>NW_027507758.1:629242723-629655223 GCF_037356315.1 Lithobates pipiens
GCTCCGGTTTTGACGTTGCTAAGGCAACGTGGGATCGAGATCGTGGGATATCTAGACGTTCTCCTCCTGAGAGCATCTTCCGCCTCAGAGTTAGAGGAGGATGTAGCGATCACCATGCAGACTCTGCGAGAATTTGGGTGGCTGTTGTACCTAAAGAACTCTGTGTTTGTACCGACTCAGCATTTGGAGTGCCTAGGTTTGCTGCTAGACTCCATGGAAGCGTGAGTTTTTTCTCCCTTCAGACAAGCTGCAGACTCTCAGATCCGTGGTAAGACTGCTGATAAACCACAGGTGGTCATCGCTTCGCCTTTGCATGTGAGTCCTGGGGCTCATGGTGACCTCCTTTGAGGCTATACTGGTTGCCCAGTTCTACACCAGAGTCCTGCAGAAGGTTATCTTGTCAAAATGGGACAAATCTCAGTTGTCCCTGGATCATCAGAGTCTGTCGGACTCGGTGATCCCAACTATGTTGAGAGCATGTAAATCTTCTCGGAAGATATATCATCGTACCTGAATGGCCTACATTTCCATTATATGTGAGGAGAAAGGTTGGCATCTTTTTCTATATCCAGGATCCTGCTGTTTCTTCAGCAAGGAGTAGACCAGAGATTGGCGTTAAGCACTGGTAAAGGGCAAGTTTCAGCTTTGACTGTCTTTTTTCAGCGACCCCTGGCTTCTCACTCATTAGTGAGTACCTTTGTTCAGGGGGTCCGTCATGTAGTCCCTCTGGTGCGTCCACCGTTACCCCCGCGGGAATTGAACCTGGTGTTATTGGCGCTTCAAAAACCGTTGCTTAAAAATATCAGGGTGTTTTCCCCTGTTGACTTTTTCTCAGAAAGTGGTCTTTCTAGTGGCCATCACATCGGCCAGGAGGGTCTCGGATCTGGCGACCTTGTCTTGCAAGTCGCCTTATCTGGTTATACATAGGATAAGGTGGTGTTGCGTTCGCAACAGTCCTTTTTACCGAAGGTGGTCGGCTTTTCACATTAACGAGGACATTGTGTTACCATCTCTCTGTCCTAGGCCGAAACACCCTAAGGAGGTGGCCCTTCATGCTCTGGACGTGGTTCGGGCTCTGAAAGTGGATTTGTCTACCACTGCTACCTTTCGGAAGTCAGAGTCGTTGTTTGTCTCGGTAGTTGGTTCCAAGAAAGGCATAGCGGTCTCATCAGCCACCATTTCCAGGTGGATCAGACAGATTGTAGTACAAGCCTATGCCTTAAAGGGGCAGGTCCCCCTCTTTCTGGTTACGGTCCACTCCACAATTGCAATCGGAACGTCTTGGGTCTTCCGACACCAAGCGTCTGTCGCTCAGGTGTGTAGGGCAGCGACCTGGTCGTCTGTCCACACGTTTACCAAGTTCTACAAGGTAGACGTTAGTGCATCGGCTGATGCCTGTTTTTGGCCACAAAGTTTTTCAGGCGGCTGTGTAGTTGCAATTGAACAGTACCGTTAAGTTAATGCACTGTTGCATTACATTCCGCAGTTTTTTTGTGCAGTTGTGGGTAGTCACTCCTGTTGAGGGTACCCTGGTTTTGTGGTGGATTTCTCCATGCACTGTTTTTTTTTATGGGTAACTAGTTCCCACTTTCCACGGTGGATGAAGTTTTTATGCTGTTTTCCCACCCCACGTTTTGGCACTGCTTGGGGACGTCCCAATGGCTAAGAGAGGAGCTGTGTCGGCCGGTGAATATAAGAGAAAATAGGATTTTTTGTACTCGCTGTAAAATCCTTTTCTCTGTAATTCACTGACCGACACAGCACCCGCCCCTCCTTTTATCTTTATGTTGACGTAATGAGGTCTGCTAGCAGGCAGGAAGGTTGATACCTAAGGGACCGCCCTCATGGGCGGAACTGAAAGTTCTGAGTGTTGTATTACAACTTTATCTAGTATTTCTAGAGGTAAGGTATACAACCCAATGGCTAAGAGAGGAGCTGTGTCGGTCGGTGAATTACAGAGAAAAGGATTTTAGGGTGAGTACAAAAATCCTATTTTTTTTGGTCTTTTTTTTTCTCTATCCTGCATGGCTTTGTTTAGGGTCTAGTGTGCGAAACCATCTCATCTCATACTAGAGGGTGTGTATTATGACCGTTGTTAGGAGGGGGCTCTTAGAAATTGGATATGTTCCCCAGTTTTGGCCGTTTAACATTCAGCTGGATGCGAGTCTCAGCTGGAACATAAGACTTTAGGTTGTGAAAGGAGAACTTGCAGGAGCGCGAGTGCGCCGCCGACTTCTCCCTTTGTCTGGTCCTCGTGTTTCCGGAAATCATGGGCGGGTCCGGAGCGGTGCTGTCTGCCTTACTGCGCATGCTTGAGGGAAAGACCTTACTATTTTTCCCTCACTGCAGATATTGTCCTACTTTAGAATGGGGGGAAGTTAGTGGCGCACTCTGCATCCGATCTAGCAGGGCCTTTCTCTGAGTGCTCCTGGTTCCATAAAAAAAATAATTTCTGATGAGTAGCTTCTTTGTTGTAAAAATGTTTTTTTTTAAAAGGGGGAAAGAAAGTAGTATAAGGTTTAATATTATAGTTTCTGAAGCTTTAGATTGTGAATGTTTTAAAAGGGAAGTATTTTTTCTTACCATTTCTTTTCTGTTATTTTCACTCTTGTAATCTGTTTTCACCGGAGCAATGTCCGCTGAGCAGGCAGAGAACAGGTCCGTCTCTGCACACTGTGCAGGGATGGACCTGTCACAGTGCCGCTCTCCCCTATGGGAGATCGGGTGACGACGGACCGCAGTGTCCGTCGTCACCCGATCCGATGACGGATGGAAAAATAGCTTTTTCATCCATCACACTTTTTCGGATCGGAGCGAGTCGGATGTCAGCGGACATGTCACTGCTGACATCTGACGCTCCATAGAGCTCTATGGAGCATCTGTTCAGGTCAGCCTGAAAAACTGACAGGCGGACCTGAACGGATCGGTAGTGTGAAAGGGGCCTTACGCTGTTACGTTTGTTTCAGCCCTATGCGCCAATACAAGTCTAACAAGACTTCTGGTCGCTGCAGCTGTCATTCCCAGCCAAGCTCCAAACAGACATTCCGGTGAAAGGTCCACATCTATGGGACACCATTCATCAAATTCTCCCAGACGGGAAAGCTCAGAGAGGTGTCAAGCTTGCGGGGCTGTCCCTATGGCAGATATGCTTTTCTGCAAGGACTATTTCAAAGCCATGTCACTGATGCCCAAGTGACAGGTTTAATCAAGAAGGTCGTCAGGGACTAGGTGGCATTTATGTCAGTCGCAAACTCCATAGGGTTCTGGACTGAGGACATTGAGGTGGCCATCGGCAAGTTGTGCCAAAGGAGGATATCGTAGAGACACTGGGGGAGCTCAAGGGGCCTATGTTGCATATGATCATGGCCAAGCGGGACCTATGGCTGAAGTCTTGGGCTGTTTATGCATCCTCTAAATGCAAAGCTCCCTGTCACAAGAAGGTCTTAATTTAGAAGGCATGCTCCCAGGTGACTCAAGGGAAGTTGGGGCTTTCTTCCTCGAGACGGAGGAGGGCAGACGTTCGAGTTTTTCCTCCAAAATGAATTAATCCAGGCACGGTTCCGGCAGAACAGATATCCTAAAAAGATTTGGAAAAACACTCAAGCCACTGTCTTAAAATCTAGTAAGCAATGGAATCTCCCCAATCCCCAGTATGGTGCGAAACCGTTTTGATGCAGGACTATCTCAAGCATTTCCGGTCGGGGCCAGGTTGAGTCAATTCCCTGGGGTCTGGTCCAGCCGTTGCAAGGATTCATGAATAGTATCCACCATCCATTTTGGGCATTTCTGGACTTCTCAGTCCATCCCCCGTAAGTTTGGTTTCCTGAGCAAAGTTCCAGTCTCCCTGCAACGGTAGGAGACTCAAAGGGCTCTTTTTAACGCTTCTGGTTGTTTTCCCCAAAAGAATGGGGAATGAAGTCCAGGAGTGTATTTGAATCCTCTATTTCTCTTCCTTCACTTAACCACTTGCCGCCCGCCCTATAGGCAAATGACGGCTGCAAAGTGGTTTAAAAACCCTGACTGGGAGTCATATGACGTCCTCAGGATTTTGAGCTGCTGCGCGCCCCTGGGGGTGCGCATCGCGGCAATCATTGTTGCGGGGTCGGAGACTCTTTACCACGTGATCAGCCGTGTCCAATCATGGCTGATCACAGTGTAAATAGGAAGAGCCGGTGATCGGCTTTTCCTCACTCGTGTCTGTCAGATGCGAGTAGAGGAGAGCCAATCGGCTGCTCCTCTGACAGGGGGGGTCTGTGCTGATCGATTATCAGAGCAGCCCCCCTGAGGATGCCCACGCTGGACCACCAGGGATGCCACCAGACCACCAGGGATGCCCAGCACCAGGTATGCCACCCTAGACCACCAGTGATGCTAGTCAGTGCCCACAATGGATGCCAATCAGTGCCCACAAGGGCATCACTGATTGGCATGCATTATTGTTTGGCACTGATTGGCATCCATCAGTACAAAACAATACAATACAATGCCGCCTATCAGTGTCCATCCGTGCCACCTATCAGTGCCCACCCATGCCAACTATCAGTGCCCATCCATGCCGCCTATCAGTGCCCATACATGCACATCTGTGCCACCTATCCATGCCCATCGGTGCCGCCTATCCATGCCCATTCGTGCTGCCTATCCATGCCAGTCTGTGCCAGCTATCAGTGCCAATTTGTGCCACCTATCAGTGTCCATCCGTGTCGCCCATCAGTGCCACCTATTAAAATTTCATTTGGGTACAGTGTAGCATGACCGCGCAATTGTCTTTCAAATTGCGACAGCGCTGAAAGCTCAAAAGTGGTCTGGGCAGGAAGGTGTTTAAGTGCCCGGTATTGAGGTGGTTAAATATCTGCAAGTTGGAATCCTTACTAACAATAATCCAAGTGCAGCCGTGAGTTTTGCATGATCTCAGTAGAGCCACAAGATGTTTTTTTTCCAAGGGTGATGGTTGGTCTCCTGCATCTCCAGTTCCAGTGTCTCCCCTTCCACCACTGCATCTGCCAGTGGGGGCCTTCAAGTCTTCGCTGAACAGTGATTGTCTTCTTCAGATGCCATTAGGCCTACTGAGCCTTTTCGTGTTATCCTTAAAGAAGGGCCAATTCTAGGTCACTCTTCAACTTTGATCCTATTTTCAATGCTTGTAGTACTCCAAAAACACTTTAGTTTGGAAAGGCCAAAAAGAAAATAGTCTAACCCAGGCTACAAAGATGCAGACCCCTGTATATGGTTCTCAGGCCTAGCACCTCTCAGGGGGAGAGGTATGAGCTCTTGTACATACGTTTGGACATTCCGACAACCAAATCAGTCAGATTTTGTCCGAAACTGTTGCATACACAAAGTTGTCGTAAAATCCGATCGTACGTAACGTGATGACGTTATTTAGTTACGACGGGACTAAGTTCAGGCTAGTAGCCAATAGCTTTGATGTAGCAATTTGATCTGAGCATGCGTGGCACTTTGTCCGATCGGAATTCTCTACGCATGATCGGAGTATGTCCGATCGGAGCATTTTGTCTTTGACTTCTACCTTGAAAAACTCAGGCTTTGAAGGACTCATGGGTTCAAATCCCACAGAGAGATACTAAAAGATTGTAATTGGTGAAAAAATGGCAATTAGCCAAAGAAGCATATGCTGAAAATAGTTGAATGCCAATGCACTTTACTTTGGCTGATTCTATTATATTAACTCTTCAAATGCATGCAATGATATGTAAGTATTCAATAATATTATGGTGTGAAATTCCAAACACCACACACTAGCTAAGGCCGCGTAAACACGCGGGGACTGTTCGCTCAACTTTGTTTGTCAAACAGTTTCAGCGGACAGTCCGCTCAAACTTAGCATGGACGGACTTGCCCACACACGATGAACGAACAGTCCGCTGAAACCGTGCGCGATGACGTGAACGGCACGTACGACGGGACTAGAAAACGACGTCCTATACACTGCAATGCAACCTTCGGCATGTAAATCCTTTCTGAGCATGCGCGGAACTTAGTTTGACAAACAAGCCTACACACGAGGGGACAGTTTTTCGGAAATTCCGAAAAACTTTGTTCAGCAGACTGTTCGCTGAAACTGTCCGCTGAAAGCCCACACACGAGCGGACTGTCCGCTGAAACACTGTTCAGCGGACAAAGTTGAGCGAACAGTCCCCGCGTGTGTACGCGGCCTAACAGTCAGTTTACATTTCTTTTTTCAGAGGACAAGCGAATTAAAATAAACAAACACAGATGGTGGATGGTAGGTTGGCTGGGATGTGAACTTGCACCATGAGTGCGGTGGAGACCTCTGAGCAGATCACTAAGCCATTGTGCTAAGTACCAAACCTACATAATAGTGTAGTATGATTAAAGAATGAACATAAATAATTGCTGATTTATAGTCACCTAAATTAAAAAAGTAAAAAACAACATACAACAAATAGGTAACCTAAAGGTTTAATACATGCAACTTTACAGAATATTAGACATTACTCTGTAATAATCATTCATAACTGCATTCGTTAGCAAAAGAAGGAGAAAAAAATAGAAATACTAATTGCAATACACATCAATAGAAGCACACGAGGTAGAGCATATCTCACATAAAAAAAAATCTTTCACATACATGGATCATGGTTACCGTGTAGTGCTATATAACAACTTAGTAGAAATTGGCATGTGCATATGCGCAGAAGCGCTAATTTGTGCTGATTTCGCGCTATTATTTGCCATAGTGCCCAGTACTTCCTGGCGCTATAGTAAATGACCCCCAATGTCTGTTCACTGTTATTTGAAACCTAGGAGTCCCTTATCTTAACATAACATTTGGCCTCCTTGGCTAATGCTGATCAGCCATGGAGTATATCTGAGGTGTATATCAGGGTGTGCTTCTTCCCCACATGAGAGCTGTGATGTCCAGCAACATTCATATAGAAGACATTTCCCACACTCAAGGCACTGATACACATTGAGAGTTGTGTGGGATCCCTGATGTACAGGAAGACAGGACTTCAGTGAGGAACAATTCCCTCACTCAGGACAGGAAAGTGGCTTCTCCCCCGTGTGAGATCTCTGATGTGAGTAAAGATTAGCCTTCACTGAAAAACATTTCCCACACTCAGAACAGGAATACGGCTTCTCCCCCGTGTGAGATCTCTGATGTGTGTCAAGATTGAACTTCTGTGAAAAACATTTCCCGCACTCAGGACAGGAATACGGCTTCTCCCCTGTGTGAGATCTCTGATGTGAGTAAAGATTGGCCTTCACTGAAAAACATTTCCCACACTCAGAACAGGAATAAGGCTTCTCCCCCGTGTGAGATCTCTGATGTGTGTCAAGATGCGACTTGTGTGAAAAACATTTCCCGCACTCAGAACAGTAATACATTTTCTCCCCCGTGTGAGATCTCTGATGTGTGTAAAGATTGGACTTTACCGAAAAACATTTCCCACACTCATTACAGGAAAGTGGCTTCTCCCCTGTGTGAGTTCTCTGATGTCTGTAAAGATGAAACTTCACTGAAAAACATTTCCCGCACTCAGGACAGGAAAACGGCTTCTCCCCTGTGTGAGATCTCTGATGTTTGGAAAGATGGGACTTCTGTGAAAAACATTTCCCGCACTCAGAACAGGAATACGGCTTCTCTCCTGTGTGAGATCTCTGATGTGTGTAAAGACTGCACTTCTGTGAAAAACATTTCCCGCACTCAGGACAGGAATACGATTTCTCCCCTGTGTGAGATCTTTGATGTGTATCAAGACTGGACTTCACTGAAAAACATTTCCCGCACTCTGGGCAGGAAAACGGCTTCTCCCCTGTGTGAGATCTTTGATGTGTGTAAAGATGGGACTTCTGTGAAAAACATTTCCCACACTCAGAACAGGAAAACGGCTTCTCCCCTGTGTGAGATCTCTGATGTTTGTAAAGATGGGACTGCTGTGAAAAACATTTCCCACACTCAGGACAGGAATACGGCTTCTCTCCTGTGTGAGATCTTTTATGCACATTAAGATGGGATTTAGAAGGGAAACACTTCCCGCACTCAGTACAGGAAAAGTTTTTCTCTGTTGGAAGGACAGCACCGTCCCTCACAGTCTGAGGTTCCTCAGGATAAGAGGAATACGATGGTCCATCTACACTGTGTGGTGCCGGATGGACATTTGAGGTAGTCGGGTTTTCTCCTGGACTATACTGTGTGATGTCCTCATCTTCTACTTTACAGTCTGGAGACAAAGTTAGACAATCCTCTGAGGTTTTCCTCATCTCCCGTCCATCTACTAAAATAGAAATACAAAGATTATTACTAGACATGGGAATTACAGATCAGCCTAACATCAATAGTATGTAAACTCTTGGAGGGGATGATAAGGGACTATATACAAGATTTTAGTAATGAGAACGGTATCATTATCAGTAATCAGCATGGATTCATGGAGAATCGTTCTTGTCAAACCAATCTACTAACCTTCTATGAGGAGGTGAGTTACCATCTAGATAAAGGAAGGCCCGTAGATGTGGTGTATCTGGATTTTGTAAAAGCATTTCACACAGTTCCGAAATAAAACGTTTACTGTACAAAATAAGGTCCGTTGGCATGGACCATAGGGTGAGTACATGGATTGAATACTGGCTACAAGGGTGAGTTCAGAGGGTGGTGATAAATGGGGAGTATTCTGAATGGTCAGGGGTGGGTAGTGGGATCCCCCAGGGTTCTGTGCTGGGACCAATCCTGTTTAATTTGTTCATGAACGACCTGGAGGATGGGGTAAACAGTTCAATCTCTGTATTTGCGGACGATACTAAGCTAAGCAGGGCAATAACTTCTCCGCAGGATGTGGAAGCCTTGCAAAAATATCTGAACAAATTAATGGGGGGAGGGGCAACTACATGGCAAGAAATGAAAAATAATGCATTTGGGTGGAAAAAATCTGAATGCAATCTATACACTGGGGGGAGAACCTCTGGGGGAATCTAGGATGGAAAAGGACCTGGGGGTCCTAGTAGATGATAGGCTCAGCAGCTGTTAACAAAGCAAACAGAATATTGGCATTAAAAAAGGGATCAACTCCAGAGATAAAATGATAATTCTCCTGCTCTACAAGACTCTGGTGCGGCCGCACCTGGAGTATACTGTCCAGTTCTGGGCACCAGTCCTCAGGAAGGATGTTCTGGAAATGGAGCGAGTACAAAGAAGGGCAACAAAGCTAATAAAGGGTCTGGAGGATATTAGTTATGAGGAAAGGTTGTGAGCACTGAACTTATTCTCTCTGGAGAAGAGACGCTTGAGAGGGGATATGATTTCAATATACAAATACCGGACTGGTGACCCCACAATAGGGACAAAACTTAAATAAAAGGGAGTTTAATAAGACACGTGGCCACTCATTAAAATTGGAAGAAAAGAGGTTAAACCTTAACCACTTAAGGACCGCCGTATTGCCATTATACGTCATCAGAATGGCACAGGCAGGCACAAGCACGTAGATGTACGTGCCTGCCTTCCAGCGGGTGGGGGGTCCGATCGGACCCCCTCCCGCTAGATACGGCGGTCCCTTTCTGTGCCGGAGCGATCCGCGATGAGGGGATGGCCGTTGGTTTCTGGCCATCACCTCTCGATCGCTCCTGGCCAGTGACGAACTTCCTCCCCTGTGAAAATGTAAACACAGGAGGAGGAAGTGACGTCACACTCCTCGTGGCGGTCTTTTTGAACCGGACAGCGAGGAGTGAAGACTTCCAAGTAAGTGCACCAACAGTCCACTGACACATAGGCACACATTTCACCCCAGTCACCCCCCGATCGGCCCCCCGCCCCCCCCCAGTCACAGTGTCACTAATGTAGTGTTCATTTATTTATTGATCACTACATTTAGTGTCAGTTGTGACTGTAAAAAGTGTCAGGGCAGCTAGTGTTAGGCCCCTTTAGGTCCAGGGTAGCCCCCTACCCCCCCCTAATAAAGGTTTAACCCCTTGATTGCCCTCCCAGTTAACCCTTTCACTCCCTTTTACCAGTGTCACTAAGCGATCGTTTTTCTGATCGCTGCAATAGTGTCACTGGTCCCGCTAGGAAGCTAGTTTTTTTTTTAGGTTCAACACCAGGTTTTTATAGCGTTAGGTACCCCGATATTAACTTAATAAAGGTTTTAACCCTTTGATTGCCCCTAGAGTTAACCCTTTCACCAGCGATCGCTGCATAAGTGTCACTGGTGACGCTGGTTAGCCAGTTAGTTATTTAGGTTCCCCGTCAGGTTTTTATAAAGCTTCAGGTACCCCCATATAAATACCCAATAAAGGTTTTAACCCCTGATTGCCCTTAGTTAACCCTTTCACCAGTGATCGCCGTATAAGTGTTACGGGTGACGCTGGTTAGGTAGTTCGCTTTTTATAGCATCAGGGCACCCGCCATTTATTACCTAATAAAGGTTTAACCCTCTGATCACCCGGCGGGTGATATAAATTTGGTTTTAGGGTCAGAAAGGGTCTGCGTCGCCCCAGGCAGTGCTAGGTTAGTGCCAGTACCGCTAACACCCACGCGCAAAGCATACACCTACCTTAGTGGTATAGTATCCGAACAGATCAATATCTGATCTGATCAGATCTATACTAGCGTGCCCAGCAATTTAGGGTTCTAAAAAAATGCATTGTTAGCAGGATCAATCCAGATACCTGCTAGCACCTGCGTTTTGCCCCTCTGCCCAGCCCAGCCCAGCCCAGCCCACCCAAGTGCAGTATCGATCGATCACTGTCACTTACAAAACACAACACACATAACTGCAGCGTTCGCAGAGTCAGGCCTGATCCCTGCGATCGCTAACAGTTTTTTTTGTAGCGTTTTATACAGTCGCTGACAGGCTAGGTGCTTTTTTACCTGTGAGTCTAACTACTATACCCCTAAATTTGGAGCCCAAAATGGCAAAGCGAAGGTACACTAGTGAAGAGGCCTACACGTTTCTGAGCATGACAGATAGTGAAGAGGAAGACACTGATCTGTCAGATTCAGGCTCAGAATACGAACCTGTAGAGGACAGCGCCTCCATGTCAGATAGCTCTGATGACGAAGAAGAGGTCCCTGCTAACGTCAGGCGTACCCGACCCCGATTTTCTGATGTTGTTGAGGTGCAGGAACCGCAAGTCCCTCGTATGGAGTATAGAGCCAGTACTAGCGCCGCTCATCCTTTTGGTGAACTGGCAAGCACCAGCGGCCTAGTACACCCTGGACGTACATCCAGCACTGCAGTATCACGTGGTGACGTGGCGAGTCCCATAAGTGCAGTTCAAGCTGGCGAGGTGGCAAACACAAGTAGTGTCCTGCTGCCACCAAGAAGACGAAGACAGGCCCGTCGTTCCCATAGTGCCCTTCCTGCAGAATTCGCCAATCCTGATTGGGTGCCCACCACTTCTGCAGCACCAGTACTTCCCCCATTCACTGCCCAACCCGGTATTCAGGTGGATACAGATGATTTTACGCCACTCGATTTTTATTCTCTGTATCTCACGGAAGATCTCTATAGATCTATTGTGGACCAAACCAATTTATATGCTGGTCAACACATCGCCGCTAATCCCCAGTTGCCGTCTCTTGCCAGAGATTGGAAACCAGTTACGGTTTCCGAATTTAAGACGTTTCTGGGCCTTTCCCTCAACATGGGCACACATAAATTCATGCGGATGCGGGCTTATTGGTCCACGCATCCGGCTGACCACATGCCCGTGTTCTCTAACTCCATGTCCAGGAAACGATACGAGCAGATCTTGCGGTTCTTGCACTTCAGTGACAATGAACTTTGTCGTCCACGTGGAGACCCTGAATACGATCGGCTCTACAAAATTCGGCCCCTCATAAATCACTTCAACCAACGTTTTGCAGACTTGTTTACTCCCCAAAAAGTTGTCTGCGTTGATGAGTCCCTGGTTAAGTTTACTGGTCGCTTGTCATTCAAACAGTACATTCCCAACAAGCGTACCAGATACGGGGTCAAGCTCTATAAGTGCTGTGACAGGGCCACAGGCTATGCATGGAGCTTTATGGTTTATGAGGGTAAAGATAGTTACGTAGAGCCGGAGAACTGCCCTGATTACATAGGAAGCGCTGGCAAGATAGTGTGGAAATTGGTGTCACCCTTATTCGGAAAGGGGTACCACTTGTACGTGGACAACTATTACACCAGCGTGCCACTGTTTAGTCATTTATTTGATCATCAGATTGGAGCATGTGGCACCGTGCGACCTAATCGCCGGGGATTTCCCCAGCGGCTTGTAGATTCCCGTCTTAGGCTGTGGGAGAGAGAGCCTGCTATCGGTGTAATAATTTGCTCGCTATGAAGTGGAGGGATAATAAGAATGTTTTCGTTCTTACCTCCCTTCATGCAGACACGACGGTCCAAATTTCTACGGCGACTGGTATTGTGGAGAAACCCCTCTGTGTCCACGAATATAACAAAAATATGGGAGGGGTGGACCTCAATGACCAGATGTTGGCACCGTATCTAGCTTCCCGTAAGGCCAGACGCTGGTACAAAAAAGTGTCTGTTTACTTATTTCAATTGGCTTTGCTGAATGCTTTTGTGCTATACAAAACTTCAGGCGGGACATTAACCTTTCTTTTCTTCCAAAGAGAGGTTGTCACAGAGCTTCTGTTTCCAGACGGTTCTGTACCTCACCATTCCCAACCAAATGCAGTAAGCCGGCTGCATGAGAGGCATTTTTCTTATGTCCTCCCAAGTACCCCTACCCAACGAGCCCCCCAAAAAAGATGTCGTATCTGTACCAAGCGGGGATTTAGGCGTGACACCCGTTCTTATTGTCCACGCTGTCCTGGCAATCCTGGTCTTTGTCAGGGTGAGTGTTTTGAACGCTACCACACACTAGTGAAGTATTAGCGTAGGGTACAGCATTTCACAGGCTAGGCACACTAACACAGAGTCTCCCAAGATGCCATCGCATTTTGAGAGACCCGAACCGTTACAGTTTACAGTTAAAAAAAAAGTGTATAAAAAAAAAAAAATAAGTAAAATAAAAAAACCAAAAAAAATATAAAATATAAAAACCAAAAATAGTTGTCGTTTTATTGTTCTCTCTCTCTCTCTCTCTTCTCTCTAATTTTTTATACTTTACTGTTTACTGTGTTATTGTTAACCATTTTTCATGTTTTCAGGTACGCCATTCAGCTGCAGCGTGGATTTATTTATCTTGACAGCAACAGCGTTTGCTCCCACGATACATAAAGCTGCGACTCCAGTGCTGTAGGAGGTGATTTCACCACCACAGTTAAAAAAGAGCATATATGCCGAAGCATGGGGGCATAAGGGGTGGAGGAGCGATTTTGCTCCTAATGCCGCGTACATAAGGTCAAAATTCCGACGGAAGGCTTGCCCGTGGAAAAGTTTGAACGTATGTACGCGGCATAACTTTTTTGCGGGAGGATGCCCCCATGCTTCGGCATATATATATTTTAGGCACAGGTTGTGTTAAAAAATGTTTTATTTTTTACTGTTTTTTTTGGCAATTGCTTTGCAGGTATGGTATGGTAAGGTTTTACTGTTATACTGGGATGTTACTTTGTTTTAATGTTAACCATAATTTGCTTAGCAGGTACGCCATTCAGCTGCAGCGCGGATTTATTTATCTTGACAGCAACAGCGTTTGCTCCCACGATACATAAAGCTGCGACTCCAGTGCTGTAGGCGGTGATTTCACCACCACAGTTAAAAAAGAGCATATATGCCGAAGCATGGGGGCATAAGGGGTGGAGGAGCGATTTTGCTCCTAATGCCGCGTACATACAGTCAAAATTCCGACGGAGGGCTTGCCCATGGAAAATTTTGAACGTATGTACGCGGCATTACTTTTTTGCAGGAGGATGCCCCCATGCTTCGGCATATATAAATGGTGCATGTATGTCCATCATTAGAAGTGGGTGGATGAAGGGAGGTATCTAATGGTGGGCATACCCACCGATCAATCTCTTTTTTTTCGTTCAGACAACATGACTCTCAGTAAATAGCTTGGGGTGTCTACTTTCCAAAATGGGGTAATTTGGGGGGGTTTTGTGCTATTTTGGCATTTTATGGCCTTCGAAACTGTAATAGGTAGTGAGGAGTGAAATAAAAAATTTGCGCCCTTAGAAATCCAGAAGGTGGCGATTGGTTTTTGGGGCCCCGTACGCAGCTAGGCTCCCAAAAAGTCCCACACATGTGGTATCCCCGTACTCAGGAGAAGCAGCAAAATGTATTTTGGGGTGCAATTCCACATATAACCATGGCATGTGTGAGCAATATATAATTTAGTGACAACTTTTTGTAAAAAAAATAAATATTTTTATTTTTTGTCATTATTCAATCCCTTGGAACAAAAAAAAAAAAATATTCAATGGTCTCAACATGGCCCTCAGCAAATAGCTTGGGGTGTCTACTTTCCAAAATGGGGTCATTTGGGGGGGTTTTGTGCCATCTTGGCATTTTATGGCCTTCAAAACTGTGATAGGTAGTGAGGAGTGAAAAAATTAATGCCCTTAGAAATCCTGAAGGCGGTGCTTGGATTTCGGGGTCCCGTACGCGGCTAGGCTCCCAAAAAGTCCCCCACATGTGGTATCCCTGTACTCAGGAGAAGCAGCAGAATGTATTTTGGGGTGTCATTTCACATATGCCCATAGCATGTGTGAGCAATATATCATTTAGTGACAACTTTGTGCAAAAAAAAAAAGTTTGTAATATTCCCGCAACTTGTGGCAAAATATAAAATATTCCATGGACTCAACATGCCTCTCAGTAAATAGCTTGGGGTGTCTACTTTCCAAAATGGGGTCATTTTTGGGGGTTTTGTGCTATTTTGGCTTTTTATGGCCTTCGAAACTGTGATAGGTAGTGAGGGGTGAAATCAAAAATTTGCACCCTTAGAAATCCTGAAGGTGGTGATTGGTTTTCGGGGTGCCGTGCGCGACTAGACTCCCAAAAAGTCCCACACATGTGGTATCCCCGTACTCAGGAGAAGTAGCGGAATATATTTTGGGGTGCAATTCCACATATAACCATGGCATGTGTGAGCAATATATCATTTAGTGACAACTTTTTGTAAATTTTTTATTTTTTTTTTGTCATTATTCAATCCCTTAGGACAAAAAAAAAAAAAAATATTCAATGGGCTCAACATACCCATCAGCAGTTTCCTTGGGGTGTCTACTTTCCAAAATGGGGTCATTTGGGGGGGGGTTTGTACTGCCCTGCCATTTTAGCACCTCAAGAAATGAGATAGGCAGTCATAAATTAAAAGCTGTGTAAATTCCAGAAAATGTACTCTAGTTTGTAGACGCTATAACTTTTGCGCAAACCAAAAAATATACGCTTATTGACATTTTTTTTACTAAAGACATGTGGCTGAATAAATGTTGCCCTCAATGTATGACTAAAATTTAGTTTATTCGATTTTTCTTATAACAAAAAGAAGAAAATATCATTTTTTTTCAAAATTTTCGCTCTTTTTCCATTTATATCGCAAAAAATAAAAATCGCAGAGGCAATCAAATACCATCAAAAGAAAGCTCTATTTGTGGGAAGAAAAGGACGCAAATTTCCTTTGGGTGCAATATTGCATGACCGCGCAATTACCAGTTAGAGCAGCGCAGTGCAAAATTGTAAAAAGACCTCTGGTCCTTAAGGTGTTTATTGGTCCGAGGCTGAAGTGGTTAAACTACGTAGAGGGTTCTTTACTGTAAGAGAGGCAATGATGTGGAATTCCCTTCCACAGGCGGTGGTCTCAGCGGGGGGCATTGTTAGTTTCAAGAAACTATTAGATAAGCATCTGAACGACCGCAACATACAGGGATATACAATGTAATACTGACAAATAATCACACACAGAGGATGAACTTGATGGAGTAGTGTCTTTTTTCAACCTCACCTACTATGTAACTATGTAAAATGAGCAGATTGGTTCCTGCTGTGCTCCAATCAAATCATCAAATATAAAACGTCCAGCTGGTAGAAAATGGGTGCAACAAAAGAGAATACATATTATGTGTATATATAGCAGTGGGTAGAGGGGAGAGAGCAGAAGTCAGGACTATGTAATGTACAACATATTGTATAAGACACAACAGATAGGACTATATAGTATCAAAATGATGTAATGTACGACATAGAATATATGGTGCAGGGATCAGGAGTATGTAATGTACACCATAGAACAGGGGTGGCCAACCCGCGGCTCCCGAGCCGCATGCGGCTCTTTGCCCGGTTTCATGCGGCTCTTCGTTCGGACTGTTTCATTGCGGCTCTTGCGTTAGGACTGGGCCGATGGTTCAGTGGGCTGGTTTACAGTGACAGGCAGCCTGAGTCTAGGCACTCCTCTGCTTATGAGAGTATAAGCGAGGACCTGCTCCGCTCCTCCCACACATCAACAGCCAATCAGCATGTAGTGTCCCCAGCCCGCCACATTTGCATATGTAAGCGCTGGAGTGAGGCTGGAGGGGGGCAGAGGAAGGAGAAACACACTGTATCTGAAGCCGATGAGATACAAGAAGGTATGACCACAAGTGTGCAGGTTACTGATCTGTCCTCCCTTCTCCCTCTTTCTTGCTCTGTACTTTTTTTTTTTTTTTTAAATAACTGTTTTACCTGCACACTGATAAGATCTGCTCAGCACATTCTCTGTCTGTTGATAGTGTGACACACGGCTGGCTGTTAACCATTTCAGCTTCTTTTCACTGATTTATCCAGAGCTCTGTGTGTGCTGCATGCTTTCTGTGATATTTTTTGGAAGAATGTACTGCTAGTTCAGGCTAGAAGACCCATTAACTGTTTATTCTTATCCTGACCAGTTCACTGTTTGTAAGACAATTTGTATTTTGGAAATTAGATGAGCTGCTGTCTTCTGTCACATGGATGTACTTTCAAAGGAAGATTACTGACTTGATGAAAATGACTGGCCTGTGGTCTTTGTAGTGTTAAAACAGTGTGTGACATTTACAATAAATCCAGCTGAGCAAAAGTATGTGTGTATGAGGAAGGGATGGGGTGATGTTCATGTGTGCCCATGCGAATGATGTGGCTCTTTGCGGTAACTTGGTAAAAAATGTGGTTGGCCACCCCTGCCATAGAACATATAGTGCAGGGGTCAGGAGTATGTAATGTACACCATAGAGTATATAGTGCAGGGGTCAGGAGTATGTAATGTACAATATAAATTATACAGTGTAAGGGTCAGGACTCATAATATTGGTATTCAGTAATCAGTGGAAGATTCAATATTCACATGAGACAAGTTGCAGAGGTCCCACACCGCTGCCTCCCATCTCCTGAGACTGCACTCAGTGACTTGGGTCTGAGACTATACAGACATATCCCTCCACCCGGCACAGCCAGCAGACAACAGAGCAAGTAATCCTGGGGGGATTGTTCTGTCAGAGATCTTGCTAGATCCAGGTATGGGGAAGAAGACTCAAAGCACATACCCCAGGTGACTAGATCTAGTAACATCTATGGTGAAAATCAAACTTTTGCTGCCAGCTGAACCCCAGAATCTCCATATATCCAGTCTAGATACATAAATAGCATCTGCAGCACAGAGAAGGAAGATTATCGGAGAGAAATCCAGGAATACAGGACGGGGAACACAGCTCAGGAAAGTGACCAGGGATTACAGGCTGATATCACCCAGTCCCCGCCCTACTCTGGACCAATCAGTGAGCAGTATGGGTGGAGGAATGTATTTAGTGTTAATGACCCACCTGTGCTGATCTCTGTAGGAGTGTCCTCCTCTATAAATGTCCCCGTTATTCCATCCTCCTCCATAGACTGCTGATCATCCCTCACATACCTCTCTTCTTCTTCTGATTTCACCTCAAATTCTATATCGATTGGATCTCCACTCTAAATCAAGAAAATGAAAGTGAATATCATCTGTAAACAATATGATTTATTATTGTGACATCACATAAAAAAATCCACACATCATCTCTAGGAATCCATGTTCTAGATGCTCCATCCAACTGAATTTATTCTCTCTTGATAAGAGGAGATTAAGGGGGGATATGATCAACATGTACAAATATATAAGGGGTCCATATAGTGAACTTGGTGTCGAGTTATTTACTTTACGGTCATTACTGAGGACAAGAGGCACTCTTTACGTCTAGAGGAAAAAAGATTTCATCTCCAAATACGGAAAGGTTTCTTTACAGTGAGAGCTGTAAAAATGTGGAATAGACTCCCTGCAGGGGTGGTTCTGGGCAGCTCAGTGGATTGCTTTAAAAATAGGCCTGGATTATTTCCTAAATTTACAGAATATAACTGGGTACTGACATTTATAGGTAAAGTCGATCCAGGGAAAATCTGATTGCCTCTCTGGGATCAGGAAATAATTTTTTCCCTGTTGTAGCAAATTGGATCATGCTTATCTGAGGGGTTTTCTGCCTTCTTCTGGATCAACAGTGGGTATAGGATTGGGTATATGGGATTGTATGATATTTTTATATTATTTATGGTTGAACTGGATGGACTTGTGTCTTTTTTCAACCTGACTGACTAACTATGTAACTATGTAATCCCACCAACCTTGTAACAGTGAGGGATGGTGTGATCTTCCTGTGTGGAATCCCGGGAATACAGAGGACGGGGACATCTCTCTGGTGGGTTCCTGGTATTTGGTGGCTCCATCATATCCTTGTGTCCTTCTGAAAACTCCTCCATCACTCCATACTCTTCATCCTCCTCTTTATACTCTTCTTTGACATCAATATTATCATCCCTGAGGTTTCCACTCTGAAAGATAATAAAACATTCAATATAACAAACCTGCTGTATATAAATCAGAA
Organism: Lithobates pipiens; assembly: GCF_037356315.1. Taxonomy (NCBI): domain Eukaryota; kingdom Metazoa; phylum Chordata; class Amphibia; order Anura; family Ranidae; genus Lithobates; species Lithobates pipiens. The sequence continues at coordinate 629,261,517 of NW_027507758.1, forward strand.
CTACCAATAATTGTCAATCATCTACCTGATGATGGTGGGGGATGGTGTGATCTTCCTGTGTGGAATCCCAGGAATACAGAGGATGAGGACATCTCTCTGGTGGGTTTCTGTAGCTGGATGACTCCGCCATGGTGTCCTGGTACAGATCTTTGTGTTCTTTTAGAGACTCCTCCATCCCCCCGTCCTCATCATCCTCCTCTTTTATTTCTTCTTTAACCTCAACTTTAGACTCTCTCAGGTTTCCACTCTGAATATAGAATAAAAATGACATCAATGGTAACAATGTAGATAATGTACGGATCCTGTATTTAAAAAAAGAATAGCTAAGGGGGTACCACATCCATATATAGACTGTTTAAAGAAAAAAAGGACCATTTGAGCGGAGTTTAACGGTACCAGAAATGGAACAATACATAATGTTATGAAATACAATTTATTACAAACATTTGGAAGAAATATTAAAAAATAAATAAAAAACAAGAAAAGTTGAGCTCTCATTGATATAACCACATCATGTATGGAAAACATATTAGATCCCTATTACTGTCAGAGAGGTCGACGTTTCGCTTTTATGCTTCCTCAGGACCTTCATTCTTTGATTGTAAGTAGGGGGATTCTGTATGGTAGACAAAGGAGGGGAACATCATGTTTCAGCAATGGATACAAAATGCAGCAAAACATTGAATAATGTAGTCCCCCTAAAGGCGTGGATCATACAGACATGCCCTTATTTTGTACTAGAAATAGGCCCTTGTTGGTAGATTATGGTGCTGTCATCTAACATAGCCCCTTGTGAGCAGTCTATATATTAATATGGTAGAATACATCTGGCCACAGGTGTCCCTGTTCTGTCTCGGTTGTCTTTGTGACATCACTACCATTGGAGGTTTGGTCTCTTTATGGTTTAATTATCAGCCCTACATATTCATGTAAGGTCATGCCTCCCCCTCCGACCCCCGGGGTGTGTGCCTTCACGCCTGATTGAAGTCAGCAATTACTTACCAGTTTCTATTTAAGGCTGATGGTGTTAGCAGGAGGTGTTGTTGTGGCTGGATCTAGGGTGAGGTCTTAGTGATTGTACTATGATGGTGATTCTTATTATCATTGTCAGTGTTATTGATGTGCGCCATGGAACTACAGAGTGTTTAGAATTATTTTTAATTATTATTAGACATCTTCGCTGATATTGTCGCCAGTGAACGTTGATTAGATCTGTACTGTGCAATCACATGGTAACTGATTGCATTCAGTTGTCTGGTGGCTATTTTTATGAGAATTTATTATGACTTTTTATCTCGGACTATTCACTGCTTGGTCTGTAGACATGTGCACGCTGAAATATTTTGTTTCGGAATTTCGTTTTTTTGTCTGAAAAATAAAAATGTAGTTAGTTACTCCCGAAATTCGTTTTTATTTATTTTGTTTCGTTAAAAAATGCATTAGTCTAAAAAATACGAAATAATTAAGGTCAAATCTGTCATTGAAGGCTTATGGTATCTGTCAAATGTTCTAAGAAGATTTGACGGAGCAGCTAAACTGTACGACGCTGCAATCGTACATTTCCCATTGGAATGTTCCGCCTACAAGCTATAGTAGAATTCTAATGTTGTATGACACTAGTAATTATATTTATTAATTATTATTACTAGACATGTGCATTCGTTTTCGCCTGAATGTATTTTCGTCTGAATTTCAGGTATTTTCGAAAGATCCGACATAAATAAATGCTTTATTTTCGTTTTCGTCGTTACAACAGTTTGATATAGCATAGGAGATTCGAGGTGACTCTGAGGCCGCGTACACACGGGCGGATTGTCTGCCGAACTTAGTCCGCTGAACCGTGTTTCAGCGGACAATCCGCTCGTGTGTGAGCTTCAGCGGACTTTTTCAGCGGACAGTCTGACGGACTAAGTCTTTCGGAATTTCCGTAATTTTGTCCGTCCAAACTTGGTTTCAGCGGACAGTCCGCTCGTGTGTAGGCAAGTTGGACGGACTAAGTATGGCGCATGCTCAGAAAGGATTTACACGCCGAAGGTTGCATTGCAGTGTATTGGATGTCGAATTTCTAGTCCCGTCGTACGTGCCGTACACGTCATCGCGCAAGCTTTCGGCGGACTGTCTGCTCATCGTGTGTGGTCAAATCCGTTCATTCAAAAGTTGAACGGACTGTCTGTCGGATTGTCTGACGAACTTAGTTGGGCAGACAATCCGCCCGTGTGTACGCGGCCTGACAATAACAATCTGTGTCTATTGAACCTGTGGTCGAATGTGCCTAACTTTACCTCTAAGATTATATAGAGAAAAGATTTGACAGAGAGAAAATATTCGACATAGAGAGAAAAGATTCTGGAATTGGGTGGGGGAAGTAAAATAAAAATAATGATGGTGAGGAATGTTATTGGCTGATTGTAACCAAAGAGAATGAGCAGTAAAATAGCTAAAACTAAGTACACACGTACAGCCAATTTACTTTTACTTACGATTGCTAGCAGAGAGAGACACACACTGAATCATTTCAGAAGACAGTCAATCTTAGCTGGTCAGTTTGAATTGTCACTTGTCAGAGAACCCGAATTATTATTTAGCATAAGCACAGCAGCAGAACAATAGTGAAGTAAGTTACAGTTCAACTTAGCTTTTTCCTAATAATCTGCTATTGTGTTAGTGTGAGAATCCTTATAGTGATATAATGTTGCTGCTAGTGTTGTTGTGATAGCCTGAGGCCAGAGGCTGCCTGTGTTGTGGGGGGGGGATTTATTATTATAGAATCTTGTTACCTGTCTGATCAGTGATCGCTATCACCAGTTTGAATATATATACATACAGAAACACTTGTAGATGGCCCTGGAACATCCTCCAATGCCTCCATGTAGCTCTCACAATAGGTTGCCGCCATATTCGTTATTATCAGTCACTCACTATCTGAAACCTGACACTGTGAGACTTAAACCATTCATTCAACATGAACGACGGAGATTCGACAAAGCAACGAAAAACACACACTTTTATAATAATATTCGACGGAGCATCGAAACTGTACCTATCTACGTAATCATGTGTATAACAACCTTCAAATGCGTCATAATAAAGGAGAACGGTTATTTGGAAAGATGCCGAGCGTATCTTTTGTGTCTGTTCCCTACTGCAGTAGTTGTTAATTTGGAACCACTAATCAATATGAGGATAGGATTTGCCTATCTATAAAATATCCATTTCAGACCGTAATTCATGTGGATTTTCGGACGAATACAATTTTTGAACGAAAAGCGAAATAAATAAAAACTAATTTTCGGGAGTAACTAAATAAACATATTTTTCGGACGAAAACTAAATTTCCGAAACAAAATATTTCACTCTGCACATGTCTAATTATTAGTAGTCAACCAACATTAGAATTCTTCTATAGCCTATGGACGGAGCATTTGACCATAAATGTCCACTTGCGGAGACTGCTTCACTGAATCTTCATGTCAAATCTTTTCTCTCTATGTCGAATAATCTTGGACTAATAGAGTTAGGTTAGGCACATTCAACCTTTTTTGCTATTGTTTCTATAATGTCAAATCTTTTCTCTCTATGTCAAATAATCTTGGACTAATAGAGCTAAGGTTAGGCACATTCGACCACAGGTTCGATGGACACAGATCACTATTGTCAGCGTCATGTCGAATCTCTTATCTATATCAAAATGTTGTCACAACGAAAACGAAAATAAAGCATTTGTTTGTATTGAATGTCGGATCTTTCGGTTTTCGGATTCTGCACTTTCGTTACCGTTTGTTGATACAACACGGTATACTGGTTATTAACCCTTATCCCAGGGTAGTGACTCTGGGGGTTCTTTTGTCCAGTAAGTATTATTATCATTGACTGGCAGCGACTATTACTGTGCTTATTCTCTGTAGGCTGATTTTCCTTTTCTGTCCATTTCATAGAAGGGGCGTTTCGATTTATTGGCCGATTGATCTTCAGAGGCTATCGCTGATCTAGATGCCCTTGGATAGCACATGGCATGTTACAAGTATGAGCGCTCACCGACATGTGAGTGGCACTCGTATCTCCATATTCAATATGGGGACTACATTATTAAATTTTTGCTGCATTTTGTATCCATTGCTGAAACATGATGTTTCCCTCCTTTGTCTACCATACAGAACCCCCCTACTTACAATCAAAGAATGAAGGTCCTGAGGAAGCATAAAAGCGAAACGTCAACCTCTCTGACAGTAATAGGGATCTAATACATTTTACATACATGATGTGATTATATCAATGAGAGGTCAAATTTTCTTGTTTTTAAATATTTCTTCTTATAACTTTATATATATATATATATATATATATATATATATATATATCTATGTATTTCATAGCATTATGTATTGTTCCTTTTCTGGTACCATTAAAGTCTGCTCAAATGGTCCTTTTTTCTTTAAAATGTACAGATCCTAATGATACTATCACTGATTGTTCCTCATCTACCTGATGATGGTGGGGGATGGTGTGACCTTCCTGTGTGGAATCCCGGGAATACAGAGGACGGGGACATCTCTCTGGTGGGTTCCCATTACTGGATCCATCTGTAGGAAACACACACACTGACTGAATACATTGTTTCTATGTGTTTATCAGATGATGGGGTATCTAGGTGGACCCTCCAGATCTGAACACAAATAGTAAAATAAAATGATATTCCCAGAATCCTCCTCACCTCACAATTCAGGTCTCCATTTTATTAAAGCCCCACTGAGGTATAATTTACCCACACAGGAACCCCACACTATGCAGGTTACAAGCTTGTTGCAGGCATTCTGATGTCATTACATACAAGACAGGACCAACATTCCTAATTTGCTAGTGAGGATGTCAATGGATCCACCCACATCCTAAGAGCATTAGAAAAAAAGCCAGATAGAGGGACATTGGGAGGAGGAGCTGCAAGGTCAGTGTGATGTCATAGGACATATAGTCTCTGGATGGAGGGGCATTGGGAGGAGGAGGGACATTGGGGGAGAAGCCGGGAGGTCAGTATGATGTCATAGGACATATTGACTCTGGGTGGAGGGACATTGGGAGGAGGAGCTGGGAGGTCAGTGTGATGCCATAGGACATATAGACTCTGGATGGAGGGGCATTGGGAGGAGGAGCTGTGAGGCCAATGTGATGTCATAGGACATATAGACTCTGGATGGAGGGACATTGAGAGGAGGAGCTGTGAGGTCAGAGTGATGTCATAGGACATATAGACTCTGGATGGAGGGACATTGGGAGGAGGAGCTGTGAGGTCAGTGTAATGTCATAGGACATATAGACTCTGGTTGTAGGGACATTGGGAGGAGGAGCTGGGAGGTCAGTGTGATGTCATAGGACATATAGACTCTGGATGGAGGGGCATTGGGAGGAGGAGCTGTGAGGTCAATGTGATGTCATAGGACATATAGACTCTGGATGGAGGGACATTGAGAGGAGAAGCTGTGAGGTTAGAGTGATGTCATAGGACATATAGACTCTGGATGGAGGGACATTGGGAGGAGGAGCTGTGAGGTCAGTGTGATGTCATAGGACATATAGAGCTCCTAATGGTGGGTATGGATTTTGCTGAGTGCTGGTGCCAAGTTTCCACAGGTTCACTGCAGGTGTGGAGAAAAGCTGTGTAAGAGGATATAGAGGAGAGATGAGGAGGAGATCCAGGAATCAGGATAAAGGTCAGGACAAGCAACAGACGAGCGCATCCAAGAGATGAAGCCGGGGTCACTACACAGAAAATCAATCCAAGGAAACAACAGGCAGGACAAGGAATAGCAAGAAGGAGCTCCGAGACAAATGAGAATATTGCTCAGCCAATGGGAGATGATCTCAGCATGACTTATATAATGAAGGAGATGAGGGGAGGAGGGGAATTCAATTAAGGTGGGGCTTGACAAATTTGCTTTGAATCTAGGAGCCAGCTAAAAAAGTTAGGAGACCGTTTTTTTGGGGGCACTGTGGGTTGTCAGTGCCCAGGGCAAGGCAAGTAATTTATAAGTACTTTGTGAGGTGCACATTGCAGCACATGGGGTGCAGAAAATGGGTTTCATGGTGCAGAACACTGGGTGCAATATGCAGGAGAAGGGTGCAGGACATGTGGTGCAGAATGCAGGACATGTGGTGCAGAATGCAGGACATGGGGTGCAGATGTGGTGCAGCATGCAGAACACAGGACTTGGGCTGCAAGATATGAGGTGCAGAATGCAGAACATGGGTTGCAGTGTGTACAGCACAGGTCATCGGGTGCAGGGTGTAGAATAGGAGGTGCAGGGACATGGGGTTCAGGGTGAGGAATGCAAGACATGGGGTGAAGGGTGAAAATCACTGCAGGACATAGGGGGCAGGAGAAGGGTGCAGAAGGCAGGACATGGAGTGCAGGGAGCAGAAAGTGGGGTGAAGGCTGTAGGTCACTGAAGGAATGGGGTATAGGGTGTAGGACAGTAATCCAATCCCCCCTGCCCGTGTCCTCCTGCATGTCCTGTACATCTCCCCCAGCACTGTGTGAGAGCAGAGTGGATGGAGAGGACATCTTGTGTACATAAAGCAGCATGTCCCTAACTGGCTGGTCTCTTAGCTGGCTGCTTTGCAGGCTTGTCCTGGTTCCTTTCTCAGCACCTTGTGGGGATCTTTGTGGCAGTGCCGAGGTGGCGCCATGTTGGAGATTCGGTCCTCTCCTTCCTCTCTGTTCTGCCGGAGGGCTCTGCAGGGACACAGGCAGCTGTGGGTGGAAGCAGGAGCCGATGGTGACAGTAATGCGGCCGCAGAAGGGAGAAAGATCGGCAGCGGGAGCTCAGTGAGATGAGTCCTCTCATGCCGCTGTCCTGCCCAGTCCACCCCTGACTTCACAGGTCGGGTGCCATTATCTCCCACCTCCTCCTCCCCTCACCCTCCCGCCTGGCCCCACTGAATAATGTGTCCGGGTTTCAGGCAGAAACATTATTCAGACCAACAGTGAGAACGGACTGACAAGAGCCTAGGGGCCAGGACGCCATTTCTAGTCACCATGGTGACCTGGGATTTGTTGTGCCCTGACTTAAATCGAAGTTCCACCCACATCTTTGTTCTTTTTTAATAATTATTAGTCTTGCATAATGAATATCATTAAAATTGAATTGTCATTAGCGCTGCCTTTAAAAGATAATAATTAAAAAAAAAATACCTTATATTCTTAGTTCAGGGGGATTCCCATCTTACTTGTGGGCAGGAGAAGCCCACAAGCATATTGTTCCAGGATACGGTGCTGCTGTATTCCCAGCATGCACCGCCCATTCTCGCGCATGCGCAGTAATAGCACGTAGCAGCGCTATAAACTATACAGAGGTTGTCATCACAACAGGCGGCATTGTCGGAAGTGCCCGTCCCGTTGTTATGGCAACCTAGGGAAGTGACGTCAGGAGCCGCGGTGAGGAAGGGGAAGATTTGAAGGGACCACATAGCAACAGGGATTACATGGTAAGTAAAAAAAAAATCTCCAAATGTCATTTATAAGATTATTTGCTGCACAGTCATGAAAATTTATTTTCATGGGTGGAACTCTGCTTTATGGTGACCATAGATACATGGAAATTCAGCGGGTTCAGCAGGGATCGGTCACATTTCCATCCATGTGTGGTCACTGCGGGATAAAAGTCACTCCATCAGCGGCTGCAGCCAATAGCTTCATCACTGATCTGTGTATTCTGAGAGCGGGGGAGCGCCCCCCATTGTCAGAATACAATAGTGCAGTGGGGAGGATTCACCCATCCCCCTCCTATGTGTGGATGGGGGAATCACTTCAGTTTTTTCCTCTCATCCCGCTGGATGAACGATAAAACTGAACCATGTATGGCCAGATTTGGAAGCAAGATATATTCATCATCAACTGATCCCCCTGAAGGGGTTAATCTACATATTACCTCCTCTGCCGCCAGATCCGGCAACATCTCCTCTCTACGTCTTTCCGAATAGTAGCAGCTACTTCCTATCATGTAGATTGCTCTGTGATGTCACAGGAAACATGTGACCAGGAAGCAGGAAATAAAGGGCGGGAAAGTGAGGTGAATAGGAGGCTGCAAGCAGATCACATGTTATTATCATGAAGAGATCTCTCCCTCCATCTGTCCATCTTCTTTTATATTATATCCTCTCTGTACCTTCTCCCTCTATAGCTCTCTCTGTATATATGTCTGTATACCTCTGTCTGTATATATGTCTGTATATCTGTCTGAATACCTCTCTGTATATATCCCTGTATACCTCTCTCTCTGTATATATCCCTGCATACCTCTCTCTCTGTATATCTCCCTGTATACCTCTCTCTCTGTATATATCCCTGCATACCTCTCTCTCTGTATATATCCCTGCATACCTCTCTCTCTGTATATCTCCCTGCATACCTCTCTCTCTGTATATCTCCCTGCATACCTCTCTCTCTGTATATATCCCTGCATACCTCTCTCTCTGTATATCTCCCTGCATACCTCTCTCTCTGTATATATCCCTGTATACCTCTCTCTCTGTATATATCCATGTATACCTCTCTCTCTGTATATATCCCTGTATACCTCTCTCTCTGTATATATCCCTGTATACCTCTCTCTCTGTATATATCCCTGTATACCTCTCTCTCTGTATATCTCCCTGTATACCTCTCTCTCTGTATATCTCCCTGTATACCTCTCTCTCTGTATATATCCCTGTATACCTCTCTCTCTGTATATCTCCCTGTATACCTCTCTCTCTGTACATCTCCCTGTATACCTCTCTCTCTGTACATCTCCCTGTATACCTCTCTCTCTGTACATCTCCCTGTATACCTCTCTCTCTGTACATCTCCCTGTATACCTCTCTCTCTGTACATCTCCCTGTATACCTCTCTCTCTGTACATCTCCCTGTATACCTCTCTCTCTGTACATCTCCCTGTATACCTCTCTCTCTGTACATCTCCCTGTATACCTCTCTCTCTGTACATCTCCCTGTATACCTCTCTCTCTGTACATCTCCCTGTATACCTCTCTCTCTGTACATCTCCCTGTATACCTCTCTCTCTGTACATCTCCCTGTATACCTCTCTCTCTGTACATCTCCCTGTATACCTCTCTCTCTGTACATCTCCCTGTATACCTCTCTCTCTGTACATCTCCCTGTATACCTCTCTCTCTGTACATCTCCCTGTATACCTCTCCACCTCTGTATATCTCTCTGTATACCCCTTTACCTCTCTCTGTATATCTCTCTGTATATCTCTCTGTATACCCCTTCACCTCTCTCTGTATATCTCTCTGTATATATCCCTGTATACCCCTTCACCTCTCTCTGTATATCTCTCTGTATACCCCTTCACCTCTCTCTGTATATCTCCCTTTATACCTTTCCACCTCTCTCTGTATATCTCCCTGTATACCTCTCTCTGTATATCTCCCTGTATACCTGTCCACCTCTCTCTGTATATAGCCCTGTATACCTGTCCACCTCTCTCTGTATATAGCCCTGTATACCTGTCCACCTCTCTCTGTATATAGCCCTGTATACCTCTCCACCTCTCTCTGTATATAGCCCTGTATACCTCTCCACCTCTCTCTGTATATAGCCCTGTATACCTCTCCACCTCTCTCTGTATATAGCCCTGTATACCTCTCCACCTCTCTCTGTATATAGCCCTGTATACCTCTCCACCTCTCTCTGTATATATCCCTGTATACCTCTCCACCTCTCTCTGTATATCTCCCTGTATACCTCTCCACCTCTCTCTGTATATCTCCCTGTATACCTCTCCACCTCTCTCTGTATATCTCCCTGTATACCTCTCTCTGTATATCTCCCTGTATACCTCTCCACCTCTCTCTGTAGATATCCCTGTATACCTCTCCACCTCTCTCTGTATACCTCTCTCTATACCTTTCCACCTCTCTCTGTATATCTCCCTGTATACCCCCCTCTCTGTATATCTGCCTGTATACCCCCCTCTCTGTATATCTGCCTGTATACCCCCCTCTCTGTATATCTGCCTGTATACCCCCCTCTCTGTATATCTGCCTGTATACCCCACTCTATGTATATATGCCTGTATACCTACAGTATCCACCTCTCTCTGTATACCTATCCACCTATAACAGGAAATTGTTATCAAATACTTGTACTTTTCCTTTCCTGGCCCAACCTCCTGTCAGCACATAACGGAATATACCAAAGTTTAACTTCGGCTGCCAACATCGCTGGATTCCAGGAAAGGTAAGTGTCCATTTATTAAAAGTCAGCAGCTGCAGTATTTGTAGCTGTTGGCTTTTAATATATATATTTTTTTTTTAGGTGGACTCCCTCTTTAACTCTATTGCTGATTGGCAGGAAAAATCTGTCACTGTATAGATTCTGTGCAAGCCTGGTGGCCAGATCACCACAATTTCTGTGTTCCAGATGTGCTTCTGCATGAGTGTTTTTGATGCATTCTCAATGTGTTTTGCCACTTTGCAGATGTGTTCCATACAGAAACAATGCAACATTCTACTTTTGTAGACTGGACTAGAATTTGCTGTACTGGTGTGAACTAGGCAGGGCTCAAGTCCTGCGGGAACGCATGGGAACGGAGTTCCTGTAATTTTTCCACAACAGGAACTCAGTTCCCGTTAGCATCCGCGTCCTGAAAGACTTTGAAGTATGCAAGCTGTGTGGCCGGTGCTACACCAGCAGCCGCCGACACAGCTCGCAATAGTAAGTGCCACACACCTGACCATTCAGGCATTGCCAGTAGGGGGCCCCATGACAGCTTCCTCTTCAATCTACCTGTCAATCACAGATGGCTGACGGGTAGATCAGGTCCCTGCTGCTAAGAGATTGTATTTAGTCAGACCTCTCATGGTGCACTCCTCACCGCTGGCCCCTCCTGATTTTCTGTCTCCTCATCTCCCCCCTCCAGTCTCCTGCATCCTTGCTCTGTGTGTCCCGCTGAATTTCCCCTCCTCTATTTTCAGTGCCATATGATGAGAGAACCCAGAGGAGGAGCACAGCTATTCTGCTCACAGGACATGCAGGGAGAGAGGTGAGCTGAGGGAGGAACATCAGTTTGGGGTGGTAAGCTGAGCACAATACCTGGCAAAGTTTAATGCCAGGAGGAAAGTTTATGTGGAAATATGTGAAGGGTTGGAATAGCAGCGAGTGTGTGTTGGAGCCCCTGCAGAGTTTACAGCCCCCCAAGCTAACATACATCTAAGCAGGAACACATCACTATCTCCCCAAGCATTCTGTCCAGATAATGTGCAGTTCATTTATGACCTTTCCGTTTAACCCTGTGTTATCCAAACTCTGTTCAATAAAAAGTATAAACTCACCACATAAACACTCTATATACAAAATAACATTCCCCAATAAAGATCAGAACATGATGTTCACATTTGCATGGAAGCACAATTGAATGAATGCTGATTATTCTGAGAATTACCGTATTCTTGTTTATTGAGGATTGTTTTTTTTTTATGTACTAACAGTTAGGCTTCATACACACGATACGAAAATTGGATGAAAAATACCACTTTTGAAGCGTTCGTGCATATAAGTGTATCCATATTTATTTTTTTGGTAGGGGAGTGGATCTTGGGTGGGAGTTCCCACACTTTTTCCCCCAGGACTTGACCCCCTGGAACTAGGTATACATCATATCCATTATATGAATAAAGCTGTTATTGTAAATTGACCTTCTGACGAGGTCTCTGTCATCCTCCATCAGCGAGCGATTTACGCTCTTATCATTATGGGAAAAGACCATCCTCCATCAGCGAGTGATTTACGCTCTATCATTGTGGGTGTTGCTTGTGGTGTGGATATTTGCAGCATACTTTCTGCTATAGCCGCTTTGATAGGACTTAGAATTTTGCACAACCCCCAATCCTTGTGAGGCAACCTGTGCAATTTCATTTCTCTGCCACTGCAGACTGCATGCAGGCCCAAAATGCACCCTGAGCTGGGAAAGGCATTTCCTATTATACTGGTATAAATGCATGTGCCAATCTCCTGGATTGTGTCCTTTCACAGGGTAAGTGGAAACAACTCCTTTTGAGTATATTGACCACATGCTTTATGAATGTGACAACCTGTTAGGTGTCGTCATCCTGGTCGGGATAAGATGATCGTTGGTGGGTCTTATGTTTTTTGGAGCGGTTGCGTTCAGGATTTCTGCTCCTAAAATAATGCAAAACACCTAATTTGCATATTTTCCTTGAGCACTTTTTTAAGAACCATGCCCCACTTGGCCCCGTCTACCTTTGCTAATCTTCTGTGCCACTAACAGGTGTACCAAGCTAAAAAAAAAAAAAAAACAGGTACACTGTCTTTATAAGAGCCATCTGCCTCCATCCACTCACTTTAAAGCATCATCAGGTGAGGTCAGGGAGCATTTCCAAAGGCAGACAGCAGACACAGTCAGAGTCTGAGACAAAAAACAGTTAGACCCTCAAACCCACAGAAGTACACAGCATAGCAGGGTAGCCAGGACAGACAGGAGACTCAGAATCTGAGGTAAGTCCTTTACCTGGCAGGACTACAGCGAGAGAGGGAGAGAAGCCCTCAAAACTGCAGACCTCCAAGATTATTTACCCCATTGTATGACGTCTGGCGGTTCCCACACCATTCTCCCCGCCCCCCTGTGACACCATTCACAGCCGCTCTCAGACTGACAATAAAACCAGGAGAGCAGTGCGGTGCACTGCATATAAAGACAGGAAAAACAAAAGGAGAGGCAATGATGACATTGCAGAGCTCTTATAATATCAGAGAGAGGCGGCTCTAGGCTTTGTGAAGCCTTAGGCAAAATTTAGACACGAGGGCCCACTCACGCCCATAATGGGGAAAAATTAATTCAAGCAATTAAAAATGAATACATTGCAAAGAGAGGGGGGAGCAAAAAGGGTGAATGAGGAGGGTGAAAGGGAAGAAGAGAAAGAAGGAAGTAGGAAAATATGTGAGAGAGTGTGGGGAGGGGGGGTGGGGGCAGAGAGTTTGTGAGAAAGAGAGACAAAAGGGGAGCAAAATAGTGTGAGGGTGAGAGACAAAGAGAGGGATGGGTGAGGAGTGGAGAAAGAGGGTAAAAAAGAGAGAAGGAGGGGAGAAGAGAGAGATGGGTAGGGGGGAGAGATGGGAGAGAGCGGGGGGTGAGAGAGAGCGGGGGGATGAGAGAGAGGAGAGCGAGGGAGGAGAGAGGCAAAGGGGTGAGAGGGGGATGGGAGAGGGAGATAGAGTAGGGAGGGGGAGAGGGAGGGGGGAGGGAAAGAGGCAGAGGGGGAAGAGAGGAGGGAGAGAGAGAGAAAGAGGGAGGAAAGAGAGGGAGAGGTTAGAGAGAGAGGAGAGCAAGGGGGAGAGAGATAGAGGGAGGGGGAGAGGCAGAGGGATGAGAGAGGAGGTAGGGGGAGAGAGAAAGAGAGGGAGGGGTGGGAGGGGGAGAGAGAGGAGAGCAAGGGGGAGAGAGTGGGCAGGGGAGAGAGAGAGAGAGGAAGGAGACAGATAGAGAGAGGGGGATAGAAGAGAGAGAGAGAGGGACATGGTAGAGAGAGGAGAGAGGGAGGAGGAGAAGGGGGAGAGAGAGCGGGAGGGGGGGGAGAGAGTGGAGGGGAGAGAGAGAAGGAGAGAGGGAGAAGGAGAGAATAGAGAGGGAGGGGAGAGAGGGAGATGGAGGAGAAGGGAGAGAGAGAGAGCGGGAGGGTGGATAGAGGGAGAGGAGGGAGGAGGTGAGATGGGGACAAGGAAAGGGGGAAGAGGGGGGTCACATGGAAGAGGAGTAGTTTGCTGGGTGATGGGCAGAGCGGTCATGTGTGTGCAGAAAAATTGATCCTCCCTGTCATCGGACTCGCCCCAATCCCCAAACTCATCAGACTACTGGCACCCAGAGAAGCTTCTGCATTGCTGGGGTGAATCCACAACACACGTGGGGGGCGAGGCTTCACCAAGCAGTCAACCCCGTTGTCTGCAGCTCAGGTCTCCGGACCGAGCACGTGAGCAGTGAGATGGTTTTCCCTCCGCTGGACACGCCCACCTCTCAGCGCTCCAGGACAATTTCTGCAGGGTGTGCAGAAGAGAAGACAGAGCATTTTCCGCGGGTGGTATGAGGACCTGTACAGAACAGGCTGACACTTTTTTTACATGAATCATAGCGGGGCCAGTAACTCACACCGTACAGCCCGTGAAAGAGATGGGAAGGGAGGGTGTTAGAACATGGAGGGGGAGGCTCAGCAGGGGGGATGCAGCAAACAAATTACTTACCAACTCCAATCAATAGGTGGCCTAGAGCAGACCAAAAGAAGAAGAACCTCCTAGTTGAGGGAGGGGCTGTCTTTTATTCAGCTAGGTACAGGTGGTCTTGTGGGGATCTGGAGGTTTTATTGGGAGTCTGATAGAGATCCGGGTGGGACAGACTCCCAAGTCCGGGGACCGCAGTTTAATGTTTTCTTTTCAGGTCTTGATTAAGGCAGCCGGTCCTAGCTCTCAGAGAGAGTGTATCTCCATGTGGGGAGACACCCAGGAGCACGGCTGCTCATCCCTGATGTTGGATATAAAGGATTTGCGTTTGTAAGGACACTTACTACAAGACCAAAGACTGGTCAGTCTAAGGACACAGTAAGGCTCGGTAGAGCAGAAGTTGATTGTTGTTTGATTGCTAGAAGAGCCGGTGGTTTGAGGACCAGTACCTGTAACAGCAGTGCTGTTGAAGAGTAGCCAGGTGGGCTTCTATATTCAGTTGTGTCTGAATGAAGTTTAAACCCCGGGGTGGGATTCTTGAGTGGACTTTTGCTTTGTGTTCATCATTCTATAAACGTGGGCTACCAGGCCCTTAAAGAGGAAGTAAACCCTGATGAGTTTACTTCCTCTTTCATTCCCTGCAAAGGCAAAGCATAATGGACTACTACGTATCACATAGTAGTCCATTATGTGTCACTTACCTGACACAGGAGCCAGCGAAGTCACCGCTGTCCCCTGTAGTCCGCCGCATCCATCTTCTCGGTGGGTCTCGCTGCTCAGCCACTGTCATTCGGCAAAGCCGCGATGACGTCACTCCCGCGCATGCGCACGGGAGCCGCCACTCGCGACATATATCGCCGTTGACCGCGGCACGCTCAGTGCGCCTGCGCGCCGCTGTCTACGGCGCATGCGCCGTAGACAGCGGTGCCTGTCTTTCGGCAAATATCTCCTAAACCGTGTAGGTTTAGGAGATATTTCTTGGACCTACAGGTAAGCCTTAATCTAGGCTTACCTGTAGGTCAAAGTGTGTTGTAAGGGTTTACAACCTCTTTAACTATAAATGTCTGTCTGATGTGGACTCACTACATAAAAACGCATCTACCACTGAGCTGAACAATCCCCCATACTACAAATGATACAGACTCTCCTATCTATATAGGGTATACATCATTCATTTATACATTATCTATATGGATATAGACTTTGTTTAGAGCAGTCAGAAGAATGATTGGTGGGGTCTCACCTTGTTAGATCTGCCCATACATCCTCCAATCGGATTGTTTGTACTTCCTGACAATGAAGAGACCTGAAGATAGTTCTAGAAAGGTGAAGAGTCCAATCGCAGAAGATTCTGGAAGATAAAACCCGGAACCACGGCACCAAGAGAGTCCAACTTCTTCTACTGTATGAAGACCAGAAGTGAGCGGAGTTGTTTTTCTGCACTTTACTTGAAATTATGTCTGACACAGGAAAATGAGGAGAGGGGAGGAGGAGGAAGAGGGGGAAGGGGGATGAAGAGGGGGGAGGGGGGTTTCCTAATTACACCATTGTTAGAGTCTGCTCTGATTTCCGTCATTTCTTAGAAAACTCCTCTCTGGGCATCCCATTTCCTCTTTGTACACAGAGATCAGAACAAGTCTAAACCTCCCTCAGGCTGGGTGTATGGGGGGGTGTAAATTTGGAGCGATCTGGTTGGAGGATTTTTGAGGGGTCACTATGTTGGTATTCAAAAGAATCAACAGAAAAAGTCCAAATATTCATTTCTTTTAGAATTCCAATAAACCTCATTATATAAGAATAAAAAGACTCTCCATCAGAAACATTCCTCAGTAGTGATGGACGAACTTCCAACGGGACGTTTCGCGAACGCGGCCGATAGTTTGCGAACCGGAACGTTCGCAGCGAGCCCCATTGACTTCAATGGGAGGCGAACTTTGCAAACCTACAGGTCAAATTTGCAGCCACAAAATAATTAATAGCTGTGCAAACATAGTCCCACCACATGGCCAATGACATAACACATGTATGAGGTGAATCTGGGATCGACAACTACAAGCATTCTTTTTTTTATATGGGAAATTGTTCTGACAATTCAGGACTGTGGAGCGCATGAAGGCAATGGAGGAGAGGGAAGGTCAGGGACCAGGGTAGGCAAAGAAGAGGGTGCAGGAGATGATCACCAGCAGCGTGACATACAGCAATGACACCTGCACCGTGATAGAGTGATCTGACAACAGCACCGTGATAGAGAGCACTGACATCAGCAGTGTGACATACAGCAATGACACCTGCACCGTGATAGAGTGATCTGACAACAGCACCGTGATAGAGAGCACTGACATCAGCAGCGTGACATAAAGCACTAATACCAGCACCGTGATATACAGCACTGACAGCAGCACCGTGATAGAGAGTAGGGATGAGCCGAACACCCCCCGGTTCGGTTCGCACCAGAACTTTCGAACGGACCCCACGTTCGTTATGAACATTAGAACCCCATTGAAGTCTATGGGACTCGAACGTTCGAAATGGAAAGTGCTAATTTTAACGGCTAATATGCAAGATACTGTCCTAAAAAGGGTTTGGGGACCTGGCTCCTGCCCCAGGGGACATGGGTCAATGCCTAAAATGTTTTTAAAAATGGCCGTTTTGGCGGGAGCACTGATTTTAATGACGATTAAAGTGAAAAAAAAAGTGAAATATTCCTTTAAATATGGTGCCTGGGGGGTGTCTGTAGTATGCCTGTGAAGTGCCACGTCTTTCCCGTGTTTAGAACAGTCCCTGCACAAAATGACATTAAACGGAAATAACACCATTTAAAACTGCTTGCGGTTTTAATGTTATATCTGGTTCCTGCAATATGGTTGAAAATCATTGAGAAAAATGGCATGGGTAGCCCTCCCTGCCCATTACCAGCCTATTTGGGTCTTGTACGCATATTAAGGGGAACCCCGTACCCATATTAAAAAAAGGAAATACGTGTGGCCCCCAGGCCTTATATACTCAGAACAGCAGTATACAGGCGGTGCAAACAAGACAGGGACTGTGTAGGTTTGTTGTGTTAACTTGAATCTGTTTGTAATTTTCAACTGGTACATTTTTAAAGTGTAGCTCCAGTCAAAAAAACTATTTTTAAGCTTTTTGGAAAACATAGGGAAGGGTTATCACCCCTGTATAATTTGTTTTGTCGTCCATCTTTTTTCATCTCACTTGCTGTTGTCTCCTTCCGTTTGCAAGTAGGAGATGTTTGTAAATTGGATGTTTGAAAGAAGGGGCCTGCCCTATATGCTCTGCAGAAATGGCGGAACAAGGTGTTGGTTTTGCCACAACATTGTAAGCCCTCAAAGTGACTCTTGGTGGGCGCTGGAGCGCCCTGCTGTGAACGATTATATCAAGAATTGTAATTACATGCCATTGTTGAACAGTGGTAGAAAAATTGACCTTTGGTGGTTGTGGTGCTGGTGCCACAACACTATAAGTCCTCACCGTTACTCTGGGTGGGCACAGGAAGGGGCCCTCCTGTGAAATATTATATCAAGAATTGTAATTACATGTCCCTGTTAAACAGGGGCAGAAAAATTGGGCCTTAGGCACTGGTGCCATCACACTGCAACCTCTGCCATATACTCTAGTTTTATTGCAGGAATTAGCCCTGCTGCAAAGCATTGCATCAAAAATTGTACTTAAACGCCCCTGTTAAACAGGGGCAGAAAAATTGGGCCTTAGGTGCTGGTGCCACCACACTCCAACCTCTGCCATATACTCTAGTTTTATTGCAGGAATTAGCCCTGCTGCAAAGCATTGCATCAAAAATTGTACTTAAACGCCCCTGTTAAACAGGGGCAGAAAAATTGGGCCTTAGGCACTGGTGCTGGTGCCACCACACTCCAACCTCTGCCATATACTCTAGTTTTATTGCAGGAATTAGCCCTGCTGCAAAGCATTGCATCAAAAATTGTACTTAAACGCCCCTGTTAAACAGGGGCAGAAAAATTGGGCCTTAGGCACTGGTGCTGGTGCCACCACAATCCAACCTCTGCCATATACTCTAGTTTTATTGCAGGAATTAGCCCTGCTGCAAAGCATTGCATCAAAAATTGTACTTAAACGGCCCTGTTAAACAGGGGCAGAAAAATTGGGCCTTAGGCACTGGTGCTGGTGCCACCACACTCCAACCTCTGCCATATACTCTAGTTTTATTGCAGGAATTAGCCCTGCTGCAAAGCATTGCATCAAAAATTGTACTTAAACGCCCCTGTTAAACAGGGGCAGAAAAATTGGGCCTTAGGCACTGGTGCTGGTGCCACCACACTCCAACCTCTGCCATATACTCTAGTTTGATTGCAGGAATTAGCCCTGCTGCAAAGCATTGCATCAAAAATTGTAATTAAACGCCCCTGTTAAACAGGGGCAGAAAAATTGGGCTGCTGGCATCACCCAGAACCAAAAATGTTCTTCCAACATATCAGCGGAGGAGGAAGAGGATAGACAATCAACATAACAGGACAGTCACTCAGCATCAGCATAGGCAGTCTTGAAGGGATGTGGTATTTCCAAAAAAATTATTCGGTTACATCAGCTTCAGGTGCTTGGTAGCTGTGGGTGATCCAAGACTGATTCATCTTGATGAAGGTCAGTCGATCAACTGATTCGGTGGACAGGCGCACCCTGTGATCGGTAACAAAGCCACCAGCAGCACTGAAGGTGCGTTCCGAAAGAACGCTGGATGCAGGACAGGCCAGTAGCTCAATTGCATACTGTGCAAGCTCTGGCCAGTGATCCATCCTCAAGACCCAGTAAGCCAGAGGATTTTCAGTGGGAAAGGTGTCCAAGTCTGACCTTGCCCCTAGGTATTCCTGCACCATGTAAATTAGACGCTGGCGATGGGTGCTGGAACCAATCATACCTTGGGGCTGCGGACTAAAAAATTGTCTGAAAGCATCAGTCAGACGGCCACCTTCTCCACCGCTCCTTTTGACTGATGCCTCAGCAACACGTTGTCCAGGACCAGGAGTTTGTGACCTCCCAGTCTCTGGGAACGCGTTGCACAGAGCTTTCTGCAAGGCCTCCCGGAGATGTCTCATCCTCTGCTCCCTCTGTGATGGCAAGATAAGGTCGGCAACCTTACCCTTGTACCGTGGATCAAGGAGAGTGGCCAGCCAGTAATGGTCCCTCTCCTTGATCCGAAGAATACGAGGATCCTTCCGCAGGCTTTGCAGGATCAGGGAGGCCATGCAGCGTAGGTTAGCTGAGGCATTCGGTCCGGAGTCCTCTGGGTCACTAAGGACAACATGATCCGCAGCTACCTCCTCCCAGCCACGTACAAGTCCACGTGTTTCTTGGGACTGTAAATCATCCCTATAAGACTGCTGATGCTGATGCTGAGTGCCAGCCTCCACCTCCATGCTGACACAATCATCCTCCTCCTCCTCTTCCTCCTCCTCACCCTCTTCCTGTGTGATGAGTGGCACAGCAGGAACACTGTCTGGATAAAGGGGGCCTTGAGAGGCAAGGAAGTCCTCCTCTTCCTGCCTCTGTTCTGCCTCAAGTGCCCTGTCCATTATTCCACGCAGCGTATGCTCCAAGAGGTGGACAAGAGGTACAGTGTCACTGATGCATGCACTGTCACTGCTCACCATCCTTGTGGCCTCCTCAAATGGTGACAGGACAGTGCATGCATCCCTGATCATGCCCCACTGGCGTGGTGAGAAAAAAACAAGCTCCCCTGACCCTGTCCTGGTGCCGTAGTCGCACAGGTACTCATTGATGGCCCTCTGCTGCGTGTGCAGCCGCTGCAGCATGGCCAATGTTGAGTTCCATCTGGTGGGCATGTCACATATAAGGCGGTTCTTGGGCAGGTTCAACTCCTTTTGGAGCTCAGCCAGCCGAGCACAGGCATTAAATGATCGGCGGAAATGCACACAGACTTTCCTGGCCTGCTTCAGGACATCATGTAAGCCGGGGTACCTGCCCAAGAACCGCTGCACCACCAGGTTAAGGACGTGAGCTACACGGGGCACATGGGTCAGTTGTCCCTGTCGGAGGGCGGAGAGGAGGTTGGTGCCATTGTCGCAAACTACCATTCCTGGCTTAAGCTGGCGTGGCGTCAACCACCTCTCGGCCTGCCCCTGCAGAGCTGACAAAACATCCGCCCCAGTGTGGCTCCTGTCCCCCAAACAAACCAGCGCAAGCACGGCATGACATTGTTTTGCCTGCGTACTTGCGTAGCCCCTGGAACGCCTACGGAGCACCGCTGGTTCTGAGGACAGAGCACTGGAAGAGGCCATGGAGGAAGAAGAAGAGGAGGGGGTGGAGGAGAGAGGTGTGTCACAACCAATAGTAGCATTTTGGAGGCGTGGTGGCGGAACAACCTCCAACACTACTGCACCTTGTCCTGCATCCTTCCCAGCAGCCAGAAGAGTGACCCAATGGGCCGTGAAAGACAGGTAACGTCCCTGTCCATGCCTGCTGGACCATGAGTCAGCGGTAATATGCACCTTACCGCTGACCGCCCTGTCCAGCGAGGCAAGGACATTGCCTTCCACATGCAAGTAGAGAGCCGGAATCGCCTTCCGTGAGAAAAAGTGGCGTTTGGGGACCTGCCACTGAGGAACCGCACATTGTACAAACTCACGGAAGGGGGCCGAGTCTACCAACTGAAAAGGCAGCAGTTGAAGTGCTAGCAATTTAGCCAAGCTAGCATTCAACCGCTGGGCATGTGGATGGCTGGGAGTAAACTTCTTCTGCCGGTCCAGCAGCTGGGGCAGGGACATTTGCCTGCTATAATCGGATGTGGATGTACCACTAGCAGAGTTCCCGGAAGCACTTGGCTGTGACACACCTAATTCTACACCTTCATTCCTCTCAGAGCAGGTTTCAGAGAGGACTGAAGGTCTAGTGGGGTTGGAGATGCCAGCTGATGAGGAGCAAGGAGAGGTCCGCTTTGTTCTTTGGTGTGGGTCTTTGAGGTACGCTTGCCAACGAGCTGCATGGCAGGTCAACATATGTCTGGTCAAGCATGTGGTGCCCAAGTGGCTGATGTTTTGGCCACGTGAGATACGCTTGAGACATATGTTGCAAATAGCAGCGGTGTGATCTGATGCACTCGTCTCAAAAAAGGCCCACACCAAAGAACTTTTAGAATAACGCGCAGAGGAAGCGCTCTGCGCAGGCGGAGCTCTGCGGTGTGATTCAGTCGGTGTGCTGCCCCTAAGCTGGCCCCCGGAGGGCATCCTGCCTCATTGGACATGTGCCTCCTCCTCCTCCTCCCTCCTTCCAGGCACCCACGTGGAGTCAGTGCCCTCATCATCCCCTCCCTCTTCATCGCTGTAGCAAACCTGGCAGTATGCTGCAGCTTGTGGAACATGACTGCCAGATTGCTGTCCTTCTTGAGCATCCCCTCTCTCTGCGCTCACGCTACTGCCTTCCTCTAGCTGAGTGTCATCATCAGAGCCCACCAAACACTGGGCATCCTCCTGGAGCATGTACCCAACACTGTGCTCAAAGAGTTCAGGAGACTCCTCAGGAGGACGTGGTGGGTCTAGGGAAGGAGTCACTGATGATGACATTGAGAGGAGGGAAGACGATGCGTTGGCAGCTGCTTTGCTACTTATCTGAGACTGGGTGAGAGAGGATGAGGAGGATGAAGAGGGCTTGGTCATCCACTCTACCAAGTCGTTGGCATGTTGCGGTTCAACATGTCCAGCTGCAGAAAAGAAGGACAAGCATGTCCCATGGCCACGTGCTGATGACAATGCACCGCGTCCACGACCAGCACTGTTGTCTCTAGACACAGAGCCTGCTTGCCCTCTTTTATCGGCTCGCGCCTGTCTGCCTCTCCTTGCTGGCCTTCCAGACATGGTAATGGCCTGAAGGGAGTTGGGTAAAACAGTAGTTGGGTAGTTTATATTGTGCTGGAGGCACACAACACCCACTAACTCCTGCAGATGCCTTTTTTATAGAACAGCAGAGATAAACGGGTATATACAGATGTATCTCCTGACACTACTGACTGCAAGCTCTATTATTAAAGATGGACCACTAGCTATATAGGTGAGGTGAATATCACGGTGTATACTGCGGTCAGGGCACGCAGACAATAACCAGAAAACAGCAGAGTTAAAGGGGTATATACAGATGTATACAGTGCTGTGCTGGAAGCACACACAACTTCCAATAACTCCTGCAGATGACAATTGGGCCCAAATAGAGAACAGCTATGTAGGTGGATTATAGCGGTATGTACTGGGTACAGAGCACGCAGACAGCACGCACTATCTCCTGACACTACTGACTGCAAGCTCTATTATTAAAGATGGACCACTAGCTATATAGGTGAGGTGAATATCACGGTGTATACTGCGGTCAGGGCACGCAGACAATAACCAGAAAACAGCAGAGTTAAAGGGGTATATACAGATGTATACTGTGCTGTGCTGGAAGCACACACAACTTCCAATAACTCCTGCAGATGACAATTGGGCCCAAATAGAGAACAGCTATGTAGGTGGATTATAGCGGTATGTACTGGGTACAGAGCACGCAGACAGCACGCACTATCTCCTGACACTACTGACTGCAAGCTCTATTATTAAAGATAGACCACTAGCTATATAGGTGAGGTGAATATCACGGTGTATACTGCGGTCAGGGCACGCAGACAATAACCAGAAAACAGCAGAGTTAAAGGGGTATATACAGATGTATACTGTGCTGTGCTGGAAGCACACACAACTTCCAATAACTCCTGCAGATGGCAATTGGGCTCAAATAGAGAACAGCTATGTAGGTGGATTATAGCGGTATGTACTGGGTACAGAGCACGCAGACAGCACGCACTATCTCCTAACACTACTGACTGCAAGCTCTATTATTAAAGCTAGATCACTAGCTATATAGGTGAGGTGAATATAGTGGTGTATACTGCGGTCAGGGCACAGACAATAACCACTACACAAGAGCAAGATAGGAAATCAGCCAAAAACGATTGGTGTGTAACTGTGTTGAAGGTACACAGAACACCCACTGCTTCAGATGCCAACACACTACACGAGGCCGCCTCAAAGGCGGCCTTATATAGTGTGGGGCGTGCACTACACAGCCTGAGCTATGATTGGCCACAGGCAGGATGCCTGTGGCCAATCATGGCTCTCCTCGCTGCTGGCGCTGTGATTGGCCAAGCATGCGGGGTCACAGTGCATGCTTGGCCAATCACGAGCCAGCAATGCACTGCGCCATCGCAGTGCATTGTGGGCCGTGCGCGCCACACAAATTTTGAGTTCGAATTTCGCCGAACGGACGAACAGCCAATGTTCGAGTCGAACGTACGTTCGATTCGAACACGAAGCTCATCCCTAATAGAGAGCACTGACATCAGCAGCGTGACATACAGCAATGACACGTGCACCGTGATAAAGTCATCTGACACCAGCACCGTGATAGAGAGCACTGACATCAGCAGCGTGACATAAAGCACTAACACCAGCACCGTGATATACAGCACTGACAGCAGCACCGTGATAGAGAGCACTGACATCAGCAGCGTGACATACAGCAATGACACCTGCACCATGATAGAGTGATCTGACACCAGCACCGTGATAGAGAGCACTGACATCAGCAGCGTGACATAAAGCACTAACACCAGCACCATGACATACAGCACTGACAGCAGCTCCGTCATAGAGAGCACTGACATCAGCAGCGTGACATAAAGCACTCACACCAGCACCGTGATATACAGCACTGACACCAGCACCGTGATATACAGCACTGACACCTGCATCGTAAGCAGCCCCAGGAGGAAGTCAGCATAGCACAGGGATGGTGGGAGCCCCTCATAATGAGCAGCCCCAGGAGGATGTCAGCATAGCACAGGGATGGTGGGAGCCCCTCATAATGAGCATAGCACAGGGATGGTGGGAGCCCCTCATAATGAGCATAGCACAGGGATGGTGGGAGCCCCTCCTAATATGCACAGCAGAGGTACAGCCCCAGGAGGAAGTCAGCATAGCACAGGGATGGTGGAAGCCCCTCATAATAAGCAGCCCCAGTAGAAATATGACACCGCTCAACCTCTTCAAACAGGAGGGTACGGGCATATAGTATGGTGTGCTTTTTTTGGACAAGGAAGTGAGCCAAATGAAGAAAGAAGGTCTGTGCGCTCAATTCCAAAAATTGTTTATAGACATGTACATGGTCTACTGGTCACGTGTTGAATTCCTCCGAGATCCATGCCTCATTTATTTTTAGAAATGTGAGGTAGATAACACTGTCGTGAGCTAGGCGAGTACGCTTATCGGTCACAATCCCTCCTGCTGCGCTGAACGTCCTTTCGGACAGGACACTGGATGAGGGGCAAACCAACAGTTCGATTGCAAATTGGGCAAGCTCTGGCCAGAGGTCAAGCCTGCCCACCCAGTAGTCCAGGGGTTCATCACACCTCAGAGCGTCCACATCGGCCGTTAACCCGATGTAGTCGGACACCTGACGGTCTAGGCGTTCCCTGATGCTGGATCCGGATGACACCTGTCGATGGGTCGGCTGAAAGAATGACCTCATATCCGAAGTCACCAACACATCTTCAAGCCGGCCTCTTCTTGCAGGCGCTGTTGGATTGGTACCCGCAACTCCTTCTCTGGGAGTGAGAATTGCTCCTCTGCCAGCGCACGCAAAGGCAGAATGCAGCATTTCTCGAAGCAAGGCCTGGAAGTGCTCCATTCTGCCAGCCCTCTGTGACGGCGGTAACATTTCCGCCATTTTGTGTTTGTACCGGGGGTCTAAGTACGTTGCCACCCAGTACTGGTCCTTGACCCTTATGCTTTTTATACGGGGGTCCCTATTAAAACACTGGAGCATGAAGGCCCCCATTTGCACTAAAGTGGAAGCGGTGTGGTGGCCTGGCTCCTGCTCATCATCCAGGATAATGTCGTCTTCTTCATTCTCCTCTCCCCATCCACGCACAACAACAGGGGTCCCAGAAAGGTTTAAAGCATGCTCTTCTTGCTCCTCCTCATCCGCCCAGGCACCATCCTCTTCTGACTCCTCTTCAGACTCCTGTTGTTCACTTGTCTCCGATAGAGTAGCCCCCCTTGGGAATTCATCCAGCATTGCAACTTCCTCATCTTCCCGCTCCTGCTCCTGCTCCTCCACAGCTTGATCAATGACACGACGCAATGCACGCTCCATAAAGAAGGCATAAGGTATCATGTCACTGATGGCGCCATGGCTGCGACTGACCAGTTTGGTGATCTCCTCCTCAAATGGCCGCAGAAGTCTGCATGCCTCGCGCATGAGCAGCTACTGGCGCAGTGAAAAAAACCCAGCTCCCCAGAACCTGTTCTGCCGCAGAGTTCATACAGGTAGACGTTAACTGCATGTTTCTGCTGGAGCAGCCTAACAAGCATATAGAAGGTTGAGTTCCATCACGTTGGGCAATCGCAAATAAGACGTCTGACCGGCAGATTGTGTCGCCGCTGAATATCAGCAAGGCGAGCCATGGCCGTGTAAGATCTTCTGAAATGGGCCGAGATTTTCCTTGCCTGCCGCAAGATGTCCTGGACCCCAGGGTATTTGACAACGAATCGCTGCACGACCAAGTTTAAGACGTGTGCCATGCATGGCACGTGCGTGATTTTGCCCTGTTTCAATGCGCTGAGCAGATTGGCACCGTTGTCACACACCACTTTACCAACTGTCAAATTGAGCGGTGTTAGCCACTGATCTGCCTGTGTTCGCAAAGCTGAAAGGAGTGCCGGGCCAGTGTGGCTCTTGACTTTCAGGCACAACAGATGCAGCACGGCACGGCAACGTCTCACCTGGCATGTCGAATAGGTTCTGGGGAGCTTGGGTGGCGCAGCGGAAGAGACGCTAGCAGCGGAAAAGGAGGAGTCAGCCGAGGAGGAGAGGGAGGAGGATGGAGTAGGAGGAGAAGAAGAGTCAGGCCTGCATGCAATCGGTGGCGGTAAAACCAAATCTACACGGGTGCCACGGGTTACATGCTTGACGGCTGTCAGAAGGTTCACCCAGTGGGCAGTAAAAGTGATATACCTTCCCTGCCCGTGTTTGCTAGACCACGTGTCTGTGGTCAGATGTATCTTGACACCGACACTGTGTGCCAGAGATACATTCACTTGCCGCTGAACATGGCCATATAGCTCTGGGATGCCCTTCTGTGAGAAATACTTCCTTCCTGGGACCTTCCATTGTGGTGTTCCAATGGCCACAAACTTGCGAAAGGCCTCTGAGTCCACCAGTTTATATGGCAGTAGTTGGCGGGCTATGAGTTCTGACAAGCCAGCCGTCAACCGTTGGGCAAGAGGGTTATCCGGTGTCATCATTTTTTTACGCTCGAACATTAGGCCCACGGAAGCCTGCCTTTTTGCAGAAAAACATGAGCTTGGCGTGATGGAAGGTGGAGTGGAGGACAATTGTGAGGAGAGAGGAGAAGTAGAAGACGAGGCTGGACGGTGAGAGCCTGGAGTGTGGCTTTGTGTGTTCCGTTGCTCCCACTGGGCTCGGTGATGGCTGCTCATGTGCCTTCTTAAGGAGGTCGTCCCTAGGTGAGTGTTGGGCTTACCGCAATTAATGCGTTGACTGCAAAGATTGCAGATGGCAACGCTATTGTCAGCAGCGGACACGTTAAAAAAAGCCCACACTGCGGAGCCATGTGCCGGTGTCCTGGGAGCGCCAGATGTGACCGTACATGGTCGATGACTCGCTCCTGATATATTTGCAGTCTGCTTTGTCCCTCCTGTGCAATGTAAGTTATTCCTGCTTCTCCTCCCTATCTGCTGGTCCATATCTCCCTCTGAACTCCCCTCCTCTTCCTCTCTTATGGGCACCCACGTGACATCACTAGACACGTCATCATCGACGTCACCTTCTCCATAAGTAGAGATCTCGGAGTAGGCAGCAACACTGGGGACCAACCTCCTCCTTGGGTTGATCTGGGTACTGTCGTCAGATTGCTGAGTAGCGGTTGTTGCTACCTCCTCTTCCTGATCCAATACCAAGAGTGGCTGCGCATCAGAAATGTCTTGATATGGATCTGAAAATAATTCCTGTGACTCAAGCGGAAGGTATGTGGTGGTGGTGTTGGTCTGGTGCGCCCTTTAAATGAATTGAACGCACCTTCTGCAACTTCCCACTTTGGCTCAAGCCTGTTGCTCCTGCCCTACCCCTACCACCCCTGCGGAAGGGCCTGCCTCTTCCTCTGCCTGTCATTTTTTAAATGACACTGTGACAAAACTCTCAGTCCCTATACTGATGAAGGACTGCTGCAGTATAGGGCAGTGGTCAGCAGTAGTGCACCTCAACCCTATGTATTGTGGACCTATACCAGTCCTTATAGAATAGCAGACTGTACCTCACTCAAACCTATGTACTATAGCACCCTACACCAGGTTATTACCAGTCCTTATAAGGACCTTTGTGGAACAAGTAGGTTGTGTGTGACTGATTAGCAGACTGTACGTCAGTCCCTATACTGATGAAGGACTGCTGCAGTATAGGGCAGTGGTCAGCAGTAGTGCACCTCAACCATATGTATTGTGGACCTATACCAGTCCTTACAGAATAGCAGACTGTACCTCACTCAACCCTATGTACTATAGCACCCTACACCAGGTTATTACCAGTCCTTATAAGGACCTTTGTGAAACAAGTAGGTTGTGTGTGACTGATTAGCAGACTGTACGTCAGTCCCTATACTGATAAAGGACTGCTGCAGTATAGGGCAGCGGTCAGCAGTAGTGCACCTCAACCCTATGTATTGTGGACCTATACCAGTCCTTATAGAATAGCAGACTGTACCTCACTCAACCCTATGTACTATAGCACCCTACACTAGGTTATTACCAGTCCTTATAAGGACCTTTGTGGAACAAGTAGGTTGTGTGTGACTGATTAGCAGACTGTACGTCAGTAGCAGCTGGACTTGTTGAGCCACATCATGCCAAAGACTTGGTAGAGTGGATGACTAAGCCCTCCTCATCCTCCTCATCCTCTCACCCAGGCTCAGGGCACTAGCAAAGCAGCTGCCAACGCGTCCTCTTCCCTCGTCTCAATGTCATCATCAGTCACTCCTTCCCTAGACCCACCATGTCCTCCTGAGGAGTCCCCCGAACTGTTTGAGCACAGTGTTGGGTACATTGCCTAAACTGCAGTTTGGTTTGGGCCCAATTGTCTAAATTGGGCCTCAGCATCAGTCTGACTGAACTGTAAGATGTTCAGCCTGGCCACAGGGGGCACTGATTTCTAAATGTCTGCATTTGTAAATTCCAAAAGCCAATATAAAGGAATAGTGGTAAAAAAAGCATTTGTGGGTTTAACCAATCTTGTTTTTTTTGTGCAACTCTCCTTTAATGGGGCGTGGCAAGAGGTGTGTCCTATGCCTGCATACTTTTGCTGATAGGTGTCCCTCATTCCCATCAGAAATAGTTGGGAGGTATGCCCTCCATGTCCTCCTCCAGTCCCCCTCTATATCCTCCTCCAGTCCCCCTCTGTGTCCTCCTCCAGTCCCATTTCCGTGTCCTCCTCCATTTCCTCCTTCTGCCAAAAAGACACCAGAATGTATACAAAAAATCTCTAATCTTGTTCCAAGTGCACTAAATTGTGGCCTCATCCTAGAGACTGTCTCCCCAATCCATTGTTTACTAAATAAAGAAAGCTTGCAGGGAAAATCCATTTAACCACTTGCCGCCCGCCGATTTGTAAAATGACGGCTGCAAAGTGCTTTAAAATCCTGACTGGACCTCCATAGGATGTCCTTCAGGATTCACCCCTATTGCGCGCCCCCGGGGGCGCGCACCACGGCGATCGGGGATGACGCTTGTCCCTCGTACACAGCGCATCCCAGATCAGGGTAAACAGCCAATGAAATTGGAGGGTAGTGGATCGGAGTCCGAGTCAGTGGAGGAAACCCCCCTCCTAAAAGAGTAAGGCGATCAGGACCTAGATCAGGACCAAGATCAGAACACCTGCCTACCGCCAGCAGTGCCAGACCCCAAGAAGAGGAGCCCAGTACAAGTACTGGAATTGCACATTCAGCCAAAAGAATCCGGACCCAGTCCTACCTTCCCGATGCCCAGGCAAACCCCTTATGGTTGCCTGCCAACTCAGGATCCGCTACAATCCCCCCTTTCACTGCACAGCCAGGTGTGCAGCCCAACACCTCAAATTTTGCACAATTGGACTATTTCTATTTGTTTTTCTATTTGTTTTTTCAGTACATGGTGGACCAAACAAATCTCTATGCAGAGCAATTTATTGCTGCCAACCCCCAGTTCGTCCTACGCCCGATTGTTCAATTGGCGACGTCTCACACTAGACTAATTCAAATTGTTTTTGGGCCTTACTTTTAACATGGGGCTTACAAAGAAAAACGATCAGCATACCTACTGATCCACCCACCCAATGCCCTTATATTCTTCTGTTATGTCCAGGACACGCTACAATATGATTACACGTTTCCTAAATTTCAACGACAACTCGCAGTGCCCTCCCCAAGATCATTCCAACCACGACAAATTATATAAGCTTCGTCCCCTAATAAATTCTTTTACCAAACGATTTTCTGAAGTCTTTATCCCATACCAAAATATTTGTGTAGACTAATCCCTTATCCACTTTACTGGCTGGCTGCATATGAAGCAGTATATCCCAAGTAAGAGAGCCAGGTATGGGGTGAAATTGAATAAATTATGTGACCGAGCCACGGGTACATGTACTCATTTCGTATTTGAGGGCAAAGACTCCCAGCTCCAGCCCTGTGAATGCCCCACATATATAGGAACCAGTGGTAAAATTGTGTGGGACCTTGCATACCCCCTGTTCAAAAAAGGTTACCACTTATATGTAGATAATTACTACAGCAGCTTGCCCCTTTTCCGTCACCTGTATCATGAAAAAACCCTGGCCTGCGGTACCTTCCGATAAAATAGGAAGGGCTTCCCACAGAATTTATTATCAAAACGGCTACAAAAGGGGGAACCCGCATTCATGAGGAATGAGGAGGTGTTGGCCATGAAGCGGTGGGACAAGAAGGATATGCACATGATAACTACCATTCACAATGACACCTTGGTGGAGATTCAGAGAAGACGTGGCCCCGTAGTAAAGCCCAAATGTGTCCATGACTACAATGTTTATATGGGGGGGTGGATTTAAATGATCAGATGCTGCAACCATATTTGTCAACCCGCAAGTCCTATTATTGGTATAAAAAAGTTGCGATTCATCTGTTTCATATGGCCCTGTTCAATTCATTTGTCTGCTATCAAAAATCACCCGAAAACCAACCCATCAGCTACCTCAAATATATTAAAAACATTATCACTGCCCTTATTTACCAGCAAGGACCCACCCCAGGAAGCATTCACTCTGATAGTGTGAGTCGACTTCATGAGCAACATTTTCCCTTTTAAAGCGGGAGTCTGCCGTTTTTTTTTTTTTGATGTCGGCACCCGAAGCCGATCTCTCGATCGTCTCTCGGGTGCTGCCACCGCCATCTTGGGTATGGGAATCAGGAAGTGGAGCCTTGCGGCTTCATTTCCCGGTTCCCTACTGCGCATGCGCGAGTCGCGCTGTGCAATAAGGATCGTCCCCGCTGTCTCTGGGGTCCGTGTGTTTCCCAGCAGACAGCGGGGGACCTTCGGAAAGGGGCGTAGATATCTGCGGAAAGGGGCGTATATTCTGCAGATATCTATGCCGGAAGTGGGTGCAGATAACTGTACTGTACAGGTACCTGCACCCCCCTCCCCCCTGAAAGGTGCCAATTGTGGCGCCGGAGGGGGGGAGGGTTCCAATGAGCGGAAGCTACACTTTAGGGTGGACCTCCGGTTTAAGTTTCCACTAACAGAATCCGGAAGAAGACGCCAAAAGAAATGTTGTGTATGCGCAAGTAGAGGAGCTAGAAGAGATACAAGTTATTATTGTCCCGATTGTCCCTCCCAACCTGGCCTATGTATTGGTAATTGCTTCAAAAATTATCACACATGCATCAGATATTAGTTCCCCTTATTAGTAACAGACTGCCATTTCCCCATTTCAATTACCTGTGTGCATCATTTGCCTGCCACCCTGTTTCTACCTTACATGTTAACTGACCCTGGTCTGTTTACCAACGATGTCTTTGCCTGACGTTTTAACCACATTTCTGACTTCCACGTGCACCAACCTCAGCCTGTTTACCGATGATGCCTTTGCCTGACGTTTTTTAACTACGTTTCTGACTTCCACGTGCACCGACCTCGGCCTGTTAAATCGACCATGTTTATGCCTGCCACTTGGACTGATCTTTTGCCCTTCTACTTCAGTACACAGGGATCTCACATATGTGAAGGGCTTCAGAATAGCGTTCTGAATAGAGAAAATCAGTTTTTGGTTTTCTGTGCTCCCAGATCAGGGTCTGGTTGCCCGGAGGCTTCAAAGAGATTTGGGTGGGAGAAGCCTCTACCCCTGCCCCCCTGGCCCTAAGCTTGATGGCCCTTCTTGCTGCCTGGACCAATAATTTGGCTGTGCTGACCATATCGCTGCCTCTAATGACCCAGGACTTTATGGACTGTGTTTCTTTCTGCTGCCTGGACCAATAATTTGGTTGTGTTGACCATATCTCGGCCTGCTGCCTCTACTGACTATAGACAGTATTTCTGCCTGAACATCTCTGCCTGCTACCTGGACCAATGCTTTGGCTGTGCTGACAGTATCTCTGCCTGAACTAACTATGGACAGTATTCCTGCCTGCTGCCTGGACGATTGCTTTTGCTTTCGCTGACCATATCCCTGCCTGCTGCCTGGACCGATGCTCTCTTCTGTAGACCACTACACTACTAAGACCACAGGTAATCTTTTGTTATTTGGTATGTACTGTACACGTTATGTGTTAGAAATATGAAGAGCCTTCAAAAATGTGATTGGTAGTCAGGAAATGATATGTGTAATTTAGGCTCCTAGAACGACTGGAGGTGCTATTTGGATATTAGGCCTCTGTATGTGGCCAGACTGTGTAAAAGTGTCACACATTTGGTACCGTTAAACCCAGGAGGAGTAGCAGAATGCATTTTGGGGTGTCATTTTTGCTATGTACATGCTATGAATTGAAAATATCTTGTAAATGGACAACTTTGTGTAAAAAAAAAATGCGTTTTCATTTTTTTTCCATGTTTTCCGAAAACTTCTGGAAAAAATGAACCGTTTAAAAGACTCATTATGCATCATAGATTATACGTTGGGGTGTTAGCTTTCTAAAATGGGGTCATTTTGTGGGCTTTTCCATTGTCCTGATGCTCCAGGGCCTTCAAAAGTGAGCTAGGTCATCATGAAATTATATGTGAAATTTTGCTCCTAGAATGCCTGGAGGTGCTACTTGGATGTTAGGCCTCTTTATGTGGCCAGGCTATGTAAAAGTCTCACACATGTGGTATTGCCATACTCAGGAGGAGTAGCAGAATGTATTTTTGGGTGTTGTTGCAAGTATGCGCATGCTGTGTTCAAGAAATAACCTGTCAATACAATAAGTTTGTGTAAAAAAAAAAAAAAAAGTCTCAATTTTCGCAAGAATTGTGGGAAAAAATTACAACTTCAAAAAACTCACCATGCCTCTTACTAAATACCTTGGAAATACCTTCCAAAAAGGGGTCATTTGGGGGTATTTGTACTTTCCTTGATTGTTAGGGTCTTCAGTAAATCAGGTGTGATCAGATGTGATCAATTTTCAGTGATTTGCACCCTAAATTGTGGACTCTATAACTTTCACACAGACTAAATAATATCCACTAATTTGGGTTATTTTTACCAAAGATATGTAGCAGTATAAAT
Organism: Lithobates pipiens; assembly: GCF_037356315.1. NCBI lineage: Eukaryota > Metazoa > Chordata > Amphibia > Anura > Ranidae > Lithobates > Lithobates pipiens. Next base: position 629,294,560 of record NW_027507758.1, read on the forward strand.
TTTGGCCCAAATTTATGAAGAAAAATTACTTATTTGCAAAATTTTTGTGTTAGTTCTCAAAAGACTTAGTCTGGACCATTCATTGTCATCCAGACTTGTCCTGGACAAATAGTTTGCCTGAAGATTCTTCTGACCAGGCACATAGGCCACAGATAGCTGCAGAAGATTGACTTGGGTATATTCTAGAATTAGAGAAACCTTCTTCAGAAGGGAGAGACGGAGCCTTGTTTCCAGATGTAGGCCACAGCCGTTGCGCTGTCCAACTTTACCAGGACAGGCTTACCACGGATGAGGTGACTGAAATCTAAGAGCCTGAAATGCTGCTTTCAACTCCAGGACGTAGGACACCATCTTGGACCCTTGAAAAAGACTATTGGCCCTGAGCCCATTGCTCTTGAAGTAGGGCTCCCCTACTACTTTGCTGGTGTCTGACTGCACCACCAGCATCTAGGTCCCCAGAAAGGGATGACCTTGCAGATGATTTTGTTTCTTCAACCCCAAGTTTAGGCCACTAGTCCAGAAACTAGACTTGAATGGGAGCGAGATTTAAACTGAGCCTACCTAAGGTGCTGGAGCGAGGCAATTTCTATGGCTCAATCTAATACAGTGGTGTGAAAAAGTGGTTGCCCCCTTCTTCATTTCCTGTTCCTTTGCATGTTTGTCACACTTAAGTGTTTCGGAACATCAAACCAATTTAAACAATAGTCAAGGACAACACAAGTAAACACAAAATGCAATTTGTAAATGAAGGTGTTTATTATTAAAGGTGAAAAAAAATCCAAACCATCATGGCCCTGTGTGAAAAAGTGATTGCCCCCTAAACCTAATAACTGGTTGGGCCACCCTTAGCAGCAACAACTGCAACCAAGCGTTTGCGATAACGTGCAATGAGGCTTTTACAGCGTCCTGGAGGAATTTTGGCCCACTCATCTTTGCAGAATTGTCCTAATTCAGTTACATTAGAGGGTTTTCGAGCATGAACGGCCTTTTCTTGATCATACATCACGGGACACAGGAGCTTCATTACATAGTGGGTTATATAGGCACCTCTGGTGATTGGACACTGGTTGACCCTAACTAAAGAGAATTCCTCCCCTATATAACCCCTCCCATTTGGGAGGCACCTCAGTTTTTTCGCCAGTGTCTGGTCGATGGTCACGTAAAACTTAGCTCTATGCGGGTCCCGGCGAGGGCCGAAGGGCTATAACAAACCGGATCCATACCTCGGGCCGATAATTGACTCCCAAGATGGTATGGTACCCGGGCCTCGTCTGCCGAAGAAACGAGGTTCTGCCTGTAAGTCCTCTCCATTGGAAGACTGGGCTCTGGGACAACCAGACTTGGGGTACTGTTTACTCAGGGCGCCCGTAAGTTTCTGGCAGAGCTTTTTACAAGGCCCAGGTAGGAGGATCTTTTCGTAAGAACCCCAGATACGCCTGAAGGTTGGCTAACAATACCCGCCGTGATGGGTGAAGGCTGGGATTGGTCTGAAATCAGCAATTCCTGCGGCGGGGAACAGGTATGGGAAGTCATCCTATATATTTAATATATGAATGGATTTCTTCATTGTGAGTAGTTGTATGTCTTACCTGGTTTCCACCACTTGAGGGAGTAAGAGCAGCCTGATGCATACTTACATGCCTTTCAATACAAACACGCTCAGTGAATGCCTGGTTCTCCCAGCTACTCACGTCTCCTTGCAGTCCCTGCCACAATAAAGGTAAAAGAGGGTCCCACGCAGATCAGGGGGTCCCACGTTACTCCTTTGGGTTCTCCTCCCCCCCCCGGATCCCGCGGTTCTCGTGCACGCGCGCGGGCGCGTGCACGCGCGCTGGGCGCGCTCCCGGCCTAATGGAGGAGGGGGGGGGTGTGTGGTTGCCAGCTGTGCACAATTAGGTGCTCAATGCTGCAGTGCAGGCGCCAAACGGCCGTTTTAAAAAGCCCAGAGCGTCAGGGGACTGTAAGGTGAGACACAGGAGCTGTGGGCTGTAAGCATCCGTGGGATTGGATCCAGGCGAACCTTAAGACACCTACTCGGCATCATATTGTGCAGTTAAGCTTATATTGATTTATTGTGAGACTTTAAGCACAACAAGTGATTGCATTTTGTACTAGTACCTCTGCTTTGTAGCTCAGTACTATGTCTCCTCATAAGAGGGTTTCAGGGGCAGGTAACAAAAGCACTGGCAAATCACCGCCTAGGTCCAGGGGTTCCAAAAGTGCATGCAGATTACCATCCCCCTCTGCAAGAGTGGAGCCTGCATCTCAAGACGAGTCAGTGCCCCTTTCAGGCTTTGCAGCCTCTCCTAATGTCGCAGCCCCGGTCTATGTCACTGAGGACTCCCTGAGGGCTACATTGGAGAGTTTTGAAGGGAGGATAATGAATTTTATTTCTGCTTCCCTAAAAGATAGCAGAAAAAGGGGTAGATCCCCTCCCTCTGCTGAAATCCCTCTCTCAGACAGTTGTTCTGAAAATGAGGAGAGATCCCTATCTTTGGATAGGGATCATGAGCAGTCGGATCAGTCAGAGGATGAGGAGTTAGTCCCCTCCTCCCAGGCACTCAGAAAGCAGGTGCAGTATTACACTGAATTGGTGCGTACCACGTTCAGAATGCCGGCTGCTGAAGTCGCTACATCCTCTGTCTCTTCCCTGGGAATCAGGAAAGCCCCACAGACTGCTTGTTCCTTCCCAATTCATCCTTTAATGGCTGACTTGATGTATGAGGACTGGGGACATCCCGATAAACTGTTTACTCCTCCCAAGAGGTTTTCCATGTATTATCCCGTGGAGGAGAGTTTCACCAAGAAATGGGGGGCCCCATCTGTCGATGCGGCTATCTTTTGTGTGAATAAAAGCCTAACTTGTCCTTTGGATAATGCGCAGGTATTTAAGGATCCAGCTGACAAAAGGCTGGAAACCTTGTTAAAAGCCTCCTTTTCCATGGCCGGCGCTGTGGTGCAACCTACAGTCGCAGCCGTGGGGTTGTGTCAGTTCCTTAAGGAACAGGTCAAACAAATGTTTGAACTCCTCCCCAGCGAGGAAGTAGAGAAATATGCAGAGATGCCTCACATCTTATGTTTCATAATTGATGCGATTTTGGATTCTGTCCAACAATCATCACGTTTATCCCTCATGTTGGTACACATGCGTAGGGCTCTATGGCTAAAAAATTGGGCTGCTGAAATGTCATGCAAGAAGCATTTGGCTGGGTTCCCATTTAAAGGGGAGCGTTTGTTTGGAGAAGAATTAGATAAATTCGTCCAAAATATTTCGGGAGGTAAATCTACACTCCTTCCAGTCAAGAAGAGTAAACGTCCCTCATTCAGGCGTACTCTTTCTCCCGAAGCGTCAAGCTCTAAACAGTGGCGACGGCCTTCCCAGCCCTCCGCTGCTATAAAGCCTCAGGGCAGAGCCCAGGGACAGAAAAAGACTTGGGGGCGGAAGCCTGCCAAGCAGACCTCCAAGACCTCCTTGTGAAGGGGCGCCCCCGCTCGGCCGAGTGGGGGGAAGGCTCCTGCAGTTTGCAGGCGCCTGGCGGGAGGAGATTCAGGACAAATGGGTGATCTCTTCAGTATCTCTGGGCTACAGGCTAGAGTTTCAGAAGATTCCACCTTCTCGTTTTCTAAGGTCAAGGATCCCCAAGGATCCGATAAGGCGGAAACCGCTATTCCTGGCCTTAGATCAGTTACTATCCCAAGGTGTGATAGTAGAGGTGAGCCCGAAAGATCAGGGTTCAGGTTTTTATTCGAATCTCTTCACCGTTCCAAAACCAAACGGAAGTGTCAGACCTATCTTGGATCTGAGAGACTTAAACCGGTTTCTACACATCCAGACCTTCCGGATGCAGTCAATACGCACTGTGGTTTCCTCCCTGCAGGGAGGAGAATTCATGGCATCAATAGATATCAAAGATGCATATCTCCATGTGCCAATATTTCCCGCACACCAGAAGTTTCTAAGGTTCGCGGTAGAGCAGCGCCATTTTCAGTTTGTGGCCCTGCCGTTCGGCCTAGCTACGGCCCCCCGAGTCTTCACGAAGATTCTAGACCCTCTCTTAGCAATTTTAAGAGTTCAGGGCATAGCCGTCATGGCTTACCTAGACAATTTGCTTCTCGTAGAGAGAACTACAACGAGCCTAAGTCGCAGCGTCACCAAAACGCTAGAACATCTGGGCCGCCTAGGTTGGATTATAAACCTAGAAAAATCGTCTTTGCAACCGACCACCAGGTTGGATTACCTGGGTCTCATTATCGACACCGCTCAGGGCAGGGTGTTCCTTCCAGGGCCAAGGGCCTTGGCCATTGGAGATCTGGTGCGCCTGATTCTGGGCAGAAGATCTTCCCCTATTCGCCTATGTATGAGACTGTTGGGAAAGATGGTCGCCTCATTCGAGGCCGTCCCATTTGCCCAGTTCCACTCAAGGCCCCTGCAAAGATGCATCCTTGCGATTTGGAACAGGAAACCCCAATCCCTGGATCTTCCTATGCGTTTATCCCCCCGGGCACGCAAGAGTCTTGTCTGGTGGTTACAAACCAGAAATTTGCTGAAAGGCAAAACTTTTCTTCCCCTCTCATGGAAGATTGTCACAACGGATGCCAGCCTGACAGGCTGGGGAGCCGTATTAGAGGGAACATGCTCGCAGGGAAAATGGTCTGCGACCGAGAGTCTGCTGCCCATAAATATCCTGGAGATTCGGGCAGTTTACATGGCACTCAGAGAGTGGTCTCACAGACTGCAAGGTTTCCCAGTTCGGATTCAGTCCGACAATGCCACCGCAGTGGCTTATATCAATCACCAGGGCGGTACCAGAAGTCTGGTGGCCCAAAAGGAGGTGAATCGCATACTTGTCTGGCCAGAGGAGCATGTTCCGTGCCTCTCTGCAGTCTTCATCCTGTTAGGTGTGACTACAGCAAGTCACCTATCTGTCAAGTTATGTTACCGTTTCCCAATTATTAGTAGAGTTCTTATCTAAGCAAGGAGACACGGAAAGAAGTTCTCAGTATATCTGCTCAGACGGTCGCACCCAACTCTCTCTGAGTCTCTTTATTAACACAGCTCTTATATACACAAAAGACAGGTTTCAGGAATGTTGAAACACAACAACAAGTTTCCATAAAAGGCAATTCTCTAGGCGTCTTCTGCTTTTAGAGCTGATGTGGCAGATGGTCCTTAAGATAAGGTTTCCTCTTGTGTGTACGTGACTTAAGGATGAGGTGTCTTTAAGATACTAAGGACTTAAGGATGAGGTGTCTTTAAGATACTAAGAATGAAACAGACAAGATAAGCATTTAGTGAAACATACTGTCAACCATCTTGGTTTTCTTATACCTTGATCCTCACAATTTCCCCCTTTGACATCACCCTTCCCTCTTACCCTGGGTCCACCTGAACAAGTTCTAGTCGGCCTATGTCCAAAGTACTCTCCCTGACCGCGAGTTGTCAGAGGGGTATACACCCATCCCCCTGGATAGTACCAACATCTAAAATTCAGGAAGAGTGGCCTTTCTGAAAGATGGGTGATGTCAAGAAACTAAATCCACCTATCTCATCCAACTTATCAACTTACAAAAGTTCCATCTTTTCTACAGCATTTACCTTGGCTTTCTTGCAAAAACACATAAACAACTTAAAACACAAATAAATGAGAAATATGAATATAAGCACTACTATAATCATCATTGCTGCCTTCTTGAACCAAGAAAATAACCCTGAGAAACTAAAAGTTCCACCAAAAGGATCCCAGTCACGGCCAATATTACGGGCCTTCTCCTGTAGATCCTTTACTTCCGTGCGGTGTTGTGCAATGATGTCATAATAATCGGGTACTTCGATGCTGGTGTTATGTATCCAAGTACAACATTCATAGTCTTCTGTGGTCTCACAGAGTCCTGTTAATGCTGCACTCATACTTTCAATCGCTAACTCATGTAATTCTATTTGTTTTGTGATGGCTCTGGTCTCTAGATTTAACTTAGTAATGTCATCAGAGTTTTTCTCCAAAATATCATAAATTATTCCAGTATAGTTATTTAGTCGCTTCATTAAGTCTATACCCCATCCTGTCCAGGACGGGAACCAAGCCCATGCCATGTCCTGCTCTAAAAATATTTCTCTTTTGTTACGATATCTGAGGGGATATCTGGGGTGCATACTAGCTTCTAGTAGGTGATCACCTCGTTCATCACCCACTACTCCCATTACTGGTACCAAACTTGCGAGGTAGCACCATCCCTGAGCCCTTCTAGGTATCCAGGTATAACACTTATCCCCACAACAGATGTATATATTGTTTCCTAAGGCTACTGGACTTGAACTGATATTACGTCTATAACGAGAGGTGTATCCATAGAGGGAAAGGTTGGACACTAACCACCTAACCTTATTATCCACAATGTTAGTGAGGAAGTCAGATAATGTCTGGTGTGTACTGGTATTACTGGGGTAGAAGCTTCCATTTAATACGACAATGGACAAGTTAAACTTGCTGTCTTGGCATTTTCTATTTCCTCCCGTTGTGTTTCCTAGGTTGAAACACCAATCAGGGGGAAAGGCGAGGCCATTTGATTTAAACATTACTGTCTTGCTGGTATTTGTTCCAATTATGTTAATGCTACTGTTAGCAAGATCAGTATAATTTATAGGAACTGCCATCAGTGGTATTTTAGCCGTGCTGGGGTGTAATTTACTGCAAACCCAACATTTCTCATATCCTGACTTCCGAGCATAAGCATATTTAAACTTCAGTAATAACATTTTTTTAGAAAATCCTTCATCCTTATGAATTTCATTCTGTGAGGTAACCAAACAATTGGTCAGGATTACTGAAACAAAAAGAATAAAAAGATACATATTGTCATTTGCCGACTGGCTCCTTTTTACAGTGTGAAGCGTGGATCCAGGTAGGTTTCCCTTCCAATTTCACTGAGGTTGCTGTAGTCAATAGCACCTGGAAAGGACCCTCGAACCTTGGTTCCAGTGTCTTCCTGGTATGTTTCTTTACATACACATAGTCTCCCGGTTGTAAGTCGTGAGTACCTGTGACAGAATTAGGGTCTGGAAGAGAAGAATACACACTCTTGTGGATTTTAGTTAGACGCTGTTGCAATTGTATCACATATGTAGTTAAACTATCACATTGCAATTGCATACTTTGAGGAAAATATAAACCTAATCTGGGTACACTCCCAAAAAGTATTTCATATGGGGATAACCCTGTTTTTCCTGTTGGGGTGTACCTAATAGAGAACAAAGCTAAGGGTAGACACTCAGGCCATGGTTTATTTAACTCTTGCATGGCTTTTTGTATTTTTAGCTTTATTGTCCCATTTACTCTTTCTACTGATCCTGAACTCTGTGGGTGGTAAGGGGTGTGAAAACTTTGTTGAACCCCTAACATTGCCATCACATTTTGCATTATTTCTCCCGTGAGATGTGTCCCCCTATCCGATTCTATTGTTTCTGGGAGACCAAACCTAGGTATCAGCTCAGTAATCAGTTTCTTGGCGGTGGCTTTTGCCGTAGCTGATTTCACAGGATAACTTTCTGGCCAGCCTGAAAATAGGCAGATGCACACGAGAACAAATTCAAAGGGGCCGCTCTTAGGCATTTGTATGTAGTCAATTTGCAGTCTCTGAAAGGGATATTGGGCCCGAACCTGATGTTTACGTGGGGTTTTCACTCTCTGTCCTGGGTTATTTAACAGACAGATTTGGCATGCAGCACAGTAGTTCCTTGCAGTACTACTGAATCCAGGGGCTAGCCATCCTTGGCTTACAATCCTATACATAGAATTGGAGCTGACATGAGTGGGCAAGTGGACAGCTGCTGCCATTGCGGGGTATAGAGAGGCGGGTAGACATATTTTTCCTCCCTCTCTCCATACATTGTCAAGGCCTGGTGCAGCTCCCTCCTTAACCCAACGGTCCTTCTCAGTAGTCCCTGCTTGTTCCTGTAGTTCGATCAGCTGCTGCCATGTGGTTTCGGGCATACTCACCTGTACCGTGGCTAAGGTCTCAGGGCTTACTTCCCCTAGAGCTGCCTTCTTTGCAGCTAAATCTGCAAATGCGTTTCCTTTTGCCTCAGTTGTTTTTGCGCTCGTGTGTGCCGCTATCTTCATAATGGCTACTCTTTTAACTTTTTGAAGATTGTTCAGGACTCTTTTGATTCCTTCACCATGTTTAACAGGTGTGCCTGCTGCTGTAAGGTAACCTCTAGCTTTCCATATGTGGCCATAATCATGTGCCGCACCGTAGGCGTATGCAGAATCAGTGTAAACGTTCCCTTCTTGTCCCTCTAAGTGTTCTAAGGCTTTTTCTAAAGCTGTTAGTTCCGCTTCTTGTGCAGACATGTGTGCTGGTAGTGACTTTGCCTCAATTACCTGTGTGTCCGTTACCACAGCATAACCTGTGTGATATTTACCTTTGTCATCGGCAAATCTACTACCATCTATGTACAGTGTGTGTTCTGCATTTGCAATGGGTGTGTCTGTGACATGTGGGAACCCCGTGGTCTCTTGTTCCATAAGTTGAAAACAATCGTGTTCATCAGATGTTATGTCATGAAATGAAAGTGTGTCAGAATCCTGAGTTTCTTGTGCTGTGCCTTCACCATTACTCCCCCCTGTCAAATCTGTCTGTAAGGGTAGAAGTTGTGCTAAGTTAAAGGAAGTGCATCGCTGGAAGGTAACATTGGGAGGTAGGAGCAAGGTGCATTGCAGACGCAGCTGCCTCGCCATTGATATGTGTTTTGGCTGAACCTGTGACAAGATGGCGTGTATGTCATGTGTGGTGTGTACCACTACAGGATTGTCTAAGACAATTTCTGAGGATTTGTCAATGATAATTGACACTGCTGCGACTGCCCGTACACAGGACGGTGATCCTCTAGAGACAGGATCGAGAGCCGCTGAGAAGTATGCTACCGGCCTTTGTTTGATGTGTTGTTGTGTCAACACCCCTGTTGCATGTCCCGTGATTTCAGCAATGTACAAATGAAATGTTTTGGTATAGTCAGGAATCCCGATCGCAGGTGCCGAAATTAGTAACTTTCTTAAGGTGCTAAAAGACTTATGACCTGCTTCTGTGAGTACATAGGGTACTATTTTCAAGCAATCATATAATGGCTGCATCAGAGAACTGGCATGTGGTATCCATTGTCTACAATATGACACCATTCCCAGAAACATTTCATTTGTAGAGTAACCGGGGGTATCAAAAACGCACAGCAAAAAGGCACTGCAGAAATAGATCAAAAGCAAATTGCATAGGCCTGCACCAAGCTCCATGCTGGCCACACATATAAACTCTCAGGCGAGAAAACATTGACGAAAAATCCATGTACATTCGCTGAATGTTTGAAATTTAACTTGTTTTTAACATAAAAATCAACGTAATTTCTGAATGAAAACCACACACACCGCCAAAAAATTCCTTTAAACAAACACAATTTAGTAAATGCACCTTTTCAGTTCATTAGTACAAGTCTTGGCTCAGGTCATTTGCATGTCAATACAGTTTGCTTTACATTCTCACTGACCTGGTCAGAAAGAAGGGGGGGTCATTTGAATGGGCTGTCAGCAGCTGTGAACAAACTTCACAGGACACATCAGTATTGCATACTCCACACCCCCCACACTCACAAAATTAGGTCAAAGATGACCTCTAGATATGAATGAATGAATGAATGAATGAAATACTTATATAGCGCACAATGCGAACTGAATCGCCTCTAGGCGCTGTGGCGAGCTTTGATCATCTGCTAAAAGATATGACACCTACTAACATGTTTTCTATCAGAACCTGTACTTCTTGTTAAACCCATAACGTCTGTTTGGTAAGTTTGAAATTCTTTCCGAGCATTTATAATGTTTACAGGTCTAATTACAAAGCTTACCATCCACAGTTAGCAGTTCACAAAAAGACAGATTCATACTAGGGCCGAAACAACTAATCGACAATCAATCGGCCATGAAATCAATTGACTACTACCTTCACAAATCGATCAATCGGCCAGTAACATAATGGGGTTAAAGAAACAAAATTGAGCCCTCTATTGTACAAAAAAAAACAACACTTTCACAGATCTACAGTACAAATTAACCCCTTATAGTAGTGACTATCTGCTCCTCCTGCACCACAAAGGGCCGTCCCTAGCCTTCTCAACACCATTATGTTAACAAATGTCCTAGGCCTGGCTCACATCCATGTCCGCGCCCTCTGGTGCTTCCTGTTCGTCCTTTATTCTTTTCCTACAGTTTCTTCTTATATGTCCCACCTTGTTGCAGTAATAACAGGTAAGAGGTTTACGGGAGGAATTCCCTCCTTCATTGACCCGGGCAACAGTGTTAACTCCCGGTGTCCTTCTGTGTTTAGCTTCTGCTAAATCAGCCTCTATGCCTTGTGCTTTCTGCAACAATGTTCCTCTGTCCCGTATGGCTCTCCATTCGGGAGTACATGCCTTCAATTTGTCACCTATTTGGGGTACTAGTCCTTCCATAAACTGTCGATTGAAAGCCCTAATGGTGACGGGTAAGGCTAAATCTAGACCTTCGTCAGCCATCATGCTTTCCATGTTGAGGTAAAATTCTGTAACAGTCTGACCTGGGGCCTGTTTTATGGGCGCTGTCGAACCCCTTTCCTGCTGTTTCCCTTGGCAAAATTCTCGTAACTGATTAATAAACAGGGGTCTAGAGTCTATATGACGGGGGTGTATTCCTGGTGGATCTGCCGCTGGATCCCCTTGTGGTCTATGTGGAGCAATTTCATTCATAAATTGATTAAACATCGTCAGTGTCATTTTATGTCTACACAAATCTTCCCCATCTTGCCAAGCTGCTTCATGTGTGTCTAGTAATTGTGTCACGAATCTACAGAATGCGGCAGGTTTTGCTACGGGATCAGGAGCATTCTGTATTAATGCCATAAGAGTGTCAGCCGACCAAGGTGTCCATGTCCTCAGAACGACTTGTCGAGTCACTGTAGGTGGCTGTCCTGCTTGACCCGCATTTGGATTATTTACTTGTATTACCCTAGTCCGGCTGTGGACTGGAGCTACGGGCTCTGGTCTTTGAGCTCCGCAATGTACACATTCCTGTGCCCAGTCTGTATTTTGGGTACCGCATACTCGGCATACCCATCCTCTTCCTCTTAAGGAAGGATAAAGTTTTGGTCTTTCGTTACCCGGTTTGGTAGTGCTATAAGGAGGTGGAGTACCTTCCGTTTCTACTCCATCCTCGGGAGCTGAAGGGAGACTCTTGCGTCGGACCTTCATATCCCATCCACCCTGTTCATGACAATACTTCCATCCCTCCTCTTTAGCCCTGTTGGAAACCTTAATTAAACATTGTATTTGTGATACCCATCTGTTCTGCAGGACCTCTCCCTGTCTGTCTCTCTTTATATTCTCCCAACCTTCTACACTTAGCCCATTTTCTCCATCCATTCCAAATTTCTTGAGAACTCTATTCGTGCCCTGTGCCTTGTCCTTCCCATACAACATTGTAATTATGTCTTTAACAGCATAACATTTCTGAGATTCCTCCTGGGGTATACCATGTGTCTGGCCCATTTTGACAGTCTTGCCTAGGTGACGTTTGGATCACTTACTAAGTGTCTCGTTGCCTTCTCCTCCTAGGGTGCCAAAATACTAAAAACCTCTCCTAGATGAGATTTCTGAAATCGAATTACTTTATATGCTAGCCAACTGACAAATATTATGACCAGACTGACGGCTACAACATATACAAGCATTCCTTTTGGTGGCCAAACACATATAACTAGATCTCCGGACTTTGTGGAGACCTTATTCCCTTCCCATTACCATGGAATCTCTCAGCATTCGTTTCTTATTCCTGCTTTATCGAGGCAGTCAGGACTTATACTTTCAACCCGTTTTTAGGCTCATGAATCAAAAAGCGTATATCAAACTTAAGTGTCGGACCCCCAAAGTACTCTTACGAGTTAAAGGCGCATTCCGTTACTCATTGGGATGATATATGTTTCAATTCACACCATACAAACAGGGCTTATCTCAGTCACAACAGACAGATGACAAGGAGACAGACAAGAAACAACGGTAACATAAGTCAAAATATTAAATTCAAGACTCGCTTACTACAGAGGTTGGTATTTACCTGAAGAACAATACAGACAGATCGGGTGGGCACAAATCTAAGAAGCACAGAGTTTATAAGAAAATAAAGCTTTTCTTACCTGCGCAGGTTTTTGTCTGTGGTTCCTGATGTGCCCGACCTCTTTGTTCTGTCCTTATGTTCGTTCGCCTCTTGTAGTTTCTTCAGCGAAGTCCGTGTTCGGGCGCCAAAAATGTTAGGTGTGACTACAGCAAGTCACCTATCTGTCAAGTTATGTTACCGTTTCCCAATTATTAGTAGAGTTCTTATCTAAGCAAGGAGACACGGAAAGAAGTTCTCAGTATATCTGCTCAGACGGTCGCACCCAACTCTCTCTGAGTCTCTTTATTAACACAGCTCTTATATACACAAAAGACAGGTTTCAGGAATGTTGAAACACAACAACAAGTTTCCATAAAAGGCAATTCTCTAGGCGTCTTCTGCTTTTAGAGCTGATGTGGCAGATGGTCCTTAAGATAAGGTTTCCTCTTGTGTGTACGTGACTTAAGGATGAGGTGTCTTTAAGATACTAAGGACTTAAGGATGAGGTGTCTTTAAGATACTAAGAATGAAACAGACAAGATAAGCATTTAGTGAAACATACTGTCAACCATCTTGGTTTTCTTATACCTTGATCCTCACAATCCCAGGAGTGGAGAATTGGCAGGCGGATTATCTCAGCCGCCAGCAGTTGTGCCCAGGAGAATGGGCTCTGCACCCCGATGTGTTTCGAGACATATGTTACAAGTGGGGCACTCCAGATGTGGATCTGTTTGCATCCAGATTCAACAGGAAACTGGACAACTTTGTGTCAAGGACAAGAGATGCACTTGCTCAGGGGTCAGATGCTCTGACAGTTCCCTGGGATCAGTACAATCTGATCTATGCCTTCCCCCCGAGCCCGCTACTGTCACGGTTCCTGGGAAGGGTCAAGAGGGAGGCGAAGTCGGTCCTTCTAGTGGCCTCGGCTTGGCCCAGGCGACCATGGTTCGCAGAAATCATGAAGCTGGCAGTGGGCAGGCCATGGACCCTCCCTCTCCGGCCAGATCTGCTCTCACAGGGTCCAATTTACCATCCTGCTTTACGCAGTCTGAATTTGACGGTCTGGCTGCTGAGACCCACATTTTAAAAGGCCGTGGTCTTTCGGGGCCAGTCCTTTCCACTCTGGTCAATGCCAGAAAACCGGCCTCCAGGCGTATCTATTACAAGATCTGGAGGGCATATGTTTCCTGGTGTGAACCCAGGAGATGGCATCCCAGAAGGTATGTCATTAGCAGAATCTTGGCCTTTCTCCAATCAGGCCTTGAATTGAATTTGGCCATAAGCACCATTAAAGTGCAGATTTCGGCCCTGTCGGTCTTTTTTCAAAGACCGCTTGCATCACATTCCCTGGTACGGGCCTTTATCCAGGGGGCTATGCGGATAAGACCGCCAGTCAGACCTCCGGTATGCCCATGGGATCTGAATTTGGTTCTCTCGGCCTTAGAAGCCCAACCATTTGAACCTTTGCATCTGGCTTCTTTAGTCCTCTTGACAAAGAAGCTAGTTTTCCTAGTAGCCATATCCACGGCTAGAAGGGTATCAGAATTGGCAGCTCTTTCTTGTAAAGAGCCCTATTTAATTATCCATAAGGACCGGGTGGTTATGCGTCCCAATAGGTCCTTTCTACCTAAGGTGGTTTCAGGTTTTCATCTGAATCAAGATATAATCCTACCATCCTTTTTTCCAAATCCTCAGTCCATAGAGGAAGAGTCCTTACACACTTTAGATGTGGTTAGAGCAATCAGTCTTTATCTTCAAGCAACTGCTCAGATAAGAAAAACTGACTGTTTATTTATTCTGCCAGAAGGCCCTAGAAGGGGTCAGGCAGCGTCAAAGTCCACTCTCTCGAGGTGGATCAGACAGGTTATTTCTCAGGCCTATAGCTTAAAGGGGAAGATTCCTCCTTTTCAGGTGAAAGCGCACTCTACTAGGGCTGTCAGTGCTTCTTGGGCAGTGCATCACCAGGCCTCCCTGGCTCAGATCTGTAAGGCTGCGACTTGGTCATCAGTCCACACATTCACCAGATTCTATCAGGTGGATGTCAGAGGGCAAGAGGATATCGCCTTCGGGCGCAGTGTACTGCAGGCTGCAGTTTAGGTCCTCAGGTCCCTGGCGGTCTATATTTATGATCTGTGTCTCCCTCCCCTCAACCTGAGCATTGCTATGGGACATCCCACTATGTAATGAAGCTCCTGTGTCCCGTGATGTATGATCAAGAAAATGGGATTTTTATATACAGCTTACCTGTAAAATCCTTTTCTTGAGAGTACATCACGGGACACAGGGCTCCCGCCCCTCTTGGGTTTTACGTGGTTCTTATTGCTTTGCTACAAAACTGAGGTGCCTCCCAAATGGGAGGGGTTATATAGGGGAGGAATTCTCTTTAATTAGGGTCAACCAGTGTCCAATCACCAGAGGTGCCTATATAACCCACTATGTAATGAAGCTCCTGTGTCCCGTGATGTACTCTCAAGAAAAGGATTTTACAGGTAAGCTGTATATAAAAATCCAATTTTTAAGGTCATACCACAACATCTCAATAGGATTCAGGTCAGGACTTTGGCTAGGCCTCTCCAAAGTCTTCATTTTGTTTTTCTTCAGCCATTCGGTGGTGGACTTGCTGGTGTGTTTAGGATCATTGTCCTGCTGCAGAACCCAAGTTCGTTTCAGCTTGAGTACACGAACAGATGGTCGGACATTCTCCTTCAGGATCTCTTGGTAGACAGCAGAATTCATAGTTCCTTTTATCACGGCAAGTCTTCCAGGTCCTGAAGCAGCAAAAAAGCCCCAGACCATCACACTACCACCACCATATTTTACTGTTGGTATAATGTTCTTTTTATGAAATGCAGTGTTCCTTCTACGCCAGATATACTTGGACACACACCTTCCAAAGAGTTCCACTTTTGTCTCATCGGTCCACAGAATGTTGTCCCAAAAGTCTTGGGGATCATCAAGATGTGTTGTGGAGAAATTGAGACAAGCTTTGATGTTCTTTTTGCTCAGCAGTGGTTTTCTCCTTGGAACTCTGCCATGCAGGCCATTTTTGCCCAGTCTTTTCCTGATGGTGGAGGCATGAACGCTGACCTTAACTGAGGCAAGTGAGGCCTGCAGTTCCTTGGACGTTGTTGTGGGGTCTTTTGTGACCTCTTGGATGAGTCGTCGCTGCGCTCTTGGGGTAATTTTGGGCGGCCGGCCACTACTGGGAAGGTTCACCACTGTTCCATGTCTTCGCCATTTGTGGATAATGGCTCTCACTGTGGTTCGCTGGATTCCCAAAGCTTTGGAAATGGCTTTATAACCCTTTCCAGACTGATAGATCTCAATTACTTTCTTTCTCAATTGTTCCTGAATTTCTTTGGGTCTCGGCATGATGTGTAGCTTTTAAGGATCTTCTGGTGGACCTTACTGTGTCAAGCAGCTCCTATTTAAGTGATGCCTTGATTGTGAACAGGTGTGGCAATAATCAGGCCTGGGTGTGGCTAGAGAAATTGAACTCAGGTGTGGACAACCACAGTTATAGTATGTTTTAACAAGGGGGGCAATCACTTTTTCACACAGGGCCATGATGGTTTGGATTTTTTTTCACCTTTAATAATAAACACCTTCATTTAAAAATTGCATTTTGTGTTTACTTGTGTTGTCCTTGACTATTGTTTAAATTGGTTTGATGTTCCGAAACACTTAAGTGTGACAAACATGCAAAGGAACAGGAAATGAGGAAGGGGGCAAACACTTTTTCACACCACTGTATGTGAAGGATGAAAGATCTCCAAATATGGCCTAAAATGCTTGCCTTAAAGATGCTGACTTTTAATAATCGGACACTTACCCGTCCCAGGGTCCAGCGATGTGGGGGATTGAAGCCCTGCTCATCTCCCCCTCCGCTCGGCGGGCATTGTAACTGTGGGCGCCCGGCTGTGGCTTCACAGCCAGGCACCCACTGCGCATGCGTGAGTGGCGCTGTGCGCCGTGATTGGCCGCACTATTATCTGGGACCTGTGACGTGTCCCAGATGGTTGACAAGAGGGAGGGGGAGAGCTGATCTCCCTTCCTGCACCGAGGGAACTGAGGTCAAGAGCCCAGGCACTGAAGGAGGCAGACTATGAGGGACCCCCTAGCAACAGGTATTTAGAGGTGAGTAAAAAAAATAATTTCTCCAAATGTTTTTTTTTTTATGGAAATAAATGACATTTTATTTCTTAGGGTGGAACTCCACTTTAAGGGACCATGTGTCAATCACCAAAGCCTTACCTATGTCCACAGATGAGCCACAAAGTGCCCATAGGGCATGTATGGGTGGCACAATCCCAACATACCAGAAAGCATCCTGACAGGGAACTCTTTACTGACTCCCAGCCAGAAATGCAGAAGCTAACCTCTCTGGAGTAATGCCCTGTACACACGGCCGGACATTCCGACGACAAAATCCATCAGATTTTTTCCGACGGATTTTGGCCCAAATTTGTCTTGCATACACACGGTCGCACAAAATTGACGGAAAATCCGATCCTTCAGAACGAGGTGATGTACAACACATGTGACGGGACTATAAAGAGGCCAGTAGCCAATATCTTTCGTCTCGTAATTTATTCTGAGCATGCGTGGCACTTTGTCCGTCGGAATTGTCTACACACGATCGGAATTTAAATGATCGGATTTTGTTGTCGGAAAATTTTAGATCCAGCTCTCAAACTTTGTGTGTTGGAAATTCCGATGGAAAAATACGATTGGATTTTCCAACAACACGGTCTGATCGCACATTTTTTGTCGGAAAGTCTGGCCACGTGTACAGGGCATAAGAGTGAGTATGGAAACTGACTCTTGAGCTTTTTGGTCTCCTTTAACTCAGCAGACATTCATCTTGAGTAGGGATGAGCCGAACACCCCCCGGTTCACACCATAACTTGCGAACGGACCAATAGTTTGTGCGAAACTCGTTAAAGTCTATGGGACTTGAACGTGATAAATGTGAATTTTAAAGGTTAATATGCAAGTTATTGTCCTAAAAAGAGTTTGGGGACCCGGGTCCTGCCCCAGGGGACATGTATCAATGGAAAAAAAATGTCATTTTGAACAGTCCCTGCACAAAATTACATTTCTAAAGGAAAAAAGTAATTTAAAACTGCTTGCACCTGTAATATAATGTTGGGTCCCAGCAATATGGATGAAAATCAGTGAGACAAAAGGCATGGGTACCCCCCAGCCCATTACCAGGCCCTTTGGGTCTTGTATGGATGTTAAGGGGAACCCTGTACCCATATTAAAAAAAGGAAAGACGTGGGGCCCCCAGGCCCTATATACTCTAAACAGCAGTATACAGGTGGTGCAAACAAGACAGGGACTTTAGGTTTGTTCTTAACCACTTCAATACCCGGCCCTTATACACCTTCCTTCCCAGACCAATTTTGAGCTTTCAGCGCTGTTGCACTTTGAATGACAATTGCGCAGTCATGCTACACTGTACCCAAACTAAATTTTTATCATTTTGTTCCCACAAATAGAGCTTTCTTTTGGTGGTATTTGATCGGCTCTGGGATTTTTATTTTCTGCTAAACAAATAAAAAAGACCGAAAATCTTGAAAAAAAAACATGTTTTTTTTGTTTCAGTTACAAAACTTTGTAAATAAGTAAGTTTTCTCCTTCACTGATGGGCACTGACGGGGCTGCAGTGACGGGCACTGATGGGCACCGATGAGGTGGCACTAATGAAGTGGCACTGATAGGCGGCACTGATATGCGACACAGATAGGTGGCACAAATAGGCACTGATAGGTGGCACGGATGGGCGGCATGGATAGGCGCCCATCCACGGATGGGCATAGATAGGCGGCACGCATGGGCATGGATGGGCACTGATAGGTGGCTAGGATGGGCACTGATAGGCGGCATGGATAGGCACTGATAGGCGGCATTGTAATTTAAAGTTACACACACACACACACATCCCTGTTTTGGCTCTTGTACCCGTGATCGTACATGGCCAGCCATCATCGCGACGGTCGGCCATGCGCATCGTCATCCCCGTAGTGTAGCGGGCACGCGCCTGCTATCCTGGCGTATAGCTACAACAGTTCGCTGGAACATGCCGCAGTATAATGATGGTGGCTGGTCGACAATCAGTTAAAGGGGCTAGTGGTCCCTGCCTACAAATGGTCAGTGCTAAGGCTTAACTGAGTTTGGTGTTGGACCTAACCATGTGCTAGCAAGTACTGGGAAGAGAAGTGTTGTGCAAGAGAGAAGGAGAGAGTAACAGTCTGAAAGCAAGTGTTGTGCGATCAACCAAGTGTTCTATCAATTGATCTACTAATTTGTTCTAAACATCCCATAATCCCCTAACCCATTCAAGTTCAATATCCCCTCAATAAAACAAGAACAATGCACTGGACTGTTCACTGTCTCTGGAATGATTGAGGAGTGAATACTGGGCTGGGCAGAGGGGACAGGTGGACCACATCTTTCAGCAACCCCTGCAATGGTACCACTACATTTGGGGGCTCATTCTGGGACCACCTGTTCATGTGACCTGCCAGTCGTTGCCCCTAACAACCATGGAAGCGAGCTGGGGAATTGCTTTGTTCCATCAGTATTGAGGAAATTGAACCTTGGTAAGGACTTGTGTGCTCTGCCTGCTCTACAGTACCATAATAGTAAGATTACAAATATGCCCAGTGCTCTGCAAATGCTGGACATCTTGAACTGTTGCTCCAACCTTCTGCTATAGACAATAAAGAATGCCTGAGAGTATTTACTGTTGCCCGGGGTGATCAGGTCAACCTGTGGGTGCCTGTGGGGGGGGGACTGTACTAAAATTGATCCTTTCAGTAGGACACTGGCTTCAATCTTTATTGTTGCTACCGGCAATCATCAGAAAATTCAGCAGTCATCTACCCCCTATGCTTGGGCATAGTCAGTGCAGAGCGACATGCCTGGACAAGTCCTGCTAGCATCAGCATGCCTGCAAACTTCAGTGTGTCTAACAAGGTGTTACAGCAGCGTGCCCAGGGAGGAGCCGGTCCATCAGTTCCAAAGGCGCCAGCCCGTCTTGAAGCGAGGGGGCGGTGCCACGTCCTGGAGGAGATGAAAAGTTTCCTGCTAGCAGCAGACACCAGGAGACTGAGGAAGATGGAGGAAAGTAGCCGCTGATACCCACCCTAACGTGGTTGCCTGACAAGCAGGAAAAGACGCTGGTGGACACCAGTGTCTGATTGGAGCCTTGCAGGGGATTCGCCCTTGGGGTGATCGATGGAGCGGAGTGACTGTGCTTGCTCTGTTCAGAGTGCTATATTCTGACCACGGTGGTCACTGCCTGAGCCCAGTGCGGCCATTGTGAGGAACAACTTACCTGACTGGGGCCCATCCAGCAGGAGCCGAAATACTACACCATGGATCTGCTTTCAGGACTTTGTAGTCTGCAACCGTGAAAGTACCAGAAGGCTGGAGAGGGCACAGCAGAGTTGCGGCCTAGTGACTCCCACCGTGAAGAAAGAGGACATCAGAAGAGGAGAGACTGCCTTGACCTGTGGCCTGGCCAGGGACCTGGCGACTGTAAGTACTGCCATCCGGAGGTAGCCAATGTCAGAGGAAGGTGCACCTTCAGGTGAGCTGGACAGGGAAAGTGACGGCCGGGTCATTGATTGGGATGCCCTCAGTGTGCAGACTGAGTTTGGATCTCTGGGGAGATTGGTGAAGTGGTCATCCCCTAGTGAGAGTTCTGAAGAGGAATAGGAAACCGGGGAATCCCAAGTCCATGGAAGTGGAGATGGGCTAGAGCCAGTTTTGGAATCTGAAGGAGCCACAGGGGCTCTGACCAGTAGCAGGCAGCTCTTCTTGAACAGGCCTTCCACCACCCAGACCAGAGCGCCCACCAGTCAGTGGGTCGTGAGGTTCCCAGATGCCTGCGTTCTCCAGGGGAGAGGGAATCCCACAAAGTTGCAGAGATTCTCCTGTTTCCAATGAGATGTGCAAAGGAAGGTAGCTCTGGAGTGGAGCCTGGACTTCCCATATGTCCCATCCCAGGTTATGGATGTTGTGGAGAACTCCAGAGAAGAGTGGAAGGACAACCTAGTCTGGGATTACCTACATGTCGCCAAGCCATTGTGGGTGCAAGACAGTGAGGCCTGGGCCTGTTTTAAAGACATTCAGGAGGAATGGAGGCTTGAGAGATCGATCTACAGAGACTGAGTACTTGTGTCCCAGGGCGGGTTGGTCCACGTAGAGTTACTCGGTCTCCAGGGAAGGAGGGAACCGGAAGAGGTTGCCTGATCATCGCTTCTATGCCTAAAGAGGACTGTAAGGAGCCACAGGATACATAGGAGTGAGCCACATGAACTGCTGGAGGAGTAGCAGAGTATGTCCTTCTGTTTTTTCGTGACTTGCAGGAACAAACCAGCCTGCCGCCCTGTGTGCCCGATGGAAGCACTTCCTGTCGCAAGGACACTTGGGCGAGGTTTGTTCCCACACTAAATCTTTTAGGAGCCTGTCTGTTTGAGGAGGGGCCCCTCCCACCAGGAACCCTGAAGAAGACTGTTCATTTTGTACATATGTTTTTTTCCATATTGTTTATGTTAGGTTATAACCCCTTCCTGACAGAACAAGACAAGAAAAATGTGTGTGCTTTTGTTTTCTTCTATATTTCTGTTGGCAGGATGCTAACCCCCCTCCCAACAGAAATCATGTACAGTGTAAAGCTAGGTGTAAGCGTTGTATGTGTTGTTTTTGTCTTCTCTTAGGATCTCCTGGGATGGGACGGCTGTAAATCAAAATTTTTCATCTGGAGACAAGGTTTCTGGTGGGCAGAGTATTTTTCTTGAGGGAGAGATGCTCTGGCACAAAATGTGTATATGCTGTTAGCAGCAGAGACCTGTAGTTAGGAGTGCTTTATCTATTCTGTACAGATGTAAATACTTATCAGAAATATATCGGTCTATTTTTGTGCGTAATTTATTTGTACAGTTCTCCATGCAAGTTGTTTTCCTTTCCCCCTTCCAATTTATCTTATGGGATGCCCTTGCCCAGGAGCCACTTTTTTTCAAATTTTCACAGCTGAGGGACCAGCTGGATTCTGGTGGGGGGTGAGAATTTTTGTGAGTGCAGGTAAATTTATTCAGGTCTAGATGCAAGCTAGGCCTGTTTGTTTTGATCTGTGTGGGCTGGAAGTGGCCTAGAGTAGTAGCGGGTGACTCACATGCAGCGTCACTTCTCTGTCACCTCCATTTTGCTTCTAGAGGATTCTAGAAGAAACACGGGGAAAAGGATTGGAGTGGCATGAGGTGTCTCAGGGAGCTCTGACCAATCCCCAACTAGGATTGGCAGGGGGCAGGCCTCCTTGATATACCCAGGGTCAGCCTTGAGGAGTTGTCCGGGTGGAAGAACTCGAGATGGAGCACTAGGTTGTCGGCATCTTTGAAGGAGCGCCATAGTCTGGGGGGGGGGGGCGTGACCATGGGCCTGAGGGTTTGAGCACAGGACAGAGGCCTTTCCGATAAGCGGCAAGGATCTGGACAGGAGGCACCAGGAGAGGAACTAAAGAGGACAACAGGAGCTAGTGTTGCCAGGCCAGTCTTCAGGAGGGATCCCCCAGTTCACAGCCAGGAGGGGTGGTGAGTGACAGGCACAGTTGGGCAGGGCCTAAAAAGGACTGACTGGGAGCAGTAGTCCTCCATAGGTCAGCTAGCACTAATGACTTTTTATTATTGTTGTTGCTACACCAGATGGGCCCGCGGTCCCTGCTTGCAAATGGCAATTGCTGAGGTCTGACTGTGGCAGTGTTGGGCCTAACCATGTGCTAGCTGTACCAGGAAACAAGTATTGTACAGGAGAGATGGACTAACAGTCTGCAAGATAGCATTGTGCTGGAGGAGACTGGTGCTCTAGAAGTGTAAATAAAGGTTCCAAGTTATCAATATATTGATTCTTTAATTGATTTCGGGGTATCCTGTAATTCCCTATACCCATCCAAGTTCAAATCCCTCAATAAAACTACAAAAACAATTCACAGGACTGTTCATTGTCTCAAGTGTGTCTGAGAAGTGAATGCAAGGCTGGGCAGAGGTGACAGGTGGGATCACATTATTCAGCAGCCCCTACGGCGATACCGCTACACCCAATAAGAGGAAATATAGAAATATAAAAATACAACAAATGTTCCTCTAATGAACTTCATACAATATATGACTGTATGTGAGATGGGGCCTTAGATTGTAAGCTTCTTGGGGCAGAGACTGAAGTGACTGTACAATAAGTGCTTTATACATTGTCGGTGATAAATACTGTACACACCAATAAAGGAAACTGAGACTAGTGTGATACCAGGTAGTGTCCAGCAGGTGGCAGCAGAATACTAGTTTGTTCTATAGCTCTATGAATAGTCTGATGAACTGATCACAGGGATACGTTGTCATTGTCTCACCATTTTCATTAGCATTCAGGCTTATATAGGAGGGCCCTGATATCTGAGCACAAACAGCCAGAAAGTCCAGAGTGAGGTCCCTGTGGACATGAAGGATGCCTTGGCCATACCTGAGAGAGAGCAGAGTTAGACACCGATGAAGACTATCCTAAGACAATAGGGTTCCAAGGTTCTGAATTAAAGGTGTCGGTTCCTTCTGGGGAAACTAGGGTAAATGCCCACAGATGCACTCTGGGACTAGGAGCTCATCCTTGGCATTGTTGTGGGTGTCTTAGTAAAGACTTGTTATGTCTGAACATCGGTAATACAATTAAGCCCAATGTGTGGCAAGGTTTAAGATACCCACAATGCAGTAAGACATGCTTCCAGAAGGTAGCCAAGGTCCTATGCACCTCTTCACTCTCCTCCCTGCCAGAGGAGTACCGCGATTTTAGTGATGTCTATGACACAGGTCAAGCCGGAAGTTTCAACCTGGTGCCATACCCCTTTGTGGCCGGGTTTACCCTTTGTCAGTCTTGGAGGATAAGGCCATGGAGGAGCATGTTGCAGACGCACTTTTGTTGAGGTTTCATCTGCAAATCCTTGTCTCCTGCTGGCGCTGGTTTCTTCTTTGTGAAGAAGAGTGATGAACTGAGACCTTGTATTGATTATAGGGGTCTCAATCGTTTCACGATTAAGAATGCCTATCCGATTCCGTTGATTACAGAGTTATTTGACCGACTCAAGGGAGCAACGGTTTTCACGATGCTTAATATGAGAGGAGCATACAATCTCATGAGGATTAAGGAGGGCAACGAGTGGAAAACTGCGTTTAATACCAGAACACGGCGTACTAAGTCCGCCGTACTATCCGCCCTACTTTTGAAATGAACGGACTCGCGCACACACGCAGAGGAAAGTCCGCTCATTTCGAGCGCGTCTCCAGGTAGGGGGGGCCCACGAAGGAGACGTCGCTGGCCCCCGCCGCCTGGTATGGACTTAAAGGGGAACCCCAACGCCTAAAAAAATCGGCGTGGGGGTCCCCCCCAAGTCCACAACAGACCCTTGTCCGAGCACGCTACCCGGCCGGCCAGGAAAGGGGGGGACGAGCGAGCGCCCCCCCTCCTGAGCCGTACCAGGCCGCGTGCCCTCAACATGGGGGATGCCTTGGGGAAGGGGGGGCCGCGCGGCCCCCCACCCCAAAGCACCTTGTCCCCATGTTGATGAGGACAAGGGCCTCTTCCCGACAACCCTGGCCGTTGGTTTTCGGGGTCTGCGGGCGGGGGGCTTATCGGAATCCGGGAGCCCCCTTTAATAAGGGGGCCCCCGGATACCGGCCCCCCACCCTATGTGAATGAGTATGGGGTACAATGTACCCCTACCCATTCACCTGTAAAATAAAAGTACAAAAAAAACACAACACACAAGATAAAATACTTTATTGCACAGCTCCGGGGGTCTTCCGTCTTCGGGGGTCTTCTCGCCGGACTCCTCCGCTATCTTCTTGTAGCTCTTTTGCTAGCGGAGGAGTCCGGCTTTCTTCCTCGCCGCCGGCCTCTTCTTCCGACTTCGGGGGTCTTGTCCCCCTCTTCGGTTCTTCTGCCGGGCCACCGCGCCTTCTTATAGCTCTTTTACAGGCGGTGGCCCGGTCTTCTGTCGCCGCCGCCGCC
Source organism: Lithobates pipiens (assembly GCF_037356315.1). NCBI lineage: Eukaryota > Metazoa > Chordata > Amphibia > Anura > Ranidae > Lithobates > Lithobates pipiens. The sequence continues at coordinate 629,318,790 of NW_027507758.1, forward strand.
TTCCGTTCTTCTTCTTCTTCTTCTTCTCCAGGAGATGTTGACTCGACGATCTCTCTGGCCGCAATGCCAGGGACGCGTTGCGCTGCCACTTATATAGGGACAAGGGGCGGTGTCACATGGGTTTATGTCACATGGGTTGGTGTCACATGGTGACCCCGCCCCCTTACGATGTCACAGTCCCGGAGGATGCTGGGACTGTCGCCATGTGACATCAACCCATGTGACATCAACCCATGTGACATAAACCCATGTGACATAAACCCATGTGACACCGCCCCTTGTCCCTATATAAGTGGCAGCGCAGCACGTCCCTGGCATTGCGGCCGGAGAGATCGTCGAGTCAACATCTCCTGGAGAAGAAGAAGAACGGAAGGCGGCGGCGGCGACAGAAGGCCGGGCCACTTGGGGGGGACCCCACTCCGATTTTTTTTTTCAGTCCATACCAGGCGGCGGGGCCAGCGACGTCTCCTTCGCGGGCCCCGCCTACCTGGAGACCCGCTCAAAATGAGCGGACTTTTTTCCGGGCGGGAAAAGTCTGCTCATTTCAAAAGTACGGCGGTGTCAGGAATCCGTCCGTTCTGTGCGATCGGGTCTCCGTACGCGCACGCGCGTTCGTGCCGTGGGTCGTCGTGGGCACGCGCGTCTTCAGACGCGCGCGGGTGCACGCCGTTCGTATGTGCACGCGGCACACGCACGCACGTGTGCGCGTTAGTACGATTGGCGCCAGTGGCCCTTTTTAAAGGCACAGCTGCGGAGGTTCTGTGCTGTTCGTCTGCAGCTAGTACCTGAAGTGATCTGTTATTCTGCCTGAACCCTATCTGATACCTGACCCGGCTCCGTTTGACTCTGCTGATCTCTCCTGCTCCGACCCACGGCTTGTTTGACCCTTCTTGGACTGATACCTGTTGCCGAACCTCTGCTTGTTATCTGATTCTTCTGCTGGCTCCTGCTTGCTTCTGTGTCTGCTACCTCCTCATCCAGAGATCCATCCATCCTGGTTCCACGGCCCGTGGCCTTTCTCCACCAGCTGCCTTCTTGCTACAGGGAGCTCCTGCACCTGAAGATCTCCATCTGCCTAGCATCTGCTGCTGCACCTGGCCGGACACTCCTACCCCGCTACACTCCTGTCTCCCTGTTCCCATTCCAGGGAGACTTGAACCAGAGTCGTAAGAGAGGTCTCCTTCCACCAAGTCAGACTCACTATCTGAAATCCTAACAGTACGAACAGCCATGACTGAGTCTGCGGAAGGGGCCTCCGCCATGAAGGAGATCTGCTCGCACCTTGCGGCTCTCACCCAGGCCATGAAGTCCCTTCAGGATGGCTACACCAGGTTGGAGGAGCGTGTTCAGCATCTCTCTACTCCCGGTTCATCAGTCACCGCACCTCAGCCTCCTCCTGTTCAGCCAGCCACCCATTCGGCCGTCATGATGCTTCCACCTGAACTTAGGGTTCCCATTCCGGAGAGGTTTGCAGGGGACCGCTCTAAATTCCGAACCTTCTCTCTGGAGGCAACTAAAGTGGGGTTCGTTATCTCCCTTCTGCAAGGAGAACCTCAGTCCTGGGCCCACCACCTTCTAGAGAATGACAATCCCCTTACCCAGACTCTCTCTACCTTCTTCGAGGGGATGGCTCAACTTTACGATGATCCTCAGCGGGCTGCCACTGCGGAGTCCGCTTTAACTGCGCTCCAGCAGGGCCGTAGGACGGCTGAGGACTATGTCTCGGACTTTAGACGCTGGAGCGCAGATACCCAGTGGAACGAGTCGGCCCTAAGACATCAATTTCACATGGGCCTGTCTGAGGGCCTTAAGGATGAATTAGCCCGTGTTGGTACCCCCGACTCTTTGGAGGACTTAATTGCCCTGGCCATTCGGATCGATCGGAGACTTCGCGAGCGTAGGGCCGAACGCTCCTCCCAACCCCAAAGACCAGCCTGGATGACCGCCAGAACCCCGTCTTCCACACCTTTCTTCTCTCCTCCCCCTCAAGGGGGGCCTGCCAGTGTTGCTCTTGCTCCTGAGGAACCCATGCAGCTCGGATTACTCCGGCCTACTCTGTCTCCTGAAGAGCGAGCCCGCCGCCGACAGATGAACTTGTGCTTGTATTGTGGCGGTTCCGGACATTACGTGGCCAACTGCCCTGTTGAGACACGTAAGTGCCTCTCTTCTGTGTCTCACAGTTCCGTAACCCTGCCTCCCAACACTTTCCATGTTGCCCTTCTGCTCTCATTTCAGCTGCAGGAAAGAACGATCCACGTCAACGCCATCCTTGACTCCGGGGCCTGCGGTTGCTTCATTGACGCTGCCTTCACCAACTTACACTCCATTCCTCTTCAGAAAAAATCTCATGGACTTTCTATCTTCCTGGCCGATGGTTCCCAAATTAAATCCGGCCGAGTCACCCAGGAGACCCTTCCACTACCAACCACCACCTCCTGCCAACATACGGAACTATTAACTCTTGACGTCATTTCATCACCACTTTTCCCTGTGATCCTGGGCATACCATGGCTGCAGGCACATAATCCCTCCATTGACTGGTCTTCCGGGGAGGTGAGGTTCCTCTCCCCTTACTGCCAGGACCACTGTCTTCCTGGGGCTTCTGTACAGCCCAGAACGCTTCTCTGCCTGGACCCAGACCTGGACTTATGTCAGTCAGTCCCCGAGCCTTACCACGAGTTTCTGGACGTCTTCAGTAAACAGGGGGCTGATTCCCTTCCCCTGCATCGCCCTTACGATTGTCCCATTGAGCTCCTTCCTGGGGCAGAGATTCAGTTTGGACGTGTCTACCCTTTGTCCGAGAAGGAGCAAGAGGCCCTGAAGGCCTATATCTCCGAGAACCTCAAGAAGGGGTTCATCCGTCACTCCACGTCTCCTGCCGGTGCTGGAATATTTTTCGTTACTAAAAAAGACCAGACCCTTCGACCTTGTGTGGACTACCGGGAGCTGAACAGAATCACGATTAAAAATCGCTATCCCCTACCCCTGATTCCGGAACTTTTTCAAAAACTGAGGTCGGCTACTATCTTCACCAAGTTGGATTTGAGGGGAGCCTATAACTTGGTCCGTATACGAGCAGGTGACGAGTGGAAGACTGCGTTCCGAACTCGCTTTGGGCACTACGAGTACCTAGTGATGCCTTTCGGGTTGTGCAACGCCCCAGCCACCTTCCAGCACCTGATTAACGAAGTTTTCCGGGACTTTTTGGACATTTTCGTTATCGTATACCTTGACGACATCCTGATTTTCTCCAGGTCCCTGGAACAGCACCGTGGACACGTCGGCAGAGTACTGCTTCGGCTCCGGCAACACGGACTTTACGCTAAAGCCGAAAAATGTAAATTTGAGCAACAGGATATCCAATTTCTCGGCCTTGAAATCTCCCCAGCAGGCATCAGGATGGACCCGCAAAAGGTTGCTGCTGTCCTCGAATGGCCAGCCCCCACCGACATAAAGGGAATCCAACGCTTTGTGGGCTTCGCCAATTTTTATAGAAAATTTATTAAGGGGTTCTCAGCCATTATCTCTCCCATCACCCAGCTCACTAAACAAAATATGCGTTTTCATTGGGGTCCTGAGGCCCAGGCCGCCTTCAAGAAACTCAAGGACTTGTTTACCTCTGCTCCCATCCTCAGCCACCCGGATCCGTCTAGACCCTATATTCTGGAGGTAGATGCCTCTGAGATAGCAGTAGGGGCAGTGGTTTCCCAGCATCTAGGTAAAGATGACCTGATGCACCCCGTGGGGTTCTTTTCTCGAAAACTCTCTCCGGCAGAGAGGAATTATGATGTGGGGGACCGAGAATTACTTGCCATTAAGTCTGCTTTGGAGGAGTGGAGATACTTACTTGAGGGGGCGGTACACCCTGTACTCATCTACACGGATCACAAGAACCTCGAGTACCTCCGTACCGCTAAACGTCTAAAACCTCAGCAGGCCCGCTGGGCCCTCTTCTTCTCTCGGTTCTGCTTTCACATTACCTATCGCCCTGGGTCAAGAAATGTGAAGCCGGATGTGCTCTCCCGCATGTTTGATAGCTCCAAGGACACCGCACCCCCGGATACCATCCTCCCTGCTAACACCTTTCTACTCGTTCAGCCAGACCTAGTGTCTCTGTTAAAAAGAGCTTCCTCCACATCCTCCTGTCCCCCAGGAATTTCATTAGCATCCAGAGAGGGTCTGCTTTGGAAGGACAATCTGATCTTCGTCCCTGAAGACGTCAGAATAAAGATCTTGGGTCTCCTCCATGATCATCCTCTCGCAGGGCACTTTGGTGTCCGCAAGACTTTGGAGCTTGTACAACGCTCCTTCTGGTGGCCAGGCATGAGGGAGTTCTGCAAGCAATACGTGAATTCTTGCCCCGTGTGTAGCCGGAATAAGGTCCCCAGAAACCAGGCCTGGGGGCTGCTTAAACCACTTCCCGCACCCGACCGCCCCTGGCGGATGATTACTATGGATTTTATTGTGGAACTTCCCCCTTCTGAGAACTGTACAGCCATCTTTGTGGTTTGTGACCGTTTGTCTAAGATGGCCCACTCCCTACCCTTAAAGGGAACCCCCTCCGCGACTGAGACGGCCCACATTTTCATCAAGGAGATAATCAGGCTTCACGTGGTACCCATCAACATCGTATCTGATAGAGGGGTCCAGTTCACCTCTCGTTTCTGGAGAGCCCTATGTGAAGCTTTAAAAATAGAATTGGCCTTGTCCTCCGCCTACCACCCGCAGACCAATGGGCAAACGGAACGCACCAACCAAACCCTTGAGCAATACATCAGATGTTTTTCATCTTTGTTCAGGACGATTGGGTTTCCCTGTTACCTCTGGCGGAATTCGCCTACAACAATGCCAGCCATGCTACCACAGGGCAATTCCCGTTCTTTGCTAATTACGGTTTTAACCTGTCTTTTCTTCCCGATATCCTTACAGAGTCCCATGTTCCAGCGGTACAGGACACAGTATCTTTTCTTCAGCGGAATAACCGGACCCTGCAGGAGGCCATAACCCAGGCTCAGGCTGACAGCAAGAGGAGCTTCGATCGAGGGAGAAGGGGAGAATTGATCCTTCAAGTCGGGAACCAGGTATGGCTGTCTTCTTCTAACTTAAAATTAGCCTGCCCCTCTAAGAAGTTGGCACCCAAATTTCTGGGTCCATTTCCAGTTAAGAGGAGGATTAACGAGGTGTCATATGAATTGTCCTTACCTGATTCCATGAGAATACACCCAGTCTTCCATGTAGCTCTGCTTAAGCCTGCTGTACCTGATCCCTTCCCTGGTAGAGGAACAAGGCCACCTGACCCTGTGCTGATTGATGGCAGTGAGGAATATGAAGTAGAAGCCATCTTGGACTTCAGAAGACGATGAGGACAAGGTCAGTTTCTGATTAAGTGGAAGGGCTATGGCCCGGAGAATAATTCATGGGAACCTGCTGCTAATTTACATGCTAATAGATTAATCCAGGCCTTTTTTGCTGCACATCCAGAGAAAAGAGTCGCTAGGGGCACCCGGAGGTTGCCCCTTGTGGGGGGGCAATGTCAGGAATCCGTCCGTTCTGTGCGATCGGGTCTCCGTACGCGCACGCGAGTTCGTGCCGCGGGTCGTCGTGGGCATGCGCGTCTTCAGACGCGCGCGGGTGCACGCCATTCGTATGTGCGCGCGGCACACGCACGCACGTGTGCGCGTTAGTACGATTGGCGCCAGTGGCCCTTTTTAAAGGCACAGCTGCGGAGGTTCTGTGCTGTTCGTCTGCAGCTAGTACCTGAAGTGATCTGATATTCTGCCTGAACCCTATCTGATACCTGACCCGGCTCCGTTTGACTCTGCTGATCTCTCCTGCTCCGACCCCGGCTTGTTTGACCCTTCTTGGACTGATACCTGTTGCCGAACCTCTGCTTGTTATCTGATTCTTCTGCTGGCTCCTGCTTGCTTCTGTGTCTGCTACCTCCTCATCCAGAGATCCATCCATCCTGGTTCCACGGCCCGTGGCCTTTCTCCACCAGCTGCCTTCTTGCTACAGGGAGCTCCTGCACCTGAAGATCTCCATCTGCCTAGCATCTGCTGCTGCACCTGGCCGGACACTCCTACCCCGCTGCGCTCCTGTCTCCCTGTTCCCATTCCAGAGAGACTTGAACCAGAGTCGTAAGAGAGGTCTCCTTCCACCAAGTAAGACTCACTATCTGAAATCCTAACAGGCGGACTGGCATACACACGGCCGGATTGTCCGCCGAAATGCGAGTCCGGCGGGAAGATTGGAGTGCAACACGGCATTCTTATTCCGCTGTACTTTCGGGTCAAAAAAGTATGCCGGAGGCTACACACGGGGGGGATTGTTTGGCGGACTTGAGTTTGCCGGACTTTTCCACTGGATTGTTTGATCGTGTGTACGCGGCATGACTGACCATAAGAATCTCAAATTCTTTTCTGAGGCTAAACGCCTCTCTCCCAGAAGGGCACAATGGGCTCTTTTCTGGTCAAGATTCAATTACATTGTCTCATTCTTACCTAGTACTAAGAATGTAAGGCTAACGCTTTGTCACAATGTTCCTCCACTTCCAAGATGGAGTTGGTTCTGGTTTCTGTGATTCCTCCTGATCGTATTCTGGCTACAGTTCGCACCAGTCTCACTTCTCCTTTGGGTGACAAAATTCTCGCTGCTCAGGTCCATGCCCCTCCTGAGAAACCTTGTGGCCTCTGCTTTGTCCCAGAGAGTCTCCGTACTGCCATGCTCCAGAATTACCATTCTCCCAAGGCTGCTGGCAACCCTTGAAAGAATCAACTCTTTTGGGCCATTTCCCAACAATTCTGGTGGCCTAGTCTCCGTGTGTGACATCTTCCAGTGCGTCTCCTACAACCCATACCCAATGGAGAGAGGCCCTGGACCCACCTGTCTATGGATTTCATTGTGGAGTTACCCAAATTCCAGGGCAACACAGTTATCCTTACAGTGGTTGACTAGTTCTTGAAAATGTCTCATTGTATTCCACTTAAGAAGTTGCCCACTTTTAAGGAACTGGCTTCCATTTTTCCACAGAAGATCTTTTGCTTACATGGGCTACCCAAGGTGATTGTCTCGGACAGGTGTAGTCTGTTTGTGTCCCGGTTCTGGCGAGCCTTTTGTGCACAGTTGGGAATCCAGCTTGCTTTCTCCTTTGCGTATCACCCGCAGAACGAGCCAATCAGTCCTTGGAGCAATTCTTACATTGCTTTATTTCTTACCATCATAATAACTGGTCAGACCTCTTACCGTGGGCAGAGTTTGCTCACAATAGTGCTTGAATTCTGCTTCCCGATTGTACCGTTTATGACAAACTATGGTTTCCAAGCTTCCATGTTGCCTGACTCTTTTGTTCTGCAGAGTATTCCTGCGTTAGAGGAGCATCTCCGTGGTCTTCGTTCCATTTGGGCACAAGTCCAGGAGGATTTGCGACATTCAAATGATAGGTACAAACTCCATGCTGACCACAGATGCCTGCCTGCGCCTTACTACCAGGTTGGGGACAGGGTCTGGCTTTCATCTCCCAACCTCTGACTTTGTGTTCCCTCTCTGAATTTCACACCTCGGTTTATTGGGCCTTCCCGTATTTTTAGCAGGATTAACCCAGTGGCTTACGCATTAGACCTTCCTTCTAATATGCGTATCTCAAATGTATCTTATGTCTCCTTATTATAACCTTTGGTCTGCAACCACTTTACCACCTTGGTGCCACGTCCTCACCCTGTTCGTCTGCATTCACACCTCAGCGTAGCGTTTTTGAGCGTTTTGTCACGCGTATTCGCGCGTTTGCATACAGCATTTTGCAGCGTTTTTTAACTTTGGTGTTTTTTTTTTAGCCAATAGGAAAAATATTCATCTCTTTTTTCATCTGCTTCTTGGGTACTGTACTTGGTTATTGTACTTCCGGTTCAGCATTGTGCTCCCTGCTCCATATCTACTATCTACTACAAAGATGAGTGATGATGAGATGGCGTGTTTTGTGGCAGCATCTGCTGTTGCCACATTTTGTCTGCATGAACGAGAGAGGAGGAAGAAGAGGGCACGCAGATATTGGATCCACCCCGTAATTGCCGATCGGGAAGAGAGAGGGCAATTTTGGGTTATGTACAGTGACCTACGTGACCATGAAGATAAATTTTTGGACTACACCAGGATGTCCATAAAAAGGTTAGTCAAAATAATTGGATTCATGATGTTTGATATTGTTCCTGTCTTATTTTATAACGTCCACTAATAAACGCCATATTTGTTATTTTTTTTTCACAGCTTTGATGAGTTACTGGGTTTACTCAGTAGTCGGTTGCAACGAATGGACACATATTTTCGGAACAGTATACCCTCTGTGGAACGACTAATTATCACACTGAGGTAATATTTTCATATTTCTATTTAATTTTTTAACCACTTACCACCTCACGCCAATGTACATTGGCAGAATGGCACGGCTGGGCACAAGCACATACCTGTACATTGCTCAGTGCCCAGCCGTGGATCGGGAGTGCCCCGCCGGTGGTGCGTTCCTGACCCGGTCCTGAGCTCTGTGACCGTGGCCTCGGGACCAGCGGACCTGATCGCCGCTGGTGTCCCGCAATCGGGTCACAGAGCTGAAGAACTAGGAGAGATCCGAGTAGACAAACCTCTCCCCGTGCTTCCTACTGTGGCTGTCACCGATCGGAAAGACAATCAGTGACGTCACATGCCAGGCCACGCCCCCTAAAATAAAAAACAGATAACATCATACATAACACCTACACTGCCCCCTAGTGGTTAACACCTTCCTGCCAGTGTCCAAAAATGTGTTAAAAATGTCCCATGTGTCTGCCAAAATGTCGCAGTCACAATAAAAATCGCTGATCGCCGCCATTACAGAAAAAAAAATGATAAAAATGCTATAAAACTATCCCCTATTCCCTATAAAGGACATACATTTTGTTTTGGAGCCACGTTGCATGACCGCGCAATTGTAGCGATGCAGTGCCGAATCACAAAAAGGGGCCTGGTCCTTTGGCTGCAAATTGGTTTGGGGCTTAACTGAGATTAATGAAGAACCTAATATGAATAATTTTTTATATGCATAAAATAAACACCAATCACACATTTTAAAAGCCAAATAAAAACTTTATTTTTTTCATTTAAAATATTACTGAAATATAACTTTTTCTCTTCATTTGTTCGTTTTGCACATATACAGCTCAACAAAGAAATAGAGCTAACGTAGCTCATAAACCAAAAAAAATAAAAAATTAGAGGCGATGGAATGTTTGGGAGGAGTTGACTCCCTCATTGGGTGTATTCACCACATTCATGGCCATATTGTGACCAGGTGGAGGTAGAGGGATTCTCATTTTGCTGCCAATTAGAAGGTGGTGGTGTTGGCAGAGGAAAGTAATTTGAAGGTGGTGGTGTTGGCAGAGGAAGGTAATTAGAGGGTGGTGGTGCTGGCAGATGGGGCAGGGGGTGATTTGCATAGGGACCATAAGCTGGCGGAGGCTCTGAGGACCTATATGTGGCGGTTGGTGGAATAAAAGTCGCAATATAGCGTATGGTACCTGCCAACATGTCTGCCTGGAGTTCTGATGGTACCTTCTCCATCAGAAATTCCAGACATCTTGCAGAAACCTGCACATGAGACCTGTTGCTGTTCATTTTTTCTGACATACTGGCCATAATGTCCAGCATGCGGTTGAAGTCAGGTTCAGGAGCCCTCCTTCTTGTTGCTCTAGCAGGTACATGAGCAGAAATGGATGGTGGGGACTCCTCATCTCCCACAGGTGTCTCAGATGTAGACCGTGCTGGAGTTGACAATTGGCTCTCCAGATCTTGGCCTGCTTGATCACTTGATGCTTGGCTTGCTTGCTGACTTTGATCACCTGATGCTTGGCTTGCTTGCTGACTAGCATCTGTGTCCAAATCATCATTTGGATTACTGTCCTCCCAGCAGTTTTCAGTCCTGAAAATAGAATTGAATTATTATAACTTTCTCTTTACATTTTGTTTAATGACATTCGTACAGATGATAGCTTACCGCCCCAAAGTCAGCAATGGCCGAAGGAATTCCATTTCTTTTGCATGCAGATAATCTCTCGGAGCACATGCCCCAGATCCACTCCTAAATTCCCTTTGCAGTCTTAGATGTTGAGTGTAGGGATTACGTATACTCTTCCACTTTATTTTGAGCAGTTTAACTGTTAAAAAACACATTAAAATATATATGTTTATTTCTTTGTAGGTACCTAGCAACCAGATAATCTTTATCGAGTTTACACTATGCCTTTCGTGTTGGAAAATCCACAGCAAGTTACATAGTTTCTGACACTTGCTCTGCTATTTATGACATTCTAAAGGATATTGTTTTCAAAAAACCTACAGCGGAAGATTGGTCAAGGATCTCAGATGCTTTCTGGCAACGCTGCAACTTCCCCAACTGTGTTGGAGCCATCGATGGGAAACATATTCGCATCATAAAGCCCATGGGTAGCAGAAGCCAGTATTTTAATTATAAGAAATATTTTTCTTTTGTGTTAATGGCAGTGGCTGATGCTAATTATTGCTTCAGCTACATTGACATATGATCATATGGCAGCAGCGCTGACTCTGACTGCTATTTTTTTCCCATTCATCATTTGGACACCTGCTGTGTAACAATTCTCTGAACCTTCCAGAAAACAGCCCACTCCCTGGCACAAATGGCCCTCCCCTACCCAGTGTTTTTGTGGGAGATGAGGCCTTTGCTCTGAGTGAGCATCTTCTACGGCCTTACTCTGGGCATAACCTGACTGTACAGAGGAGTGTGTTTAACTATCAACTAACACGAGCACGTCGCGTTGTCGAATGTGCATTTGGCATATTGGCAAACAAATGGCGGGTACTGCACACTCCCATTGTTCTGAACATGCAAAATGCAGTCTGTGTTGTTAAAGCTGCATGTGCCTTGTATAATTTTGTTCGGCAGCGGGATGGATTTGACTTCGAGGACCCAGTACATGAGAACATGGAAAGAGCTCATTGGACCGGTGTTTGTGGAAGCAGACAAGGGACACAGGTCAGGGATCAATTTGCCTCCTACTTCATGTCTCCAGCAGGACAGGTCCCATGGCAGCTTGAGGCAATATAATAAATTAAAAACTTTAGTTCTTTGTAAATACGACCATATACTATGCTGTACTGAATTATTAATAAAAATGCTTGATGTATTGATAAGAAGTCCCATGTTTTTTTTTTTTTTAGAAATATATATTTATATTTGTGTGCAGTATCCTTACAATATCCACTAGGGGTGAGAGTGTGTCATCATGTATTTATGACATTCTGCTAATACTATACTCATACTCCCATGCATAGGCCCCTTTCACACTGAGGCATTGTTCGGGCGGAGCAGTGAAGGAGCGGTGTATTCACTAGCTAGCGCACCGCTCGTGTGAAAGTCCTCCAGCTTTCACAATGGAGAGAAAGGAGCCTGTATAGCACCTGAAAAAGCTACTCCTTTCACTGCACTGTGAAAGCAGGAGTGCTGGGGCGGTGCGCTAGCAGGACGGTAAAAAAAGTCCTGCTAGCAGCATCTTTGGAGCGGTGAATACCGCTCCTACCCATTGAAATCAATAGGCCAGTGTGGCTATACCACCGGCAAAGCACCGCTGCTAGCAGCCGCTAGAACGCTGGCAAAGTGCCACTGCAGCGGTGCTTTGTGTGCGATTTTAACCCTTTTTCGGCCACTAGCGGGGGTTAAAACCGCCCTGCTAGCGGCCGCTAGAACGCTGGCAAAGCGCCGCTGCAGCGGTGCTTTGTGTGCGATTTTAAACCTTTTTCGGCCGCTAGTGGGGGTTAAAACAGCCCCGCTAGTGGCCGCATACCGCCAACAAAATGACGGCAAAGCACCAACCCCCACACTGCCCCAGTGTGAAAGGGGCCTCATAATGTACTAATCATCCTATTATGTCCCTATTGTGGTTATGTTTGCAGGGGTTTCTCTTACCTTTCTCATCCTTCACTCGGCCAGTTAGGTCTGCCCAGTTTGTAAAAACTTGGATGGCAATCTGGTTCCATGCCCTCCTCTTGCTCGCTCGCAGTTTGTTAGCATGGATCTCTAGTATCATACAGACAGGGGTGCTCCTTCACCATTCTTATGAAGCTCTCCTGATCTAGGAGACATACTGTCTCATCCAGTTCTTCCATATTGCTGGTCTCCATGTGTGCTAAAAATGGTGATCTGTGCACTTCCTGTGAATGTTTTATGTAATTTCCTTATGTAAATTATATTTTCTCTTGAGCAGATACAGCGACAAAACGCCCATAGAAACGCTCGTTGTCGCGCTAAAACGATTGAATCGAGCGTTTCCATTCGTTTCTATGGTAATAAAAACGCCCAAATCAGCCCGACAAAAAAGGGTCCAGAACTTGTTTGAGCTTCAGGCGTAGGGCTTCAGGCGACTTGGAGTGGAGATGTGAACCATTTCCATTGAGAATAATGGATTTTTTCCCCTCCAGCGTTTTGTAGCTTCAGGCTTCAAGCTACAAAACGCTCAGGTGTGAATGGGGCCTTCAGGTTGAGAACTATGAGGAGTAGGAAGTACAGTCCATTGTTGACTCCCGTAGGTTCCGTGGGCGCATACAGTACCTGGTGCATTGGAAAGGATATGGTCCGGAGGAACGCTCTTGGGTCTCATCCTTGGAACGTACATGCCCCTGTCCTCCTCTGTGATTTCCATAGATGTTTTCCCCTCAAGCCTGGTGGTCCTCTGAGGGGGAGGGGTCACTGAGGAGGGGGTACTGTCAGGGCTGGGCCCAGCCCTTTCCTCTCTGAGCTGGCCACTCAGCTGTCGGCTAATTGCCAGCTCCTATCTCTCCACAGTGGCGGGGGCGCGCGCAGCGGCACGGTGGGAAATTCAAAGGGATGTACAGGTACACCCATTTGCCCAGCCATGCCATTCTGGCGATGTAAATGTACATGCGGTGGTCGGCAAGCGGTTAAGGGGGTCACATCTTCCCGTGAAAAAATTATAATAGATACTAAGTCTTAACAGAAAAACCCTATGCAAAAAAAAAACAAGAAAAAAGTGTGGTGTACTCCCCAAAATCCATACCAGACACTAATCCGAGCATGCAGCCTGGGTGGCCAGAAAAGGGTGGGGAAGGAGATGGGGTGAGTGTTCCTCTCCTGAACCATACCAGGCCACATGCCCTGAATATAAGGAGGATATCTTACCAAGTCCATTCACTCCTGGTTGGAAAGTTAAACAAGCACAATGGATGAGCTCGTATCGAGGAACATGAGATGAGGAATCTGTACAACATAAGACACCCCCAATAGTAGAGGAAGAGGTGGTCTGGTGACTAGAGGTCGACCGATATATCGGCCGATATTTGCCGTTTTTTAAATAATCGGCATCGGCCGATTTGTGCTGATAAAAAGCCGATTTAGAACTACAGCGGGACTTTGAAATGACTTCTGTATAGAAGTCAGTCTAAGTTGACTGAGTCGTCATAGCAACCCTTTCCTCCTCTCTGGGCAGGCTGCCAAGAAAAGAACAAAATGATGCAATGTTTACACTTGAATGAATGAAATCATCTCTGTGTGTAGAAGTTCTCAGTTTAACCATTTAAAGACTAAATCTTTTCTGACACTTGTTGCTTACAAGTAAAAATCCTGTATTTTCTGCCAGAAAATCACTTAGACCCCCCCAAAAATTATATATATATTTTTTAGCAGAGATCCTAGGGAATAAAATAGCGGTTGTTGCAATATTTTATGTCACACGGCATTTGCACAGTGGTCTTTCAAATGCATTTTTTTGGGAAAAAAATACACCATTTAAAAAATAAAAATAAAATAAAAACAGTAAAGTTAGCCCATTTTTTTTTTTTTGTCCAAAAGTTTTGACTACCTGTTTTTATTTAATATATATATATATATTTTTTATCTAAATCATACATACAAGTAAACTGATTGGAGGTTTGTTTTGTTTAATAAATGTTTAACTGTAAGAAATTTTCTGTATCACTTATGAAGGCTGCTTTCACACTGGAGCGGACAGGCGTTGATGGTAAAACGCAAGTTTTAGCGGCTCTTTACCATCATTTTAGCGGTGCTATTTGGCTGCTAGTGGGGCACTTATAACCCAGCTAGCGGCCAAGGAAGAGGTTAAATGCGCCCATGAAGCACTGCTGCCAAAACGCATTGCATGCGCTTCGGCAGTGGTGCCCATTCATATCAATGGGCAGGAGGGGTGGAGGAGCGGTATACACCACTCCAAACGTGCTGCTTGCAGGACTTTTTTTTAAGATCCTGCCAGCGCATCGCCTCAGTGTGAAAGCACTCTGTCTTTCACACAGACTGCAGGGGAGCCATTTTACAGGCACTTTACAGGCACTATTTTTAGCCCAAAAGCGCCTTAAAACGCCACAGTGGGAAAGGTGTGTTAGATCAAGGGGGATTAAAAATAAATAAATAAATAAAATAAAATCGGCCTAACATATCGGCCCAAAAAAAATTGGCATCATATATCGGCTATCGGCCGCCATGATTTCTAAATATCGGCATCGGCATCGGCCAGAGAAAAACCCATATCGGTCGACCTCTACTGGTGACACTGAGAAGTCAACCTCTGGATCTCCATCATTGGAAACACGGCAAGACAACAAATACAGCGGGATGACTTTTAAAGCGTTACCGGTGAGAAATGTTTTGTATAACATATTTTCATCATTGCACCGACACACGCAGCTTTTTTTATTACAATTTTACTTTTACCAAGAGTGAAAAAAAAAAAAAATCAGGAATTAGTAAAGGTAGAAATCCAATTGGTCAGGATGATCACTTGTCTGGAATGTGGAGGCGGAGTCATTATTAATTTGTGTACACTACAATACACAACATGTTACTTTATTATAACAGTATTGTAGAAAAGATTTCATAGTTCAATACCACATTATGGCCACTAGATGGACCCAATGATCATAGGAAATCACTGTATGAAATAAAATAAGACCAACATGAATGAATGAATAGTAACATGATGGGAAAAGGGGAGGGGGAAATTTTGGGACTTTAAATGAGGTCATAGCCTCCATCCCTATCAGATATAAGATATAAAATTAAAAACAAGAGCTAAGCGGGACTTTAAATGAAGTACGGGGTCTTTTATTGAAAAAAAAAGAGAAATATTGTTATGCGATTATATGATGCGACAAAATTACATGTATATTGAAGAGGTGCACAGACAGACACATTATTAACATTGACATTTTGTTTTATATAATCTTACTGACCAATACAGAGTAGGTTATAAAAGCGCACCTCCATTATATACATAAGACAACCAAATATGGAAATAAATTAAACAAATAATACAATGTAGGCAACAACTTTGAATCTATGACTTCTTGGTTGTTGCAGTGGATTAGTAAAAAAAATAAAAAAATAAAAACATAGTTGATGCAATGTTTCAAGAATTGATGCTAGTTGAAATTGGGGTACCAAAATACACGGCGATTATTGGCTCTACGCGTTTCGCGGCTTACTACCGCTCGTCAGGAGCAAGCTCGTGATTGGTCTGAAAATACAGAGTAGTGGTAAATTAATGTTTGCAATGATGGAACATGGGGAGATTGAAATGCCCCTACCTAGTGGTCACTTACACATAGCCATGCAGTCAAAAGTGCAGCGCCGAAAGCCTAGGCACCCAAAGCGATGATACGGGAGTTGAGGAGGCCCATCCAAGGGCGAGGAGGCCCACAGAATGCACACACAGGCAACCACCGGGACAACAAGGGCGTTTAGTAAGTGAAAACGAATATGGAAATATAAAACTGAGCCTAATGGGTGAAAAAATGCATGGTAAGAACTACAGATAATCTGAGAATTGTGAAAGAAAAATGCGTTGAAAAAAGAAAATGTTGGGGTGGATGTGTGATGAGTGTAGGAGAGGGTTAGCATGGGAAAGGGGGGGAGGGGGAAGAGGGCGGAAGAAAAAGGGGAAGGAGGGGGAAGGTGGCTGTGTGTGACATGACCCAGTCTGAATGCCAGGTGACAGAGTGAGTAGTAACAGAAAAAAGTAAAGAAAGAGGGACATATGGATTGATTGTGCAGAAATACCTTGTGTGTGGAGAAAACGCGAAAACAAGAGGTGACAGTGTATGGTAGGTGAATAGCCCCAGTTGTTCCGGTCCCGCCTGCCGCCGCCAACCATGGATACAGCCAAACCGCCGTCTGGGGGCACCCAGCGTCACACACTCAAGGACACCAAATGGAAGAGTGAGCAACGCCAGACCCGGGATATATACACACTCCGAGTCAGCGTCCACACCCACACTCCAGGGGAAATGAGGATGTAAATCAACCTAGCCTGAAAGGCGGCACCCATAACAGTGATGCCGTACAACCGGCGGTGAAAGTGTGACGCCGATACGCAGTGGGTGAACGCGCCCCGCCTCCCAGCCAAGGGAAAAACCAAATATGGAAATATTTTTCACCGCCGGTTGTACGGCATCACTGTTATGGGTGCCGCCTTTCAGGCTAGGTTGATTTACATCCTCATTTCACCTGGAGTGTGGGTGTGGACGCTGACTCGGAGTGTGTATTTATCCCGGGTCTGGCATTGCTCACTCTTCCATTTGGTGTCCTTGAGTGTGTGACGCTGGGGGCCCCCAGACGGCGGTTTGGCTGTATCCATGGTTGGCGGCGGCAGGCGGGACCGGAACAACTGGGGCTATTCACCTACCATACACTGTCACCTCTTGTTTTCGCGTTTTCTCCACACACAAGGTATTTCTGCACAATCAATCCATATGTCCCTCTTTCTTTACTTTTTTCTGTTACTACTCACTCTGTCACCTGGCATTCAGACTGGGTCATGTCACACACAGCCACCTTCCCCCTCCTTCCCCTTTTTCTTCCGCCCTCTTCCCCCTCCCCCCCTTTCCCATGCTAACCCTCTCCTACACTCATCACACATCCACCCCAACATTTTCTTTTTTCAACGCATTTTTCTTTCACAATTCTCAGATTATCTGTAGTTCTTACCATGCATTTTTTCACCCATTAGGCTCAGTTTTATATTTCCATATTCGTTTTCACTTACTAAACGCCCTTGTTGTCCCGGTGGTTGCCTGTGTGTGCATTCTGTGGGCCTCCTCGCCCTTGGATGGGCCTCCTCAACTCCCGTATCATCGCTTTGGGTGCCTAGGCTTTCGGCGCTGCACTTTTGACTGCATGGCTATGTGTAAGTGACCACTAGGTAGGGACATTTCAATCTCCCCATGTTCCATCATTGCAAACATTAATTTACCACTACTCTGTATTTTCAGACCAATCACGAGCTTGCTCCTGACGAGCGGTAGTAAGCCGCGAAACGCGTAGAGCCAATAATCGCCGTGTATTTTGGTACCCCAATTTCAACTAGCATCAATTCTTGAAACATTGCATCAACTATGTTTTTTTTTTTTTTTTTTTTTACTAATCCACTGCAACAACCAAGAAGTCATAGATTCAAAGTTGTTGCCTACATTGTATTATTTGTTTAATTTATTTCCATATTTGGTTGTCTTATGTATATAATGGAGGTGCGCTTTTATAACCTACTCTGTATTGGTCAGTAAGATTATATAAAACAAAATGTCAATGTTAATAATGTGTCTGTCTGTGCACCTCTTCAATATACATGTAATTTTGTCGCATCATATAATCGCATAACAATATTTCTCTTTTTTTTTCAATAAAAGACCCCGTACTTCATTTAAAGTCCCGCTTAGCTCTTGTTTTTAATTTTATATCTTATATGGATGAATGAATGTTTGTCATATTTGTTCATCTATTACTTAAAAACTAAACATGTAAGTGAAGTGGTAACTATGGAGCCAATCACTTTATCAAACAACAAATAATATCTCCCTTCAAAGTGAAAACAGAAATGATTTACACAAAATCAATCAGTATAAATATTTTCCAATCAATAACCTCTACCCAGACAAGATATGTATAGATATAAAGACACGCGGTGTTCCCTCTCGTCCCGCACTCCGCCAAGCCACCCAAACCCACACAGGAGCAAAGGAAAGAAGTTCCCATCTAATTTATCTCCAAGTTCTCCTTCCTTCCTGTTGGGGGATGGGAGAAGGATGGACTGAAGACAGAGAGACGCACTTCGGGATCACCACTGGTAAGTAGAGCCTTGAAATGAAGGACATCAACTTCACAATTTCTGTCTTGCCTGTGTAAAGTTTACTGATAAAGATATATCCGATCTCACAGCTTCTAGTTCTGTAACCCGCTATATCATTATCAGTAAACGTCACACAGACAAGACATTCTAAATGGGATGTCCTTCATTTCAAGGCTCTACTTACCTCTCTACACCCCAAAATGTACTCAGCCAATGAAAAGCCAACATGGTACAACACTTCATCCATGTCTTTGGTGATCTCTGATTTCCTTATGAACTGTCTCTTACATGATGAAGATCAGCCATGGAGTATATCTGAGGTGTATATCAGGGTGTGCTTCTTCCCCACATGAGAGCTGTGATGTCCAGCAACATTCATATAGAAGACATTTCCCACACTCAAGGCACTAATACACCTCGAGGGTTGTGTGGAATCCCTGATGGAAGACAGGACTTCAGTGAGGAACAATTCCCTCACTCAGGACAGGAGTACGGCTTCTCCCCTGTGTGAGATCTCTGATGTCTGTAAAGACTGGACTTCACTGAAAAACATTTCCCGCACTCAGGACATGAATACGGCTTCTCACCCATGTGAGATCTCTGATGTCTGTAAAGACTGGACTTCACTGAAAAACATTTTCCACACTTTGGACAGGAATATGGCTTCTCCCCCGTATGAGATCTCTCATGTCTGTAAAGATGGGACTTCTGTAAAAAACATTTCCCGCACTCAGAACAGAAATACGGCTTCTCACCCGTGTGAGATCTCTGATGTGTGTAAAGAATGGACTTCTGTGTAAAACATTTCCCACACTCAGGACAGGAATATGGCTTTTCCCCCGTGTGAGATCTCTGATGTGTGTAAAGCCTGGCCTTCTGTGTAAAACATTTCCCGCACTCAGGACAAGAGTGCGGCTTCTCCCCCGTGTGAGATCTCTGATGGGTGTAAAGATGATGCTTCTGTGAAAAACATTTTCCGCACTCAGAACAGTAATACGGCTTCTCCCCCGTGTGGGATCTCTGATGGGTGTAAAGATGATGCTTCTGTGAAAAACATTTCCCACACTCGGGACAGGAATACGGCTTTTCTCCTGTATGAGATCTTTTATGCACATTGAGATGGGATTTAGAAGGGAAACACTTCCCGCACTCAGTACAGGAAAAGCTCTTCTCTGTTGGAAGGACGGCCCCGTCTCTCACAGTCTGAGGTTCCTCAGGATAAGAGGAATACGATGGTCCATCTACACTGTGTGGTGCCGGATGGACATTTGAGGTAGTCGGGTTTTCTCCTGGACTATACTGTGTGATGTCCTCATCTTCTACTTTACAGTCTGGAGACAAAGTGAGACAATCCTCTGAGGTTTTCCTCATCTCCCGTCCATCTACTAAAATAGAAATACAAAGATTATTACTAGACATGAGCTGATTGGTTCCCCTAAACCAGGACTCCGCCCACATCAGGCAGCTTTGTCTCTGAGGATCTTACAATTCCCCCCTCAAGGTAACTAGTAAATGAGTCCTCTGTAGGGTGGCAACTAATGATTATTTTCAGAATTGATTTCTTTATTCATGGACCTTAGAGAGTGAGATAACAATGAGAACTGTCTTTTATAGGAGTGACAATGATAAGGGGATTATAGGACAAGTGTCCCCACCCAGGCACGGGGAAGAAGATCCAAGGTACGTGCCTAGGTTGAGTAACGCCTATGTTGAAAATGAACATTTTGCTGCCAGCTGATCCCCAGAATCTCCAGAAATCCAGTCTAGATACATAAATCGTGTCTGCAGCACAGAGAAGGAAGATTATCCGAGAGAAATACAGGAATACAGGACGGGGAACACAGCTCAGGAAAGTGACAAGGGGATTACAAAAATATCAGAAAGATGGCGCCTGGATTGGTGTGATAAAAAAAGCAAGTAACACTTTATTCAGATACACTTACATAAACGTATCTTGCAAGCTGCACACAGGGTGTATGTGGATCAACAATCAAGCAGTCAGGCATCATAAGAGAAAAAAGTTTAGCCTGAAGAAGGAGGCGGCACCTCGTAAACGTGTTTTGGCTCACCCCCGTCCTGATTTGGTTTCTTGCTAGCTCTGTGAAAGCCGGTGTGAGAGCTGGAGATGCTGCTGGTTATTCACCTCCATATAGAAAGTGCAAATATAATACCGTGCTGTGCCCTGATAAAAAGCAGCTAACACAGCAAGAAGACAAAGTAAATCTCACAAATAATAAATACAAGTGATGTGGAACTCCAATGCGATAAATGTTCAGTAATTCTGTATAAAAAAAAAAATAGACATTGAGTCCATAGGTGAAGTGAAAAATTTGATGAATCTGGATGGACCTTAAAAAGGAACATTCACCAATTGTTCATTACATCTTTAAGACATCTGAAAATGGTGAATGAATGATAAAACAATATTGGAACAATGTGTGAATATAGTCCACCACCGATAGGACGAAGGCTTACCAGATGGTTTGAACTCAAAAGGACATCCGTCCTATGAGTCAAACGGGCTTGTATTGCCAAATGCCAAAATTGGAGACATCCGATCTGAAGACCTTTGACACGGAAGCCAGGTCCTCACACAGTCATTGGGGTAGTAGTCTCCATAGAGGGTATTTCATAAGAAAAATTGACAGTTTCTCCCATATGTTCATGTATATATCGAGGAAAGGAGACTAAAAAAGCGTAATTCCGTATAAAAATTTGAAATTTAATAAAGTTAAAAACCTCATATCTTTCAGAAAAATAAACAGTGCTTAAGAAATGTGTATGGCAGCAGTGAAGTCCGTCCCGATGCGTTTAGTCTAAACAGACATCATCTGGGGTGCCAGTCCACTGTAGCCATTCTGATTATATAAGAAATATGACCCCAATAATGAGAAACAGACCCGTGATGCAACATCAATCTCGGAAGTGCAAGTCAGCGATCACTTCCTGTGAAATAAAGATGGCGAATCGGCGTGTGTATCACTCCTTGCATTGGAATCTCACTGAAACTGTAGAGCGCACATGCGTGGAGACGTGCGCTCCATGCCTCGCTCTAAGGAAAGTGTATGGAAAAGCTGGATGCACGTCAAGCCCACCAATGAATGGCAAGGCACGCATACAGCCGAAGTACGTCACTTCCCCTAGAAAAAAGGACACGCATCGCGCACCTCTCTCACAAGGGGAGACATGTGCCAAATAACCCACAGAGGAAAGGCACGATGACGTACACAGCATGCCCCCCAAGAGGGGGAGCGAGGACATGATGTCCAAACATGCCTTAAAGTGCCTGCATTGATAAAAAAATATAGGGGATGTGAATAACAGTCCAACAATAGTTAATAGTAAATGCCCAGAAGGACAGTGAGAGTAAACGTGAGACGCCTCTAGTCATGGTACCTCTCCTCCAAGGACTGTTAATGACTAAGAATTCAGTCCCTTTGGGATCTCTGTTGTGACACTGTCTGTAGTGTCTAGGCCCATTGTGTTTGGTATCCCCACTTTTGATCAATCAAGGCAATGTGTTCACTGACTCTGATGGAGAATGTTTGAATTGTTCCGCCAACATATTGTTTGCCACACAGGAAAGTGATCAAATAGACAACATGTTTGGTCGCACAAGTGCCATAATGTTTAATGGGATACACGCGATGGGTTATGGAAGATTTAACCTCTACTGTTTAGGGCCTTCCCAATGAGTTGTGTTGACAAACACCACATCTTTTGCATGAAAAAAACAATCAAATTGTGAAAAAAAGATGTACGAATAGGTGGATTAATTATATTGGGTGCTACTCTACTATGTAGAGAAGGAGGCCCCCTAAAAATGACCTTGACTTGGTCAGATAGTGTGGTACCGAGAATACGGTCACTCTTAAGTATATCCCAATGTTTATTCATAATCATTTTGATTTGTTTATGTTGTGTCAAAAATGAGGTCACCATGGACCATTTATAATTGTCTTCAACGGCCAATAGAGAACTCCTCTCGACACCTAGAGTATTCTGTAACTTGGAGTCTAACCCAACTGGATCATAACCTCTGTCTGAGGACCATGGCTTGCATTTTGAAAGTCTCTGTTTCAGTACAATTCCTGCGTAATCACAGAAACTGGCTACGTGGTACAGAGCGAAGCCAAGATCTATGATGGCAACTGTTGATGGGGTTACGGTCAGTAGGTTTAAAATAAGTTTGAAATTTGAACTGTTAATCCTTAAGTTCAATTTCAAGATCTAAAAAATGAATTTTACTTCGACTGGATTTGAATGACAGGGAAATGCCTCTATCATTCAAATTCAGAGAGACAAAAAACTGTTTCAAAGAATCCTCAGTGCCATTCCGTAGGAGGAGGATGTTGTCAATGTATCTGGCCCATAAAATCCACCTGTGGATCCATCAGTCTGTGGCCTTCTTCTTGATATCCCTTACTACTATGGACTAATTCTTATTAATTCATTTTGGGTATATCTTGTTGTTTGCCCCCTCCCTGTTATTAATACCTTATGATCCACCTTATAGTTGCCAGTGAGCGCTGACTCACACACTACCTGACAGTTCTGTGTGATAAATTGCAGGGTCTAACAGGCTGATATCAACCAGTCCCCGCCCTACTCTGGACCAATCAGTGAGCAGTATGGGTGGAGGAATGTATTTAGTGTTAATGACCCACCTGTGCTGATCTCTGTAGGAGTGTCCTCCTCTATAAATGTCCCCGTTATTCCATCCTCCTCCATAGACTGCTGATCATCCCTCACATACCTCTCTTCTTCTTCTGCTTTCACCTCAAATTCTATATCGATTGGATCTCCACTCTAAACCAAGAAAATGAGAGAGAATATCATCTGTAAAATATAAGCTCACATAAAATATCCTCCATAAGTCCATGTTCTAGATCAGGGGTCTCCAAACTTTCAAAGCAAGGGGCCGGTTTCTTGTCCTTCAGACTTTAGGGGGGCTGAACTGTGGCCAGTAGCAGTGAAAATTGTCCTGGTATCAGTGGGCATAAACATCTCCATATTTGGCCTTAGTGGGAGGATAAGTGCACCTTTAGAAGAAATGGCGCCCCATTATTGGTGTCAGTTGGCAGAATAGCGAGTCAGATCAGTGAGAGGAATAGTGCCCCAAGGGCCGGAAAAAGGAAAGCAAAGGGCCACATCTGGCTGCAGTTTGGAGACCACTGTTTTGGATGCTCCATCCTACCAACCTTGTAACAGTGAGGGATGGTGTGATCCTTCTGTGTGGAATCCCGGGGATACAGAGGATGGGGACAGCTCTCCGGTGGGTTCCTGGTATTAGATGGCTCCATCGTATCCTTGTGTGCATCTGAAAGTTCCTCCATCACTCCATACTCCTCATCCTCCTCTTTATATTCTTCTTTAACAACAAACTTCTCACCCCCGAGGTTTCCACTCTGAATATATAATAAAACATTCATTGTAACAAACATGCTGTGTATAAATCAGAACTACCAATAATTGTCAATCATCTACCTGATAATGGTGGGGGATGGTGTGATCTTCCTGTGTGGAATCCCGGGAATACAGAGGACGGGGACATCTCTCTGGTGGGTTTCTGTAGCTGGATGACTCCACCATGGTGTCCTGGTACAGATCTTTGTGTTCTTTTAGAGACTCCGTCTCTTCCATCACCCCATCCTCATCATCCTCCTCTTTTATCTCTTCTTTAACCTCAATTTTAGATTCTCTCAGGTTTCCACTCTGAATATAGAATAAAAATGACATCAATGGTAACAATACAGATAATGTACAGATCCTAATGATACTATCAGTGATTGTTCCTCATCTACCTGATGATGGTGAGGGATGGTGTGACCTTCCTGTGTGGAATCCCGGGAATACAGAGGACGGGGACATCTCTCTGGTGGGTTCCCATTACTGGATCCATCTGTAGGAAACACACACACTGACTGAATACATTGTTTCTATGTGTTTATCAGATGATGGGGGATCTAGGTGGAGCCTCCGTACTGCTCTCTCCTTTACAATAAAGTCTCCTCTTACCCGGTGATGTGAGGGGCGGCTGATTCTCCATCATGTTGTCCTTCCCAGCTCTGATAACCTCTCCTGTCAGCAGCTTGATTATCTCTCTGGTGGCTTCTACAATCTTCTTTGTATTTCTCTATTCTATCACGGAGGGAGGTGGAGGCAATGTGATGGTCATATGATCTCCAGACTTCACAGAAGGAAAACTCTAGATCTGAACACAAATAGTAAAATCAAATGATATTTCCCAGAAGCATCCTCACCTCACCAATTGGGCCTCCATTTTTTATCAAAACCCCACTGGGATATAATTTACCCAGACAGGGTCCCCCACTCTATAGGTTGCAAGAAATTCTGGGACCAACAATCGTGCTTTGCTTGTGAAAGGGACATTGGATGGAGGAGCTGTGAGGTCAGTGTGATGTCATAGAATTCTCTGACACTGGATGAAGGGATATTGGGAGGAGGAGCTGTGGGGTCAGTGTGATGTCATACGATTCTCTTGCTCGGATTGGAAGGAATTTGGGAGGAGGAGCTGTGAGGTCTCTGTACATAGAATCATTTCTCCCGGGTGTGTCCCACCTCTCCCAAACTGAAAGATGAACTTTGTCCTTGGGCTTTGCCAGGACACGTCATATTCCTGTGATCTCCGTGTACTCTGGAGACTTTACTGATCACATTTTAGGATGAATATCTGAGACTGGGATCATTATGGAGAACTTTGTTTTCAGGACATTTACTACAAATTAAAAAAAAAATTCCTGTTTGAATCTTATAAAATAAAGACATACATTTTCCAATCCCCCCTAAATAACCCCCCTTCCCCATCATTAATAAAAGTCATATAACCCGTTAGTAAGACTGATGAGGTGAGAAGGTGATTGGTCGGAAAGGTGACACATCTCCAAAATGAGGAGAATGTTCCGGCCCCACAAGTGGGAAATGTTCTGACTCTGAAGGGGTTAATCTAGGTCTCCACACTATATATGTGTGTATCATCATCTGCTGGAGATAAAAGACATCACAGTGACTATGGAGGAAGAGGACGGACATGACGGGGGGTTACTGGGTGTAAATAGAGAATAAGATCTTATTACCTCCTCTGCTGCCAGATCCAGCAATGTCTTCGCTCTATTTCCTCCCGACTCGTCTCTCACCCGGAACTTCCTGTCCGTACCTGACATCACTTCCTGTATTCCATAGAGATTTCCTGTCTGGGTAGAAGTGAGATCACCACCTTGTGGAGATCAGAGATCAGACCATCTCATAGCGTGAACACGGCCTTGTGCTGTGTGTGTATGTACAGTATGTAGCAGCCATAACCCTTTGTAGGGGGGCCTTGACTTAATGGGCTTACTGGTTACCTCTGTTTGGCTTGTTCCTCCACGTCTAGGGGTTCCCAGGGTTGATACCCAACAACTTGGATGCTGACACCAATAAAGTAATTTTGGAAGGTTTTATTTTGCAGTGATAACATCCGATAACACAGTCTCATATGGGAATAGAGGGCACGGGTGAAGAACTTAGGTACCTTGAACTGCAGATATAACAAAGTCTCTAATTCCACCCAGAGAGTATCCACTCCCAGCTGGGCACTTCAAGGCTGAATAGATCTCTAGCCAGAGATTGCGCCAATCAGTGCATTGATTCAAAACTTGAAACAATCCTATGAATGTGTACAAGTTGTAACTAAGAGTGAATAGGAACCTTTTTCCTCAGTACCTGGAACGTTCTCTCTCTCCTTAATAGTACTGGAAAAAGCGTGGATTCGTCAATGTCCTTCCCAACTCAGTAACCAGGCACTTCTCAGGATGCCACTTGTCGGCCCTCCTCCGAAGAGTCCTACCCCGGTCACTTCCACGAGCTGTGGTGCCTCTCCAAGCCGAGAGCACACCTGGACACCTTGAATCCTCCCTCAGTTACTGCGCCTCGGACCAGCCGCTTCCGAGACTCGGGAACAGACGGATCCCTACCCCAGACCAGACGGGTCTATTGGGGGTAACCAACAGAAGAGTGTTGCGGGATGTCGAACACCCCGTGACCAGGACCCCTCACGGGGCTACCCCGGTCCTGGAACCAGAACAGACCACACGGGCCTCACGAACTCCTCTCCCTAACACGTGACCCCCAACATCTTAAAGTTCCCCCTCCCAGACTCCTCAGAGAGACCCGGCACACCCACTGATTGGTTCCGAGAAGGCTGATACTCAAAATATTCAACCAGGCCTGGTTCTGGCTTGTCATGTGCACCTCACTGTACACATGACCAGGCAGAACTTCCAACACAGCCCAGCCAAACGTCAAAGTGAACCTACATAATTAACCCACAGAACTCCTACTGTTCTGAGGCAAAAAACTACATTTACACCTGTGTGACACTTTGTCCAAAATGTCATCCACTACATGTATATCCTTATCCACTTCAGCCGCAGAAGAATTTACCCCCTTCCTGACCGAGACATTTTTTGCGATACGGCACTGCGTCCCTTTAACTGAAAAATGTGCAAGGTTGTACTTAAACAAAATTGATGTCCTTTTTTTCCCACAAATAGAGCTTTCTTTTGGTGGTATTTGAACACCTCTGTGATTTTTTCTTTTTTTTGCTCTATAAACAAAAAAAGCGACAATTTAGAAAAAAAAAAACACTATATTTTTAACTTTTTTGCTATAATATATCCCAATTTTTTTAAAAAACGTTTTTTTCCCTCAGTTTATGCCAATATGTAATCTTCTACATATTTTTGGTATAAAAAAAAGAAAATCACACTAAGCGTATATTGATTTCCTTTGCGCAAAAATTATAGCGCCTACAAAATAGGTTATTGATTTATGATGTTTTTATTATTATTTATTAGTAATGGTGGCAATCTGTGATTTTTATCAGGACTGCGACATTGCAGCTGACAGATTGTACACTTTTTTGAAACCATTGACATTTATACAGTGATCAGTGCTATAAATAGCCAATGATTATTATTATTATTATACAGGCTTTATATAGCACCAACAGTTTGCACAGCGCTTAACAAAATAAAGGCAGACATTACAGTTACTTTACAATTTGGTACAAGAGGAATCAGAAGGCCCTGCTCACGAGAGCTTACAATCTAGGAATGACTGTATAAATGTCACTGGCAGGGAAGGGGTTAACACTAGGGGGGATCAAGGCGTTAAATGTATTCCCTCATTGTGTGTTCTAACTATGGGCACATGGGACTGACTGGGGAAGGAGACCGACCATTGTTCCTATATACTAGGAACACACGATCTGTCTCCTCTCCCCTGACGGGATGTGCATTTGTGTGTTTACACACAGATCCACGTTTCTGCTCTATCACGAGCGATCACGGGTGCCCAGTGGACATTGTGGCCGCCGGGCACGCACATCGGCTCCTCAGTGATGCGTCTGGCGTGCCCATGCGCCCCCTATACCCCTTAAAGCGGCCGACGTACAGCTACTGCGATTCACACAGGGAAGCCATTCTGCCACCGTCAAACGATGCCAGGCAGTCGGGATGTGGTTATAGATGGGTTATCTCCACTCCCACCAAGGGGGATAGAAATATATTACTGTCTAGTTTAGCTTTTCTCAGCCAGGGTTCCTTCAAATGTTTCTAGCGGTTCCTTGAGCAATAAACAATTTATGTAAATAATAATGGTCTAGAACTAGATGAGGGTGCGTGTTCCTGCGCACCAAAGGCCACTTAACTGAAACGTAACCGTTATTGTAAATCATAAAAGGTATGTATGTATGTATGGTATGACCATATCAGGTATACCTATAGAATGAGGTCAATGCCATTATATATGAATCAAAGTTTTTTATCTCTATGTGGTAATAACATCCACAGAGTTTAAATAGTGAAACTTCTCTTGATATATACATATAGACAATATGAGGGTTATAATGTTCTCCCCTCCTACATTTAATATAAGGCTCCAGGCTGTATAGAGGATGTGTAAATTCAAGGTCTACTCACCATCTACTCACCGACACCACCTGGTATCAAGAGCTGGGGGTATATCTGTTTCTCCTCTCATCTATTGGCCACATATAAAAATGAGATGAACAGAAAAAGATAAAGTATGCCAGTAAATGTCTTACTGAAGATATGGGCTATCGGTCTTCTGCCCTATGAAATGATCTCTCAGATATGTAATACGGGTACAACTCATTCATGTGGACACAAATAACCACTGATGGATGAGCCCCATATATCACCATATCCACAAAAATACTTCTCTCTTAATCAAGACTGCACTGACACAAGGCATGGGGTGAGATACTCCTTGTATATATACATTGGGGGATCTGTGTGCTGTTTTGGTAATTATAAGTGTATGAGTATGACCTCAGGTATTAGTATGAAGACATGTCTGATGAAGGAGACTAAGGGCTCTACTTATAGAAAATTTGTGGGATGAAATTGACAATCACTCTTCCAGTCATTACATATTCTTACCATAATGTAACAAAGTGATTTCCTATGATTGTCAGCTCCATCTAGTGACCATAATGGGGTATTTTCCTGACATACTTCTATTAGTAAAAATAGCACAATACTGCATTACGACCACTAGATGGAGCCAAGGAAATCCATAATGGGGTATTTTCCTGACATACCTCCATTAGTAAAAATAGCACAATACGACCACTAGATGGAGCCAAGGAAATCAGTGTATGAAATAAAATACATCCAATATTCATCACAGCCGGGTGAATGTCGATCACATTAATTTAACTATTTTTTTTTTTAAATAGACCTCTAAGTGTTTGTGAAACCTTACACCACAAAATGTACTCAACCAAAGGGAGGTAATGACTCCATTTTTATTTTTCTCCTGCTATCAATGGCCAACACGGTACAACACTTCATCCATGTCTTTGGTGATCTCTGATCTCCTTATGAACTCAGGGATGTACAATTCCTATCGCCTGACACCCGAGACATGCAGTTCTGAGGGGCAGACGCGTAGTTTCTTTAACATTTAGCCCTGCTGTGGGCGAACAAGGAGCAGGTTTACTTGTCATATGGAAGCATTCGGGTGGCTGAGTGAATGTTTCCACACACCCCCCGGTAAAGTGCCCCCATCCCGACACACACCCGCTATGTATCCCAGGCTCCTCTTGCCCAACTGTGGACCTGGGACCAGCATAGCGGGTGATGATGGGTAGAGGGGAGGGAGAAGAGGGGTCACACATCCGATCTCCTCCCTTTCTTCTTCCTGACCCGGAAGTGACATGTATGACATCACTTCCGGGTCCCTGGTGACAGTTTTCTAGCCATCAAGGTTGGGAAAGAATACAATGCCGTGTGATCTGTATTACTTTACATTCAGTGGAGCACAGGGGAGACATTGGGGGTCTTTTAGACCCTGGATGTTTCATTAAAGAGAACCTGTCACCAAACAAATCATCACATAGGGGACTTTTTATCCTCCATGTCAGTGTTTCTCAACTTTTTTTCAGTCAAGGCGCCCTCCAAAATGATGGACAGTCTTGAGGCACCCTCCAAAATTATGGACAGTCTTGATGCGCCCTTCAAAATTATGGACAGTCTTGAGGCGTCCTCCAATATTATGGGCAGTCTTGAGGCGCCCCAATAAAAAAAATTAAAAAATATTCTAATAGTTCCACATAATGCAACAACATCAACACATGTACGACATCCAACGTTATAAGTGATCTTCAAAAGCAAATACATTTTTGCAAACTGGTACTGACTAGTATTCCAATGTTTCTCTTCTCCCTCAGTTTTTCTCCATCACTCAGCTAATGAGACCCCAAAGATGATGGAGAGAGGCGGGGGAGGGTCACACAAGGATGATATTCTGGCAACTGACATCCTCCTTATCAGCTCATGATGTCATTGGTCGTTAGGAGGTTGGCAGCTAGTACGTTGGTGTACAATGAAAACCTGAGGCTTTGCGTAACTAAAAGGCTTCATCCACCCTCCGGCTTGTATACAATTTTGGGGCAATTGTTCAGCATTTTGCCAAGGCGCCCCTGAAGAAACCTCAAAGCACCCTGCTTGAAAAAGGCTGCTCTATGTGATGAAAAATATTTTTTTTTTTTGTAATTGTACAAAATTTAATTTATACCCAGGCACATAAATCCTCCACCAAAAAATAAAAAAAATCTGAGGCCCCGCCCCCACATATACACATGTACAAACATAAACTCACACATTGGGGTGCCTACACCTGAAAAGGTAGATTGTGATGCACATGTTACATATCGCCACACACACCGGAATGAGAGCAATAATTCTATCACCAGACCTCCTCCATAACACTAAACTGATGACCTATATGGTGCGTTTAAAGCGTCGCCTATAGAAAATATAGAGTACTGAAGTTTGTCACCATTTCACAGGCACACACAAATTTAAGGTTTGACATGTTGGTTATCTATTTAATGCAACCTCATCTTTTATATTTTACCAAAAAATTGGGTAATTGATTGTGTTTTTGTACCCCCTAAAATGAACTTTAGTGTGTTTTTTTACAGAAATGTTGTGTTTCCTAGACTTTCGCAATAATATCACGTGACAGTGATGGCAAACCTTGGCACCCCCAGATGTTTTGGAACTACATTTCCCATGATGCTCAACAACAGTGTCAAGTAGATGAGCATCATAGGAAATGTAGTTCCAAAACATCTGGGGTGCCAAGGTTCACCATCACTGCTCTAGGGTGTCTGCTTTCAGAAAATATATCATGTTTTGGGGTTTTATATAATCTTCAGGCCTAAAAGGATTTTTTAACTCCTTCCCGCCCAGCCTATAGCAGAATGACAGCCAGGCGGGGGTTCCACTATCATGACTGGATTACATATGATGTCCAGAAGAATAAGCCGCTTGGGTGCACGGTGATCGATGGTACCGTGTGTCGCTCTGACACACAACATCTCCAATCTTGGTAAGGAGCCTATGATGTAGGCTCTTTACCGTGTGATCAGCTGTGTCCAATCAAAGCTAATCACATCGTAACGAGGAAGTGCCGGTTATCGGCTTTCCTTTATTCATGCTGACAAGGTGCGAGTAGAGGAGAGCCAATCAGTGGATCTCCTGATAGAGGAGGATCTGCACCTAATATTCAGCATTGATTATCTGTACAGGCTCATCAGTAATGATCACCAGTGGTGCCAATCAGTGCCCACCAGGTATCTATCCTGTCAGTGCCTCATCAGTGTCACCCATCAGTGCTGCATATTAGTGCCTCCTCATCAGTGAAGGAGAAAACTTACTTATTTAAAAAATTGTATAACAGAAACAAAGAAAAAAACTATTTTTTTCATAATTGTCTATCTTTTTTTTTTATTTGTAGCACAAAAAAAATCCTAGTGATGATCAAATACCACCAAAAGAAATCTCTATTTGTGGGTAAAAAAAAAGATAAAAATGTCATATGTGTACAGTGTTATATGACCGCGCATTTGTCATTCAAAGTGTGAGAGCGCTGACAGATGAAAATTAGGCAGGAAAGTGTCTGGTATTGAAGGGGCTAAAAAAAACCCACCAAAACATCTCTGGCATTGAAAGGGTTAAAGAAAGCGTTCCCCTTCGGGAAGATGTTACATGTTTCTGTTCCTGCAGCGGCTCAGCGATCCGAGTCCTCTGTGTGACAGCAGTGCGGGGAGAAGTTCCCGGTATTGGCTGTCACTTTATGAAAAGAGTGCGGCCGTGCTATTCATTCACAGAGTTCTGTCCTTTGTCGATGTCGGCTTGTAGTTTTCAATGAACTTCCACATCGCTGCTGAGCTCTCTGGTAGATGAGGAACAAGGAGATTGTCAGAAGTCTCTTACACAAGTCGTTTTATCAATAAAATCTCCACACCCCTGGAACTGATTCTAACATGATGAAGATCAGCCATGGAGTATATCTGAGGTGTATATCAGGGTGTGCTTCTTCCCCACATGAGAGCTGTGATGTCCAGCAACATTCATATAGAAGGCATTTCCCACACTCAAGGTGCTAATACACATCAAGGGTTGTGTGGGATCCCTGATGTACAGGAAGACAGGACTTCAGTGAGGATCAATTCCCTCACTCAGGACAGGAATACGGCTTCTCCCCCGTGTGAGATCTCTGATGTGTGTAAAGACTGGAGATCTGTGAAAAACACTTCCCGCACTCAGAACAGGAATACGGCTTCTCCCCCGTGTGAGATCTCTGATGTTTTAAAAGACTAGACCTATCTGAAAAATATTTCCCGCACTCAGGACAGGAATACGGCTTCTCCCCTGTGTGAAATCTCTGATGCCTGTAAAGATCAGATTTCACTGAAAAACATTTCCCACACTCAGGACAGGAATACGGCTTCTCCCCCGTGTGAGATCTCTGATGTGTGTGAAGATTGTACTTCACTGAAAAACATTTCCCGCACTCAAGACAGAAATATGGCTTCTCCCCCGTGTGAGATCTCTGATGTGTGTGAAGATTGTACTTCACTGAAAAACATTTCCCGCACTCAGGGCAGGAATACGGCTTCTCTCCTGTGTGAGATCTCTGATGTCTGTAAAGATGAGACTTCCGTAAAAAACACTTCCCGCAGTCAGCACAGGAAAGCCTCTTCCCTGTTGGAAGGACGGCACCGTCCCTCACAGTCTGAGGTTCCTCAGGATAAGAGGAATACGATGGTCCATCTACACTGTGTGGTGCTGGATGGACATTTGAGGTAGTCGGGTTTTCTCCTGGACTATACTGTGTGATGTCCTCATCTTCTACTTTACAGTCTGGAGACAAAGTGAGACAATCCTCTGAGGTTTTCCTCATCTCCCGTCCATCTACTAAAATAGAAATACAAAGATTATTACTAGACATGAGCTGATTGGTTCCCCTAAACCAGGACCCCGCCCACATCAGACAGCTTTGTCTCTGAGGATCTTACAATTCCCCCCTCAAGGTATCTAGTAAATGGGTCCGCTGTAGGGCAGCAACTAATGATTATTTTCAGAATTGATTAGTTGGCCGATTATTATTTCGATTAATCGACTAATTGGATAAAAACCTCAAAAAAAAGGTTGGTGTCTAATTTAATATTCTTGAATATCTATATACAGCGGTAAATATAAATATCCAGATATATAGTTGGATATTTAATCCACTCTGAGAATAACAGACAGATAGATGTATTATTAGAGGGAGAATCTGCTACATATCAAAATCAGCGATCAACATTATTAAAATATAAAAAAAAAGATGTAAAACGCTGTTTTGCAGAAGATCAGACAGGAGTGTAATATAATATGATGGATGACTGACTCCCTTGTCATAGACAGGTAGGTGGGTACAAGCTCCCTGCACCTGATGTCACTTATGCTGGCCGTACACAAACTCCTTTTTCTTTCACAAAAACATTCATCCAATTTTCTAACCATTAGTGGGTCGAATCGGTGTTCATTTTCCACCACAGTGACGGGAAAATTCAAAGAAGCAGAACAGAAAACTTTTCTCCATCGAACAAATTTTCACATGGTGTATGTGGTTTTTGCTCAGAAGTTACATTCATTTTATAATTAAATGTTAAAAGCAAGTGGAATGTTTTAACTACACTCTTCCATTCATCGAATGTACAAATAATTTTCATGCAAATATTTGTGTGAATATTCTCATCCTAAAAACAAACCATGTATGGCCAGCATAGGACATTTAGTAGCAGCAGCATGATTTTATTTAATCATGTGTTATGATGGGGTTAAAAAAATATTCATTTATAGTACAGAAACAGCAGATAATCACTACTATAAGGCATTTATTTATACTGTGAAATAGTGAAAGTAATATATCTTATATCATATCTATTATAATAACTATACCCAGAAGTAGGATATATGGGGATTTTACCTGGGAGTCACACATGAACATATATGGAGGTTAGAGGGGGGAGGGGGGGACATTTATATTAAAGTAATACTGAAAGCTGAGACTTTTTCATGGATATAATAATTTTATATATAATGCACAATACCAGTAAACTTTTACTGCATATAATAGTAATGCCTTCTATCACCTCCAGTCTATCAGCCTCCACCTTCTCTGGGGTCAGATGCTGATCTTCTCTGCACAGAGACCTTAAAGTGGTTGTAAACCCTTACAAACCACTTTGACCTACAGGTAAGCCTAGATTAAGGCTTACCTGTAGGTCCAAGGAATAGCTCTTAAACCTATATGGTTTAGGAGATATTTACAAAAAGACAGGCACCTCTGTCTACGGTGCATGCACCATAGACAGCGGCGCGCAGGTGCACTAGGCAGGCTGCAGATCACGGCGATATGCTGCGAGTGTCGGCTCCCGTGCGCATGCACGGGAGTGATGTCATCGTGGCTCCGGCGAATCACAGCGCTGGAGCAGCGAGTCCAGGAAGTCACTCCTGGATACATGGCAGCGATGAAGAAGGAGGACCGCTTCGGGGGCTTCGTTCTCAGGTAAGTTATTCATAATGAGCTAGTATGCTATGCATACTAGCTCATTATGCCTTTGCCTTGAAGGATGCATTTTTTTTTAAAGTGCCTTTACTTCCTCTTTAAAGTCATTGTAAATGTTGGATTTTTTTTTTTTTTTTTTAACTATATACTCTGTGTTCTGCACAGAGCAGCCCTGTTTCTCCACTTCAGGACCCCCCTCCCCCACTGGCTCCGCCTGCCTTCAGATTGCCCCTATAGAAAGCTACAAAGTATAGTATAGAGTTCCCCTATAAGAAGCCCCAATGTATAGTATAGAGTTCCTCTATAGAAAGATACAAAGTATAGTATAGACTACAGAGGAGGAGAGTACAGAGGATTGCCCACTGTAACAGGTTTCATTTGAATATCTGGGTTCACGGCGCCGCTCACCGCCACATACAGCCCTGCCTCCTCACCCAAAACTGCTCATGTCACACAGTCCCGCCTCCTCACCCGCCGCATTTGATAGACAGAACATCGGTCCAATGCCGGGAGGCGCCGAGCAAGGAGATGGGACCGTGTTACAGTGAGCGGCACCAGGAACCCAGCAATTCAAATGAAAGCTGTTACAGTGGGCAATCCCCGCTCTCTGATGATTGGCAGCTCGACTCGTCCTCTGCACAGGTGAGACT
This sequence comes from Lithobates pipiens, assembly GCF_037356315.1. NCBI lineage: Eukaryota > Metazoa > Chordata > Amphibia > Anura > Ranidae > Lithobates > Lithobates pipiens. The sequence goes on from NW_027507758.1 coordinate 629,354,020, forward strand.
GTACTGACGGGCACAGGTGAGACTGTATTGATGGGCACAGGTCTCGCTGTATTGAGGGGCAAAGTGAGGCTGTCCTGAGGGGCACTGATAAAGTTGTTAATATTTATTTTTGTAACTTAATTCTACATAAAACATTTAAGTGTCATTTCATGATATATTTTATGAGGGTGTGTTTAGGAGCGGGACTGGTTGGGTTGGGTGGAGCAACTGGTAGCGAGCAGCTCTTAAGGCCTGGCTAGTAGCTCAAGACTTGAAATTTTGAGCCCTGGTGTAAGGGTCAGGAGTATGTAATGTACAATATAAATGATACAGTGTAAGGGTCAAGACTCATAATATTGGTATTCAGTAATCAGTGGAAGATTAAATGTTTACATGAGACAAGTTGCAGAGGTCCCACACCGCTGCCTCCCATCTCCTGAGACTGCACTCAGTGACTTGGGTCCGAGACTATACAGACATATCCCTCCACCCGGCACAGCCAACAGATAACATAGTAAGTAATCTTGGGATAATTGTTCTGTCAGAGATCATGCTAGACCTGGGCATGAGGTAGAAGACCCAAAAGCACATGCCCCAGGTGCCTAGGTCTACTAACATCTATGGTGAAAACCAACATTTTGTTGCCAGCTGAACCCCAGAATCTCCATAAATCCAGTCTAGATACATAAATTGTGTCTGCAGCACAGAGAAGGAAGATTATCTGAAAGAAATACAGGAATAAAGGATGAGGAACACAGCTCAGGAAAGTGACCAGGGGATTACAGGCTGATATCACCCGGTCCTCATCCTACTCTGGACCAATCAGTAAGCAGTATGGGTGGAGGAATGTATTTAGTGTTAATGACCCACCTGTGCTGATCTCTGTAGGAGTGTCCTCCTCTATAAATGTCCCCGTTATTCCATCCTCCTCCATAGACTGCTGATCATCCCTCACATACCTCTCTTCTTCTTCTGCTTTAACCTCAAATTCTATATCGATTGGATCTCCACTCTAAATCAAGAAAATGAGAGAGAATATCATCTGTCAGATATAAGCTTTAATATTGTGACATCACATAAAAAATCCACACATTGTCTCTATAAGTGTGTTTTATAACCTCCATCCCACCAACCTTGTAACAGTGAGGGATGGTGTGATCTTCCTGTGTGGAATCCCGGGAATACAGAGGACGGGGACATCTCTCTGGTGGGTTCCTCATATTAGGTGGCTCCATCATATCCTTGTGTCCTTCTGAAAACTCCTCCATCACTCCATACTCCTCATCCTCTTCTTTATACTCTTCTTTAACATCAATATTATCATCCCCGAGATTTCCACTCTGAATATATAATAAAACATTCATTGTAACAAACATGCTGTGTATAAATCAGAACTACCAATAATTGTCAATCATCTACCTGATGATGGTGAGGGATGGTGTGATCTTCCTGGGAATACAGAGGATGGGGACATCTCTCTGGTGGGTTTCTGTAGCTGGATGACTCCATCATGGTGTCCTGGTACAGATCTTTGTGTTCTTTTAGAAACTCTGACTCCTCCTTCACCCCATCCTCATCATCCTCCTCTTTTATCTCCTCTTTAACCTCAACATTAGAATCTCTCAGGTTTCCATTCAGATAATGTACAGATCCTAATGATACTATCACTGATTGTTCCTCATCTACCTGATGATGGTGAGGGATGGTGTGACCATCCTGTGTGGAATCCCAGGAATACAGAGGACGGGGACATCTCTCTGGTGGGTTCCCATTACTGGATCCATCTGTAGGAAACACACACACTGACTGAATACATTGTTTTTATGTGTTTATCAGATGATGGGGGATCTAGGTGGAGCCTCCGTACTGCTCTCTCCTTTACAATAAAGTCTCCTCTTACCCGGTGATGTGAGGGGCGGCTGATTGTCCATCATGACGTCCTTGTAGAGATCCTTGTGTCCTTCTAAATACTCCCACTCCTCCATGGAGAAATAGACAGTGACATCCTGACACCTTATAGGAACCTGACACACACAATGATACAGTCACCATCCAGACACATCCCTTGTCTGTTACTGGATAATGTCCCAGAATTCCCAGAATCCTCCTCACCTCTCCTCCATCATCTCTCTGGTGACTTCTAGAATCTTCTTTGTATTTCTCTATTCTATCAGGGAGGGAGGTGGAGGCAATGTGATGTCATATGATCTCCAGACTTCACAGGAGGAAAACTCTAGATCTGAACTGAAATAGTAAAATTAAATGTTATTCCCAGAATCCTCCTCACCTCACCATTCAGGTCTCCATTTTATTAAAGCCCCACTTCAGTCTGAGATATAATTTACCCACACAGGACCCCCACACTATGCAGGATAAAAACTTGGTGCAGGTATTCTGACATCAATACATACAATGCAGGACCAACAGTACCACTTTGTAAGTGAGGATGCCAAGGGTCCGCCCACATCCTAAGAGCATCAGGGGGAAAAAAAGCAGATGGAGGGACATTGGGAGGAGGAGCTGTGAGGTCAGTGTGATGTCATAGGACATACAGACTCTGTATGGAGGCACATTGAGATGGGGAGATTTGAGGGGTCCTCTATCTGAGGCTCCTGTACAAACCAAATCATTGTTCCTGGGTGTGCCCTTCCTCTCCTAAACTGAAGAGTTAACTTTGACCTTTACCATACAGAAATCTGACAGGAATGTGTGAAAGTAAGCTCTCATGTGATCAGGTGATGTGCAGAGAATGGAGTGTAAATAGCAGACAAATTTCTCCAGAGCTCCTAATGGTGGGGATGGATTTTGCTGAGTGCTGGTGCCAAGTTTCCACCCCCCCAGGATCACTGCAGGTGTGGAGAAAAGCTGTGTAAGAGGATTTGGAGGAGAGATGAGGAGGAGATCCAGGAATCAGGATAAAGGTCAGGACAAGCAACAGACGAGCGCATCCAAGAGATGAAGCCGGGGTCACTACGCAGAAAATCAATCCAAGGAAACCGGCAGGATGAGGAATAGCAAGAAAAAGCTCAGAGACAAATGAGAATATGGCTCAGCCAATGGGAGATTATCTCAGCATGACTTACATAATGAAGGAAATGAGGGGGAGGGGAGGAAGTCACTTAAGGCGGGGCTTGACAAATTTGCTTTGACTCTAGGAGCCAGCTAAAAAAGTTAGGAGAGTTTTTTAGAGCAGTGTGGGTTGTCAGCACCCGGGGCCGGGCAAGTAATGTGTGAGTAATTTGTGAGGTGCAGAACGTAGGACATGGCATACAGGGTGCATGAGATGGATGCATGACATGTGGTGCAGAGTGCAGAACACAGGACATGGGGTGATGGATACCAGAGAATCCAGAGACTGTAGGTCACTGCAGGGGTACAGTGTGCAGAATGGAGGACAGGTGGTGCAGGGTACCAGAGAAGGGTGTAGGTCACTGCAGGACATGGGGTGCAGGTTGCACAATGCAGGACATGGAGAGTCAGGTGCAGAATGCAGGACATGGGGTACAGGGTACAAGAGAAGGGTGCAGGATATGGGGGGAAGGGTACAATGTGCAGAATGTGGGGTGCAGGGTGAAAAACACAGGACAAGGGGTGCAGTGTACAGGACATGGGGTGGAGAACATGGGATTCAGGGGTGCAAAACATGGGGTGCAGAAAGTAGGACATGGGGTTCAGGTCACCACAGGGCATGGGGTACAGGAGAAGGGTGGCGTTCAGAGGACATGGGGTTCAGAACGCTGGACAAGGGGTGCAGGGTAAGGGTTTAGAAATCAGGAAAGAAATCCAATTCCCCCCTCCCCTGTGTCCTCCTGCATGTCCTGTACATCTCCCCCAGCAATGTGTGAGAGCAGAGTGGATGGAGAGGACATCTTGTGTACATAAAGCAGCATGTCCCTCCCTGGCTGGTCTCTTAGCTGGCTGCTTTGCAGGCTTGTCCTGGTTCCTCCTGTAAGGACCCTGTAGTCCTGTTTCTCAGCACCTTGTGGGGATCTTTGTGGCAGTGCCGAGGGGGCACCATGTTGGAGATTCGGTCCCGCTCCTTTCTCTCTGTTCTGCCGGAGAGCTCTGCAGGGACACAGGCAGCTGTGGGTGGAAGGAGGAGCCGATGGTGACAGTAATGCAGCCGTAGAAAGGAGAAAGATCGGCAGCGGGAGCTCAGTGAGATGAGTCCTCTCATGCCGCTGTCCTGCCCAGTCCACCCCTGACTTCAGGTCGGGTGCCCTCATCTCCTCCTCCCCCTCTCACCTGGCCTTGCTCTGAGCCACATTCCTGTCTGAATAATGTGTTCAGGTTTCAGGCAGAAACAATATTCAGACCAACAGTGAGAATGGACTGACAAGAGCCCAGGGGCCAGGACGCCATTTCTAGTCACCATGGTGACCTGAGATTTGTTGAGCCCCGACTTATGGTGACCATAGAGACATGGAAATTCAGCTGGTTCAGCAGGGATCGGTCACATTTCCATCCATGTGTGGTCACTGCCGGATAAAAGTCACTCCATCAGCGGCTGCAGCCAATAGCTTCATCACTGATCTGTGTATTCTGAAAGTGGAGGAGCGCCCCCCATTGTCAGAATACAATAGTGCAGTGGGCAGCATTCCCCCATTCCCCTCCAATGTGTAGATGGGGGAATCACTTCAGTTTTTTCCTCTCATGCCGCTGGATGAATGATAAAATTGAACCATGTATCGCCAGCTTTGGAAGGAAGATATATTCATCATCAACTGATCCCCCCTGAAGGGGTTAATCCACGTATTACCTCCTCTGTCACCAGATTCAGCAAGGTCTCCTCTTTCTACGTCTTACAAAATGGAATGTCCCGTGTATATGACATCACTTCCTGTCTGTACCTGACATCACTTCCTGTATTCCATAGAGACTGCCTGTCTGGGTAGAGGTGAGATCACCACCTTGTGGAGATCAGAGGAACTGCAGCCCTGAGAACCATCTCGTAGTGTGAACCCAGCCTTGTGCTGTGTGTGTATGTACTGTATATCCTTATAGACGTGTCATCTCCACTCCCACCAAGGGGGATAGAAATATATTACTGCTCGGGGGGGAAGACATTTTGGCCTCTTTGATTTTGTAGTAAAATTGATGTCAGATTTAGTCATGTAGAACATCTTTTATATGGAAACCCAGCCGAGAGTAAAGGTGGAAATGGCTCCTGATCCCCAGATTTGGGCAATTATGCCACCAATAGGGATGAGCCGAACACCCCCCAGTTCAGTTCGCACCAGAACCTTTGAACAGACCAAAAATTTGTATGAACTTTAGAACCCCATTTAAGTCTATGGGACTCGAACGTTGAAAATCAAAAGTGTTAATTTTAAAGGCTAATATGTAAGATATTGTCCTAAAAAGGGTTTGGAGACCCGGCTCCTGCCCCAGGGGACATGGATCAATGCAAACATTTTTTTTTAAAACTGACGTTTTTTCTGGAGCACTGATTTTAATGACGATTAAAGTGAAAAAAAAGTGAAATATTCCTTTAAATATCGTGCCTCGTACATAGTAGACATACAGTAGTATGCCTGTGAAGTGGCACGTGTTTCCCGTGTTTAGAACAGTCCGTTCACTAGGGATGGCCTTGCGGTTTGCCCGGCGGTCTGTTAGTGGCAAATTTTGCGTGTTCGCGATTCGCCAAACCGGCAGACTTCTGGCGCTGTTCACGCGGCGGACATATGCGTTTACATTGTGAAAGAACTTTGACCCATGATGACACATCCATCATGGGGTACAGGACAGCCAATTGAGACATTTCAGCACATGGACAATTGGACATTCCCCCTACCTTATAAATAATAATAAAACCTGATCTGGCAGCCATTTTACATTCTGTCTTTTGTCAGTGTAGAGAGAGGTTGCTGTGTGGAGCAGGGACAGACTGTAGTGACACAAATCACTAGCTATTAGGTCCACAAAAGTCCTTTTAAAGACTGGTATAGGTGTACAGTATATAGGGTTCTGGTGCACTGCTGCTGACTGCTGTGCTGGTGATTGCTGAGTGCACTGCTGACCGATTCTGCAGCTGTCTTTTGTCTGTGTAGGGACAGGACGCTGTGTAGAGCAGGAACAGTCAATTTAATCACTAGCTATTACTATTAGGTCCAAAAAGGTCCTTTTAAGGACTGGTATAGGTGTACAGTATATAGGGTTGTACACGTATAATATACTTTCTTTCAAATATAGAAAGCATATTATACTTGACTGCTGTACTGAGTTCTGACCGATTCTGCAGCTGTCTTTTATCAGTGTAGGGACTGAGGGACAGTCTGCAAATCACTAGCTACTAGGTCCACAAAGGTCCTTTTAAGGACTGGTATAGGTGTACTATTTGGTGTGCAGTATATAGGGGTGTAATACACGTATAAAATACTTGCACATATAGAAAGCATAGTACAGTGCATTTCCACTGTGCAGCATTGTGACTGCTGAGCGGTTCTGCAGCGATACTACAAAGAGTGACAAATGCAATAAAAAAAGTATTATAACTGGTGTGATAGACCAGTGGCCCACAGAAACGACAGATTGAAGCGGGGTGTTATATACCTTTTTCCACATACATACTGCACTTCTCGAGAGACTTTTGTCACAGGGTCATTTAAAAAATGACAGGCAGAGAAGGAGGCAGGCCCTTCCGCAGGGGTGGTAGGGGTAGGGCCGGAGCAACAGACTTGAGCCAAAGTGGCAAATTGCAGAAGGTGCGTGCGATTCCGTCAAAGGATGCACCAGACTTGGTTGAGTGGCTCACTCAGCCTTACTCTTCTGCACCCTCCTCATCCTCTCGATCTGCACCCTCTTCACTCTCTGCTGTGTGCACCCTCAAAGACACTACCACCAACTGTGCTCTCTATCACGATGCTGGTGTCAGTGCTCTATATCACAGTGCTGGTGTCAGTGCTCTCTATCACGGTGCTGGTGTCAGTGCTCTCTATCAAGGTGCTGGCGTGGTGTCATTGCTCTATATCACGGTGCTGGTGTCAGTGCTCTCTATCTCGGTGCTGGTGTAAGTCCTCTCTATCACGGTGCTTGTGCAGTGCTCTCTATCATGGTGCTGGTGTCAGTGCTCTCTATCTTGGTGCTGGTGTCAGTGCTCTCTATCACGGTGCTGGTGTCAGTGCTCTCTATCACAGTGCAGGTGTCAGTGCTCTCTATCACGGTGCTGGTGTCAGTGCTCTCTATCACGGTGCTGGTGTGGGGTCAGTGCTCTCTATCTCGGTGCTGGTGTCAGTGCTCTCTATCACAGTGCTGGTGTCAGTGCTCTCTATCACGGTGCTGGTGTCAATGCTCTCTATCACGGTGCTGGTGTCAGTGCTCTCTATCTCGGTGCTGGTGTAAGTGCTCTCTATCATGGTGCTTGTGTCAGTGCTCTCTATCATGGTGCTGGTGTCAGTGCTCTCTATCTTGGTGCTGGTGTCAGTGCTCTCTATCACGGTGCTGGTGTCAGTGCTCTCTATCACGGTTCTGGTGTAAGTGCTCTCTATCACGGTGCTTGTGTCAGTGCTCTCTATCATGGTGCTGGTGTCAGTGCTCTCTATCTTGGTGCTGGTGTCAGTGCTCTTTATCACGGTGCTGGTGTCAGTGCTCTCTATCACAGTGCTGGTGTCAGAGCTCTCTATCTCGGTGCTGGTGTCAGTGCTCTCTATCACGGTGCTGGTGTGGGGTCAGTGCTCTCTATCTCGGTGCTGGTGTCAGTGCTCTCTATCACAGTGCTGGTGTCAGTGCTCTCTATCTCGGTGCTGGTGTCAGTGCTCTCTATCTCGGTGCTGGTGTCAGTGCTCTCTATCACGGTGCTGGTGTGGGGTCAGTGCTCTCTATCTCGGTGCTGGTGTCAGTGCTCTCTATCACAGTGCTGGTGTCAGTGCTCTCTATCTCGGTGCTGGTGTCAGTGCTCTCTATCACGGTGCTGGTGTCAATGCTCTCTATCTCGGTGCTGGTGTTAGGGCTCAGTCTCTATCACGGTGCTGGTGGCAGTGTTCAGTCTCTATCGCGGTGCTGGTTTCATACCGTGAGGAAGATAGCAGCAGAGAAGCCAATCAGCAGGCAGTGCCAGCACCATGGCTGAGGATCAGCACTGGACTGGCACCTCTGGACCACCGCATTGGAGCCCTGCATAGGTGGGGGTAAGGGCCGGGCAGAGGGAGGGACTCAAGCACATGTTGGCACACTGGGACACTGGCACAGGACTGCGATGCCCTGACTGTGGCACTGATCATCTCCTGCACCCCCTTCATAGCCTGCCCTGACCTTGCCTCTCCTCCATGGCCTTCATGCGCTCCTGAATTGTCAAAATTTCACAGATAAATAAAAGAATGCTTGTCGTTGTCGATCGCAGATTCACTTAATACTTTTGTTATGTCAGTGTCCATGTTGTGGGACTATGTGTTCACAGCTATTAAGTATTTTGTGGCTGAAAATATGACCTGTAGGTTTTAAAGGTTTGCCTGCCATTAAATCAATGGGGGCAGCCGCAAACTTTTGGCCACTTTCGCGGTTCGTGTTCGTGAAACGTCTCGTCGGAAGTTCGTCCATCACTACCCTTCACAAAATGACATTTAACGGAAAAAAAGTAATTTAAGACTGCTTGCGGTTTTAATATAATGTCTGGTTCCGGCAATATGGATGAAAATCATTGAGAAAGATGGCATGGGTAGCCCCCCTGCCCACTACCAGCCCCTTTGGGTCTTGTACGGATATTAAGGGGAAACCCATACACAAATTAAAAAAAGGAAAGGCTTGGGGCCCCCAGGCCATATATACTCAGAACAGCAGTATACAGGTGGTGCAAACAAGATAGAGACTGTATAGGTTTGTTGTGTTAAGTAGAATCTGTTTGTAATTTTGAGCCGGTACATTTTTAAAGTGTAGCTCTAGTCAAAAAATCTATTTTTAAGCTTTTTGGAAAACATAGGGAAGGGTTATCACCCCCGTATAATTTTTTTGGCCGTCCGTCTTTTTTCATCTCACTTTCTGTTGTCTCCTTCCGTTTGCAAGTAGGAGATGTTTGTAAGTTTGATGTTTGAAAGTAGGGGCCTGCCCTATATGCTCTACAGAAATTTGGCCCTAAGGTGTTGGTGTTGCCACAAGTTAACACTGTAAGCCCTCAGAGCGCCCTGCTGTGAACTATTATATCAAGAATTGTCATTGCATGCCATTGTTGAACAGAGGTAGAAAAATTGGGCCTTTGGTGGTTGTGGTGGTGCTGGTGCCACAATACTGTAAGTCCTCACAGTTACTCTCCGTAGGCGCTGGAACGGGCCCTGCTGTGAAATATTATATCAAGAATTGTAATTACATGCACCTGTTAAACAGGGTCTGAAAAATGGGGCCTTAGGCACTGGTGTCACAACACTGCAACCCCTCACAGATACTCTAGTTGGAGCGCAGGAATGAGCCCTGCTGCAAAGTATTGCATCAAAAATTGTAATTACACACCCCTGTTATACAGGGGCTGAAAATTTGGGCCTCTGGTGGCACACCCAGAACCAAAAATGTCCTTCCAAGCTATCAGCAGGATCATTCAGGAGGAAGAGGATAGTCAGTCAACATAACAGGACAGTCACTCAGCATAGGCAGTCTTGAAGGGATGTGACATTTCAAAAAAAAATATTCGGATATATCAGCTTCAGGTGCTTGGTAGCTGGTGGTGATCCAAGACTGATCTTTATGAAGGTCAGTTGATCAACCGAGTCGGCGGACAGGCGCACCCTGTGATCGGTTACAAAGCCTCCAGCAGCACTGAATGTGCGTTCCGAAAGAACACTGGATGCAGGACAGGCCAGTAGCTCAGTTGCATACTGTGCAAGCTCTGACCAGTGATCCATCCTCAAGACCCAGTAAGCCAGAGGATTTTCGGTGGGAAAGGTGTCCAAGTCTGACCTTGCCCCTAGGTAATGGTATTCATGCACCATGTAAATCAGATGCTGGTGATGGTTGCTGGAACTGATCATACCTTGGGGCTGTGGACTAAAAAATTGTCTGAAAGCATCAGTCAGACGGCCACCTTCTCCACCGCTCCTTCTGTGACTGACCGAAGCCTCAGCAACACGTTGTCCAGGACCAGGAATTTGTAACCTCCCAGTCTCTGGGAACGTGTTGCACAGACCTTTCTGCAAGGCCTCCCGGAGATGTCTCATCCTCTGCTCCCTCTGCGATGGCAAGATAGGGTCCGCAACCTTACCCTTGTACCGTGAATCAAGGAGAGTTGCCAGCCAGTAATGTTCCCTCTCCTTGATCTGAAGAATACGAGGATCCTTTCGCAGGCTTTGCAGGATCAAGGAGGCCATGCAGCGTAGGTTAGCTGAGGCATTTGGTCCAGAGTCCTCTGGGTCACTAAGGACGACATGATCCCCAGCCACTTCCTCCCAGCCACGTACAAGTCCAGGGGTTTCTTGGGACTGTAAATCATCCCTAAAAGACTGTTGCTGCTGATGCTGAGTGCCAGGCTCCACCTCCATGCTGACACAAGCCTCCTCCTCCTCGTCCTCTTCATGTGTGATGGGTGGGACAGCAGGAACACTGTCTGGATAAAGGGGGCCTTGAGAGGCAAGGAAGTCCTCCTCTTCCTGCCTCTGTTCTGCCTCAAGTGCCTTGTCCATTATTCCACGCAGCATATGCTCCAACAGTTGGACAAGAGGTACAGTGTCACTGATGCATGCACTGTCACTGCTCACCATCCTCGTGGCCTTCTCAAATGGTTACAGGACAGTGCATGCATCCCTGATCATGCCCCATTGGCATGGGGAAAAAAAAACAAGCTCCCCTGACCCTGTCCTGGTGCCATAGTCGCACAGGTACTCATTGATGGCCCTCTGCTGCATGTGCAGCCGCTGCAGCATGGCCAATGCTGAGTTCCACCTGGTGGGCATGTCAAATATAAGGCGGTTCTTGGGTAGGTTAAACTCCTTTTGGAGCTCAGCCAGCCGAGCACAGGCATTAAATGATCAGCGGAAATGCACACAGACTTTTCTGGCCTGCCTCAGGACATCCTGTAAGCCCGGGTACCTGCCCAAGAACCGCTGCACCACCAGGTTAAGGACGTGATCCACACAGGGCACATGGGTCAGTTGTCCCTGTCGGAGGATGGAGAGGAGGTTGGTGCCATTGTCGCAGACCACCAATCCTGGCTTAAGCTGGCATGGCGTCAACCACCTCTCGGCCTGCCCCTGCAGAGCTGACAAAATATCTGCCCCAGTGTGGCTCCTGTCCCCCAAACACACCAGCGCAAGCACGGCATGGCATCTTTTTGCCTGCATACTTGCGTAGCCCCTTGAACGCCTATGGAGCACCGCTGGATCTGAGGACAAAGCACAGGAAGAGGCCATGGAGGAAGAAGAAGAGGAGGGGGTGGAGGAGAGAGGTGTGTCACAACCAGTAGTAGCATTCTGGAGGTGTGGTGGCAGAACAACCTCCAACACTACTGCACTTTGTCCTGCATCCTTCCCAGTTGCCAGAAGAGTGACCCAATGTGCCGTGAAAGATAGGTAACGTCCCTGTCCATGCCTGCTGGACCATGAGTCAGCGGTAATATGCACCTTACCACTGACCATCCTGTCCAGCGAATCATGGACATTTCCTTCCACATGCCGGTAGAGAGCCGGAATCGCCTTCCGTGAGAAAAAGTGGAGTTTGCGAACCTGCCACTGAGGAACCGCAGATTGCACAAACTCACAGAAGAGGGCTGAGTCTACCAACTGAAAAAGCAGCAGATGAAGTGCTACCAATTTAGCCAAGCTAGCATTCAACCGCTGGGCATGTGGATGGCTGGGAGTGAACTTCTTTTGATGGTCCAGCAGCTGGTACAGGGAAATTTGCCTGGTACAATCAGACGTCGGTGTACTGCTAGCAGAGTGCCCGCAAGTACTTGGCTGTGACACACCTTCATTCCTCTCAGTGCATGTTTCAGAGAGGACTGAAGGTATAGGGGGTTGGAGATCCCAGCTGATGAGGAGCAAGGAGAGGCCCGCTTTGTTCTTTGGTGTTGGTCTTTAAGGTACGCTGGCCAACGAGCTGCATGGCAGGTCAACATATGTCTGGTCAAGCATGTGGTGCCCAAGAGGCTGATGTTTTGGCCACGCAAGATACGCTTGAGACATATGTTGAAAATAGCAGCGGTGTGATCTAATGCACTCGTCTCAAAAAAGGCCCACACCAAAGAACTTTTGGAATAACGTGCAGAGGCAGAGCCCTGCAGAGGCGGAGCTCTGCGGTTTGATTCAGTTGGTGTGCTGTCCTTAAGCTGGTCCCTGGAGGGCATCCTGCCTCATTGGAGATTTGCCCCATCCTCCTCCTCCTCTCTCCTATCAGTCACCCATGTGGAGTAAGTGACCTCATCATCCCCTCCCTCTTCATCACTGGAGCAAACCTGGCAGTATGCTGCAGCTGTTGGAACATAACTGCCAGATTGCTGTCCTTCTTGAGCACCCCCTCTCTCTGCGCTCACGCTACTGCCTTCCTCTATCTGGGAATCATCAGAGCCTTTAAAACGCTGGGCATCCTCATGGAGCATGTACCCAACACTGTGCTCAAACAGTTCGGGGGACTCCTTAGGAGGACATGGTGGGTCTAAGGAAGGAGTGACTGATGACATTGAGACGAGGGAAGAGTATGCGTTGGCAGCTGCTTTGCCAGTACCCTGAGCCTGGGTGAGAGAGGATGAGGAGGATGAGGAGGGCTTGGTCATCCACTCTACCAAGTCTTCGGCATGATGCGGCTCAACACATCCAGCTGCCGAAAATAAGGACAAGTGTGTCCCATAGCCACGTGCTGATGGCGATGCACCGCATCCACGACCAGCACTGTTGTCTCTAGACTCAGAGCCTGCTGGCTCGTGACTGTCTGCCTCTCCTTGTTGGCCTTCCAGACATACTAATGGCCTGCAGGGAGATTGGAAAAACCAGCAATTGGGGTAGCTTTAGGTGCACACTGAGCAGATGACATAGTACATCGACTGTAATTACTGCAGCTGCCTGCCTGTGGTATAGGATCTGAAGAACACCAGCAATCTGGGTATCTTCAGATGTATATTGTGCAGGTGGCACAATACACCAACTGTAACTGCTGCAGCTGCCTGTGCTATAGAAATAGAACAACACCAGAAATTGGGGGTAGCTTCAGGTGCATACTGTGCAGGTGGCACAATACACTGACTCTAACTCCTGCAGCTGCTTGTGGTATAGAAACAGAACAACACCAGCAATGAGGGTAGCTTCAGGTGTATACTGTGCAGGAGGCACAATACACCCACTGTAACTGCTACAGATGTCTTAGTTACAGAAACAGAACAACACCAGCAATAAGGGGTAGCTTCAGGTGTATACTGTGCAGGAGGCACACTACACCCACTGTAACTGCTGCATATGCCTATGTTACAGAAACAGAACAACACCAGCAATAAGGGGTAGCTTCAGGTGTATACTGTGCAGGAGGCACACTACACCCACTGTAACTGCTGCAGATGCCTGTGTTACAGAAACAGAACAACACCAGCAATAAAGTGTAGCTTCAGGTGTACACTGTGCAGGAGGCACACTACACCCACTGTAACTGCTGCAGATGCCTATGTTAGAGAAACAGAACAACACCAGCAATAAAGTGTAGCTTCAGGTGTACACTGTGCCGTAAGTACACTACACCCACTGTAACTGCTGCAGATGCCTGTGTTACAGAAACAGAACAACACCAGCAATAAGGGGTAGCTTCAGGTGTATAGTGTGCAGGAGGCACACTGCACCCACTGTAACTGCTGCAGATGCCTGTGTTACAGAAACAGAACAACACCAGCAATAAGGGGTAGCTTCAGGTGTATACTGTGCAGGAGGCACAATACACCCACTGTAACTGCTGCAGATGCCTTTGTTACAGAAACAGAACAACACCAGCAATAAGGAGTAGCTTCAGGTGTATACTGTGCAGGAGGCACACTACACCCACTGTAACTGCTGCAGATGCCTGTGTTACAGAAACAGAACAACACCAGCAATAAGGGGTAGCTTCAGGTGTATACTGTGCAGGAGGCACAATACACCCACTGTAACTGCTGCAGATGCCTTTGTTACAGAAACAGAACAACACCAGCAATAAAGTGTAGCTTCAGGTGTACACTGTGCAGGAGGCACACTACACCCACTGTAACTGCTGCAGATGCCTATGTTAGAGAAGCAGAACAACACCAGCAATAAAGTGTAGCTTCAGGTGTACACTGTGCCGTAAGTACACTACACCCACTGTAACTGCTGCAGATGCCTGTGTTACAGAAACAGAACAACACCAGCAATAAGGGGTAGCTTTAGCTGTATAGTATGCAGGAGGCACACTGCACCCACTGTAACTGCTGCAGATGCCTGTGTTACAGAAACAGAACAACACCAGCAATAAGGGGTAGCTTCAGGTGTATACTGTGCAGGAGGCACAATACACCCACTGTAACTGCTGCAGATGCCTTTGTTACAGAAATAGAACAACGCCAGCAATAAGGGGTAGCTTCAGGTGTATACTGTGCAGGAGGCACACTACACCAACTGTAACTGATGCAGATGCCTCTGTTACAGAAACAGAACAACATAAGAAATAAAGTGTAGCTTCAGGTGTACACTATGCAGGAGGCAGACTACACCCACTGTAACTGCTGCAGATGCCTGTGTTAGAGAAACAGAACAACACCAGCAATAAAGTGTAGCTTCAGGTGTACACTGTGCAGGAGGCACACTACACCCACTGTAACTGCTGCAGATGCCTATGTTAGAGAAACAGAACAACACCAGCAATAAAGTGTAGCTTCAGGTGTACACTGTGCCGTAAGTACACTACACCCACTGTAACTGCTGCAGATGCCTGTGTTACAGAAACAGAACAACACCAGCAATAAGGGGTAGCTTCAGGTGTATAGTGTGCAGGAGGCACACTGCACCCACTGTAACTGCTGCAGATGCCTGTGTTACAGAAACAGAACAACACCAGCAATAAGGGGTAGCTTCAGGTGTATACTGTGCAGGAGGCACAATACACCCACTGTAACTGCTGCAGATGCCTTTGTTACAGAAACAGAACAACACCAGCAATAAGGGGTAGCTTCAGGTGTATACTGTGCAGGAGGCACACTACACCCACTGTAACTGCTGCAGATGCCTGTGTTACAGAAACAGAACAACACCAGCAATAAGGGGTAGCTTCAGGTGTATACTGTGCAGGAGGCACAATACACCCACTGTAACTGCTGCAAATGCCTTTGTTACAGAAACAGAACAACACCAGCAATAAAGTGTAGCTTCAGGTGTACACTGTGCAGGAGGCACACTACACCCACTGTAACTGCTGCAGATGCCTATGTTAGAGAAGCAGAACAACACCAGCAATAAAGTGTAGCTTCAGATGTACACTGTGCCGTAAGTACACTACACCCACTGTAACTGCTGCAGATGCCTGTGTTACAGAAACAGAACAACACCAGCAATAAGGGGTAGCTTTAGCTGTATAGTATGCAGGAGGCACACTGCACCCACTGTAACTGCTGCAGATGCCTGTGTTACAGAAACAGAACAACACCAGCAATAAGGGGTAGCTTCAGGTGTATACTGTGCAGGAGGCACAATACACCCACTGTAACTGCTGCAGATGCCTGTGTTACAGAAATAGAACAACGCCAGCAATAAGGGGTAGCTTCAGGTGTATACTGTGCAGGAGGCACTCTACACCAACTGTAACTGATGCAGGTGCCTCTGTTACAGAAACAGAACAACATAAGAAATAAAGTGTAGCTTCAGGTGTACACTATGCAGGAGGCAGACTACACCCACTGTAACTGCTGCAGATGCCTGTGTTAGAGAAACAGAACAACAACAGAAATAAAGTGCAGCTTCAGATGTACACTATGCAGGAGGTACACTACACCCACTGTAACTGCTGCAGATGCCTCTGTTACAGAAACAGAACAACACCAGCAATAAGGGGTAGCTTCAAGTGTATACTGTGCAGGAGGCACACTACACCCACTGTAACTGCTGCAGTTGCCTATGTTACAGAAACTGAACAACACCAGCAATAAGGGGTAGCTTCGGGTGTATACTGTGCAGGAGACACAATACACCCACTGTAACTGCTGCAGATGCTTGTGTTACAGAAACAGAACAACACCAGCAATAAGTGGTAGCTTCAGGTGTATACTGTGCAGGAGGCACACTACACCCACTGTAAATGCTGCAGATGCCTGTGTTAGAGAAACAGAACAACACCTGCAATAAGGGGTAGCTTCAGGTGTATAATGTGCAGGAGGCACAGTATACCCACTGTAAATGCTGCAGATGCCTTAGTTACAGAAACAGAACAACACCAGCAATAAGGGGTAGCTTCAGGTGTACACTGTGCAGGAGGCACAATACACCCAGTGTATCTGCTGCAGATGCCTGTGTTACAGAAACAGAACAACACCAGCAAAAAGTGGTAGCTTCAGGTGTTTACTGTGCAGGAGGCACCCTAAAACAACTGTAAATGCTGCAAATGCCTGTGTTAGAGAAACAGAACAACACCAGCAATAAGTGGTAGCTTCAGGTATATGCTGTGCAGGAGGCACACTACACCCACTGTAACTGCTGCAGATGCCTGTGTTACAGAAACAGAACAACACCAGCAATAAGTGGTAGCTTCAGGTGTATGCTGTGCAGGAGGCACACTACACCCACTGTAACTGATGCAGATGCCTGTGTTAGAGAAACAGAACAACACCAGCAATAAGGGGTAGCTTCAGGTTTACCCTGTGCAGGAGGCACACTTCACCAACTGTAACTGCTGCAAATGCCTGTGTTACAGAAACAGAACAACACCAGCAATAAGGGGTAGCTTCAGGTGTACACTGTGCAGGAGGCACACTACTCCCAGTGTAACTGCTGCAGATGCCTGTGTTAGAGAAACAGAACAACACCAGCAATAAGTGGTAGCTTCAGGTGTATACTGTGCAGGAGGTACCCTAAACCCACTTTAAATGCTGCAGATGCCTGTGTTAGAGAAACAGAACAACACCAGCAATAAGTGGTAGCTTCAGGTGTATGCTGTGCAGGAGGCACACTACACCAACTGTAACTGCTGCAGATGCCTATGTTAGAGAAACAGAACAACACCAGCAATAAGGGGTAGCTTCAGGTGTATACTGTGCAGGAGGCACACTACACCAACTGTAACTGCTGCAGATGTCTGTGTTACAGAAACAGAACAACACCAGCAATAAGGGGTAGCTTCAGGTGTATACTGCGCAGGATGCACAATACACCCACTGTAACTGCTGCAGATGCCTGTGTTACAGAAACATAACAACACCAGAATTAAGTGGTAGCTTCAGGTGTATACTGTGCAGGAGGCACACTACACCCACTTTAACTGCTGCAGATGCCTGTGTTACAGAAACAGAACAACACCAGGAATAAGGGGTAGCTCCGGGTGTATACTGTGCAGGAGGCACACTAACCCCACAGTAACTACGCTAGGTTAACAAGCAAAGATGACACTGTCTCTTTCTATCCTGCTCTCTCCCAGCACGCCAACACACTACACAAGGCCGCCGCGCTGGCGGCCTTATATAGTGTGGGGCGTGTACTAAACCCCCTGAGCTATAATTGGCCACAGGCATCCTGCCTGTGGTCAATTAT
This sequence comes from Lithobates pipiens, assembly GCF_037356315.1. NCBI lineage: Eukaryota > Metazoa > Chordata > Amphibia > Anura > Ranidae > Lithobates > Lithobates pipiens. The sequence continues at coordinate 629,371,638 of NW_027507758.1, forward strand.
GGCTATCCTCGCTGCCGGCGCTGTGATTGGCCAAGCATGCAGAGTCACAGTGAATGCTTGGCCAATCATCAGCCAGCAATGCACTGCGATGGCGCAGTGCATTGTGGGCCATGAGCGCCACACGAATATGGCGCGAACTGCCCACAAAGTTCTGGATTCGCAGAACAGGCGAACAGCTGGTGTTCGAGTCGAACATGCGTTTGACTCGAACACTGAGCTCATCCCTAGTCACCAATATAAATAGAATAAAACCTGTGCTATGTGTAACAAGTCAAATACCTACAAAAATAACTTATACCGGACTGCTGCTGTAACAAAGGTAAGTATTCCCTTTATCAACTAGAAGACCATTTCCCCACACAATTACTGAGACCACTTTCCCACTCTATCCTAAACTCCCTAACCCATATCTTCAACCTCTCCCTCTCCTCCGGCACCTTTCCTTCCCCGCCCAAACATGCACTTGTTACCCCCATACTTAAAAAAAAACCTCACTTGACTCCACCTGTTTGAATAACTTAAGACCCATCTTCCTGCTCCCATTTGCCTCCAAGCTCATCAAACACCTTTTCCCTGTCCGAATGAGTCGCTACCTCATGGACAACAACCTTCTCGACCCCCTACAGTCTGGCTTCCGTCCACAACCTTCCACTGAAACTGCCCTACTAAAACTCACCAATGACCTACTAACTGCTAAAACCAATGGGCACTACTCCATACTCATACTCTAAGCCCTTGTACACACAGTCGGACATTCCGACGGAAAATGTCCGATCGGACCGTGTTGTCGGATAATCTGTCGGATAATCTGACCGTGCGTGGGCTCCATCGGACTGTTTCCGTCGGAATATCCGACGGACCAAGCTTTCCAGCTTGGCTATAAAATTTTCCGACAACATGATCCGATCGGACTTTGTCCGATCATGTGTAGAGAATTACGATCTGACAAAGTGCCACTCATGCTCAGATCAAATTCCTACACCAACCAGCTATTGGCTACTAGCGTGAACGTAGTCCCGTCATAACGAAATAACGTCATCACGTTCTGAACGATCGGATTTTTTCAGACGGATTTTGTCCGAAACTGTTGCATACACACGGTCAGACAAAATCCGTCGGAAAAAATCCGACGGATTTGGTTGTCGGAATGTCCGACCGTGTGTACAAGAGCTAAGACCTCTCTGCTGCCTTTGACACAGTTTACCACATGCTCCACCTCAGCAAACTACACTTCCTTGGCCTCCGTGATTCTGCTTTATCCTGGTTCTCCTCCTACCTATCTCAGCGCACTTTCAGTGTCACTTACAACTCCATCTCCTCTACTCCTCTTCCTCTCTCTGTTGGGATATTCCAAGGCTCCATCCTTGGGCCCCTCCTATTCTTGCTCTATACCTCTTCCCTGGGACAGTTAATAACCTCCCATGGCTTCCAATACCACCTCTATGCCGATGACACCCAGATCTATCTCTCCACTCCTCAACTCACCCCCTCAATCTCCTCATGGATCTCAAATTTACTAAATGACATCTCAGTATGGATGTCACACCACTTCCTCAAACTCAATCTTTCTAAAACTGAGCTTGTTATATTTCCTCCCCCCATGACCATTAATATCAACAGCACAACCATTGGTCTCTCCACACATGGCAGGGTCCTGGGTGTAATCCTTGACTCTGACCTCTCCTTCAGCCCCCACATCCAATCACTGGCTAAATCCTGCCGCCTTAACTTCTGCAACATCTCCAGAATACGACCCTTCCTGACTAATTATTTCCCGCTTTGACTACTGCAACTCTCTCCTTAATGGCCTACCCTTAAGCAGGCTCTTCCCCTTCAGTCTATTATGAATGTTGCTGCTAGACTAATACACCTCACTAATTGATCCGTGACTGCCGTCCCTCTCTGCCAACCCCCTCACTGGCTTCCCCTCCCCCACTGTATAAAATGCAAAATGCTAACCATAACATACAAGGCCATCCACAACATTGCCTCATCTACATCACCAACCTCATCTTCAGATATCGCCCAAATCATCCCCTTCACTCCTCCCAGGACCTCCTGCTCTCTAGCTCCCTTGTTACCTTCTCTCATGCACATCTTCAGGACTTCTCCAGAGCCTCTCCCATCCTCTGGATTTCCCTGCCGCGGTATATCCGATCAGCCCCTAACCTGCCCACCTTCAGGACTTTCCTAGAGCCTCTCCCATCCTCTGGAACTCACTGGCCCGGTACATACGATCAGCCCCTATCCTGTCCACCTTCAGTACTTCTCCAGAGCCCCTCCCATCCTCTGGAACTCTCTGCCCCTGTATATCCGATCAGCCCCTAACCTGTCCACCTTCAGAGCCTCTGCCCAAATACTTGTGTAGCAAAGTCTTTATCCTCTTCCAGTCTAATGAGTACCTCTAAGGCCAAAGATAGCAGACGTCCTTCTGTATGTAGTGGGTTGTGAGGCATAGTGGGTGCAAAGATGGTAAAAGTCATTGTGTGTGGGGGGGGGGGCGTGGCCTGAAGCTGCATGGCGTAGGACGCTTCTAGTGTGAGCTCCGGCTGCCTGCTATCCTACTTTTATCCTAGAGGACCGATTCTGACTTCCCTGGGGGCAATTCGGACTACCTACTTTCGGTGTACACCCCGGTGGCATGTCACCGACCAAGAGGGCTCAGAGCGCGATCGCGAAGCTCGGGAAATTCCGGGCGGACGGTCCGGACCTCGTGGAAGAAGATGGCGCCGCGTCAGGCCCGAGCGAGGACACCGTGCCATCGGGCGACACCGCGCGTATCCTGGAGGCTGTTACGCTCTGCCGCACGACTCTTACCTCCAGAATTGAGGAGGTGAAGGTGGACATTTCCCTTATCCGCCAGGACCTACATAAATTGCGGGAACGAGTCGGCGAAACGGAACACAGGATTGGGCAGGTGGAAGATGACATCCCCGCCCTCCAAGTTACCACGGAACGGCTGCAGCATCAGCTACAGGTTGTACTGAGCAAGCAAGATGACATCGAGAACAGGCTGCGCCGGTGTAATCTCCGTTTTGTGGGGCTGCCGGAGAGGGCTGAAGGCTCGGATCCTCCTGTGTTTCTGGAACGCCTGCTTATTGCCACGTTTGGTAGGGAGGCCTTCTCTACTACTTTTGCGGTGGAGCGAGCACACCGCTTGGCCTCTAAACCCCCGCCGGCAGGAGCCCCTCCCCGCACATTCATTGCGAAGATGCTTAACTACCGCGACCGGGATGCTGTCTTGCGCCTTACCCGGGAGAAAGGCAATATCCCCTTTGAAAACCAGCGTATTGCAGTGTTTCCGGACTTCTCCTCCGAGGTACAGCGGTGGAGGGCACAGTTTTCGGAGGTGAAGCGCCGGCTCCGGGCCCGACATTTGGTATATGCCATGCTGTTCCCTGCTAAACTACGGATCATCCGGGATGGAAAAGCGCATTTTTTTGAAGATCCCAATGCGGTGCTCTCTTGGCTGGAGCAGGCCCCTGCAGTTGTCCCAGTGTGAATTGCTGCTCCCGAAGGATGTTTGTTCGTCTGCTGCATTATGCCCCTAGGCTGTGGAGGGGGAAACATGCTACTCACCGTGTAAGGTACCCGTGACTGTTGCCCCCCTGAGATGGACCCTTATGACTGCCTTGGTTCCTGATGTTGCCTGTCCATATGTGGTTCCGTACTCCATGATACTTACCTTTGCCCTATGTGTATGGTGGCAGCGGGGGGTCTTTCTCCTACCTGTTCCCCCCCCCTCCCCCGGTTTTTTATTTTTATTTTTATCCTTTATCTTCTCCTCCTTTTGATTTTTACAATTTTACACACTGGATCGGTCCCCCCTTTTCACAACCATTTCTGACAGCCGGACACTTGCACCCCGTCCTCTGTTGGTGTTGGATGCCGTACGCCATCACCCGGCTGTGCAGCACAGTTAACTCTTGTTCGTCCCTTTTGCCGGTGGCGCACGCAGCGGGCCCTCATTTTTATTTGTCATCCGGTGCCTTCCACGTAAGCCATTGTGGACCGATGCGGGCGCCACAGACTGTTCAAGATGAGTTTCCCTGGCCGGCCTCGGCCCACGCGGAGGTGGAGGGTGGCGTGGAGCTCGAGCTGTTTTGTCGGTCCAGAGTTGATCAAGTTATTTTTGCACTGTTTAGCTCTTATAAGTCTGTATTTTTTGTTTTCCTAATCACTGTATCTGACTGCTGCTCAAGTGTTATGTAGTTGCTATGTTGTTTTACCTGGTGTGGGAGGGTGATTGAGGTGGGGAGGGTATGGTTGGTTCCCTCTGCTCGGGTGCATATCTGGGCCTTGAAGTGGGGTGACCCGCGGATGGGGTTCTGGCTCTGTGTGAGTTGACTGAATGGTGATGGGAACCTTTAAGTTGGTCACCTGGAATGTGAGGGGTTTGGGGACCAGACAGAAACGAGTGGCTGTTCTCTCGTGTGTTAAGCAGATGCGGGCGGATATAGTGGTTTTGCTTGAGACTCACATGACGGGTCAGCTACAGTTATCCCTTAAAAGGCCGTGGGTGGGGTGGTTGTACCATACTTCATACACGAGCAACTCTAGGGGGGTGGCTGTCCTCGTGGCCAAGGGTACTCAGTTTAAATTACACAGCCTGCAATCGGATAGACATGGGAGATACCTCTTTTTACATGTCACGGTGGGGGGGTTGGAGTTCCTCCTGCTTGCTTTTTACATACCCCCCCCTTTCATTTTGGGGTACTCCAAGAGGGGGTCCAATATATGTTGCAACACCCTGCGTTGCCTGCTATATGGGCGGGTGATTTCAATGCGGTGATTGATCCTGCCCTTGATAGGGTCACTCACTCTGCTGGTCATTTGTCCCGTCCATCACTCACTAGATTCGGTAAGTTTCTCTCTGAGCTCGCGTTGACGGACACATGGAGGTATAAGCACCCTACTGATAGGGCGTATTCCTGCTTTTCACCGGCGCACAATGCCATGTCCCGTATAGATATGGTCCTGCTCTCCCCTGCCCTGCTCCCGTATTTGCGGGAGGTGGGTTTTGGAGATAGGGCCCTGTCGGACCACTCGCCCTATTGGGTCCGTATTGGAGTGCCATCTGGCTCCGCTGTTCGCCTGTGGAGGCTGAGCCCATTTTGGTTAACGGTCCTCCCGGATCTGGACGAGATCCAGCGGGAGTGGGACTACTATTTTCAAACCAACGTGGGTTCGGTCTCGTTTGGCTCAGTTTGGGAGGCCTTTAAATTGCATGCCCGTACGATTTTGACTACCCGTATTAACCGGCATAAGGCCTCCTCGCGTCTGGTGTTGGGACAGGCTGAGGAGACACTGAGGGAGCTTGAAGGGGAGTTTGTGGCGAATCCTACGCCCTCGAACTCTGCCAGGTTGCGCCTGCAGTCCAGGCTTACAGCTCAACTACACTACGAAAAATCGGACAGGTCCATATTCTATAGTAAACAAAAAACCTATGAGTATGGGGAGAGAGCGGGGAAGATATTGGCCTATCTGGCTCGAATGGACCATAGCCCTCCTGTAGTCGTTCAGTTGACTTCGGCTGCGGGGGAACTATTGTCTGATCCCGTGGAGGTGGCGGGTGCGTTCCGTCGCTTTTACATGGATCTCTATGCCTCGGGAGCTGATGGCTCTCGAGAGCAGTTAGATACCTTGTTGAACGAGATAGATTTCCCTGTTCTTACGGACTCTCAGGTTGAGCTCCTGGATGCCCCCATCACTGAAGAATGTATTGCGGAGGCCGTGGCGTGCTTGGCGCCGGCTAAGGCTCCGGGCTCCGATGGCCTCCCTCGGGAGTTTTATTCCCAGTTCCAGGAGGTGTTGATTCCCAGGCTCCAAGCGCTTTATTCCCATGTGTTTATGACCGGCTCCCTCCCCCGTTCCATGAGTGAGGCCCTGATTATTCTCATCCCGAAGCCCGACAAGGACCCCCTCTACCCCGAATCGTATAGACCGATTTCCCTATTGCAATTGGACGTTAAAATATTAGCCAAAATTTTAGCCCTTAGACTTAATAAAGTAATTCTCCATCTTATCCATACAGACCAAACTGGCTTTATGCCTACGAAAAACACGGCGTTTAACCTGCGGAGGCTCTTCATGAATCTACAGGCTCCTCATGACAACGCTGGTGCCAGGGTGGTGGTTAGCCTGGATGCCGCAAAGGCGTTTGATTCTGTGGAATGGGAGTATTTGTGGGAGTGCCTCCGCAGGTTCGGATTCGGCCCTAAATTTGTTCGCTGGATTCAGCTTCTTTATCAGGCCCCTACTGCTCGTATTTTGGTTAATGGACAGATGTCCAACTCCTTCCCGTTATCCCGCGGCACGCGCCAGGGTTGCCCTATCTCGCCTATGTTGTACGCGCTGGCTGTGGAGCCTCTGGCTATCGCCATCAGAGCTCACCCTGACATCCGGGGTCTCTGTAGGGGGCGGGTGTCAGAGGTTCTCAGCCTTTACGCTGACGATATGCTGCTGTACCTGGAGGATGCTGGCCCCTCATTGGCGGCAGCATTGGAGTTGATTCAGAGATTCGGCAACTTTTCGGGCTTACGTATAAATTGGTCTAAATCCCAAATCCTCCCCATAGATGTGACTGCCCCCACGTCGGTGCAGGCGGCGCTTCCCCTGGTGCGGACGGACCGGATCAAGTACTTGGGAATACAGTGCTCCCGCTCCATCGCGGACTATCTCCGTTTGAATATACAGCCACTCTTCCCCATCCTTAAACATAAGACCCAGGTTTGGTCTAGATTGCCGCTTGGGGTTATGGGACGGTTGGGGCTTGTGAAAATGATCCTCCTCCCTAAATTGCTTTATGTCTTCTGGCACGCTCCAGTATCTATCCCAGCCCATGTTTTCCGCGATATGGAATCTATTTTAAACTCCTTTATTTGGGGGTCTTCCAGGCGCAAGTTGGCTTGGCAGACTCTCAAATGTCCTGTCCATCTAGGTGGGGTGGCGCTTCCGGACCTGGCGGCTTATTACATGGCTTCCCAATTGTCCCACCTTTTCTATATTAACACTTATGATAGACTTTGCTACTCTACTCTGTTATGTACGCTGGTGACGGACGTGGTTGCGCACCCCTTTCAGATTCTATTTTGTGGCCATCGGGGGCTTTCCCGCTTGGGGTCGGGGCAGCTCATGCTTTTACACCATAGTAGAATTTGGAAGGGGGCCCTGAAGGCGACTGCGGCTCCCACCCTACATGCCCACACACCTCTCTGGGAAAACCCTTCCCTGCCCGAGATGCTGAGGGTGCCGGATTATAAGCTGTGGATATGCAGAGGGATAGTGTATTTGTCCCAGTTGTACGGGGCTCAGGGCATTAAAACTTTTCAGCAGCTAAAGGAGGAGTATGACCTTCCGAACTTTATGTTGTTTCGCTACCTGCAGGTCCGTCATGCGGCTCAGACCCAATTTGGGCGCTCCTCTCCACCACTGGAATCCACAGCCTTGGCGGATTTGGTGTTTGGGGACGACTCGAGGAAGTTGATTTCCTGTTTCTACCAGATTCTCATTACCCCCCAGGCCACGGCTAGAGCATACAGGTTAAAAGCACGCTGGGAGGTTGATGTTGGGGCCTTGGAGGATGACCAGTGGAGTGATGTCCTGAATGTATCTAGGGTGGTGTCTCCGAGGCTGTCAGATAGGCTCACGCATCTATACATGCTTCACCGCACGTATCTTACCCCTGGCCGCATATCCAGGTTCAGGCCGGACTCTGACCCTGCTTGCCCCCGCTGTGGTGACGCCAACAGTTCTTTCTACCACCTCATCTGGGCCTGCCCGCTTGTCCAGGGTTTCTGGGAGCAGGTAATTAAGTTCCTGCATGACCATATGGGCTCCCCCGTTGCCCTATGCCCACGACAGTGTATCCTGGGTCTTCTTCCTCTTCCTGAGGAGGACAAATACTTTAGGCCATTTTTGCAGGAGGTCCTCTTCACTGCTCGGATGCAGATAGCCTGCTTGTGGCTTAGGCCTACTCCCCCTACGATACAGCAGTGGAGAGGGGCAGTGAACAGTGTCTTACCGTTTAAAAAAGTAATGTATGCCAACCGGGGGTGCCCAGACAAATTTGGTAAAGTGTGGGATAGCTGGATGGAGAATGCAGATAGCTGCTCTGGTTGAAGGGCACATGCCATGCCATTGCGGGGCCCGGCCTCCCCTCTACTCCCCTACGCTACCATGGCCTCTTGGGGCATTTGTTCCTGATCACATCAGTTTAAAATGTTTGTATGTGCAGCAGTCAAGATGTTTCACTTTTGTATGTCAGACGTAAGATGCTTATGTTATTGGGTACTGTGTATATTGGTGCTTGTTGCACCAGGGCTTATAAATATGTATGATGACATTTTTATTTCTATGCTCAATAAACTTGATTTTGGTAAAAAAAAAAAAAAAAGTCATTGTGTGCCAGACACTTCTTGGATGTAAAAAAAGGTTTTATTTCTCTTAATAGTCCTTTATGTATTTTTGGGGGAAAGAGGGTTAGGGTCAGGACACCTTTAAGTAGTTGTAGATTCAATGGGCAGACTCAGAGACTTCAATAGGAGGTCAGCATTAAAAATGCATTTACTGTGTAAATGTGACTGGCAGTGAAGGGGTTAACACTAGGTGGCGCTATAGGGGTTAAATGTGTCCTGGGGAGTGATTCTAACTGTGGGGGGGAGGGGCTGTGTAGGACATGACACTGATCACCGTTCCCGATTAAAGGAAGCTGTGATCAGTGCCCAGTCACTAGGCAGAACATGGAAATGCTTGTTTATATCAGCATTTTCCTGTGCTTCCTCTCCGTGAGTACGATCGCAGGTATCCCTGCGGACATCGGGTCCACCAATCACACTCACGGAGCTTGTGGCGTTGCGCACGCAATGGCATGGCGGCAAATTTAAAGGGTCGTACAGGTACACCCATTTGCCTGTCCGTGCCATTGTGTCGACGTAAATTTACATGCGGCGGTCGACAAGCGGTTAACAACCAGCTATTTCTTCGTACAGAATTTGAATCAGTCGATAGTCGACCGATCAGAATTCTAATCGTTCTAAAAAGTTGGAATTCATTAGAAAAATGAATAAATCAAAAAATTTTAACAAAAACAAAATGAAATTTAACAAAAACGAAACTAAACTAAATAAATTCCGAAACCAAACTAAACGAATTCCATAACAAAACAAAATTAGTAACATAAAGAATCTATATGAATCAAAACAAATTTTTCCATTCTGCACATGTCTAAAGAGAGTCCCGCTGCTGACAACCACAGGGGGGTAGGCGTAGGGACGGCATGACATGTGCTGGACTGCACAGTCGCCGTCTTAAGAGAGGGTTTTGGCCGCTTTAAGAAAAGGGGTGGGCGGAGCTGGGGGCGGAGCCACGGCACTCTTACGTGCTAGCAGCGTGTAAGGGTACCAGTCCGAGAGCGGAGGAGGAAGCGATCCCCACCCACCCTCCCTGTTTTTTACTGGGGGTTGGGTTGGGGTGTATCAGGGTGTAATCCTTTAGGCAGTTCTTGGGGCTTTAGAAGAAGTGAGGTACACGTAAAAAGCCTGTTGTACCCATACATGGGATGGGATGGTTTAATGTACTTCCAGGTTATGAGGGGTTAACCTGGAAGGGTTTAAAAGGGTAGGTTACTGCTACAGTTGGTTATAGCCTCAGAGACAGGGGTTGCCGTCTGGAGGTCAAGAGGTCAAAGTTGAAGTTGTTCGCAGTGACCAGTATGTTGTGATGCTACGTACCCATGACCCATTGTAAAGGCTGGGAATGTTTATAGTATTAAAAGGTTTATGGAATTTTATTAAAATATATTATGTTAATAAAGTTTAGGCCTGATGGCCATTTACTCCAAATCTAGTCCAGTCGTTGTTAATGGGGATGGGGTTTGGAGAGAGTATGCCTGTCATGGGGAAGGTTTTATATATATATATATATATATATATATATATATATATACATACCACTGGGTTAAGTCCTACAAATGTCATGATTACAACTCTCTCTTTTACCATAGCAATACACAACCATCTAATTAAGCCATGGTAGACATTGCCAAGTTCTTTGCACAAGGTGAGTTAGTCACAAGGTGTCTCTCCTGGTGCCCACTTTATACAGATTTGTTGGGTTTTCCATTTCCAGTAAGTTGCATTAATCCTGGTTGGAATATCAGGGCCTGTCCTTGAAGACTGTTCAGGCAAGGGTGGTTCTCCCTCTGGGGACAAAACCTTGCTATACAGGCTCAGGTGGATTTGTTCAGGTCACTGCTAAAAGGTTCCTCTATTTATTTTCACCTGAGGGTCTTGGGAAGTAGGTTTCCTTTTTCCAAGTTCCATTTCAGGCCTTTTCTGTGGAATGTCCTGATGTCATGGGATGGGAGGGCACACTCATTTGATTTTCATTATGTCTTCACTCCGGCAAACTTTGATCTGGACTGGTGGTCATCTCTGTGAAAGTTTTTTCCCTTTTTATACAATATTGTAGCTGGGGTTTTCACAATGCCCTGATACAGGCGTATTCTTTTTTTCCTGCATTGATTAACATGGCTTAAAGTGGAGGGCCACCCTGAAAAAAAAAATACATTAAAAATTAGAAAAAAATCTAAAAAAAAAACGATTTTTTTTTTTTTTTTTACTTACCAGAAATGCCTGTTGCTAGGCACATAATCCAAATCTGCCACTTCCTCCTCCGCAGAGATCTTCTCTCCTTGTCGCGTTGTCTTCTGGGTAATGGGTTGCGCTGTGTTCTGGGAACTGTGTGTCCCAGAACACAGCGCGTCCCATTCACAAAGCGCTGCGCGACTCGCGCATGCGCAGTAGGAAACGGGCAGTGAAGCCGCAAGGCTCCACTGCCTGTTTCCCTTAGAAAGAATGGCGGCGCCGGGACCCGAGAGCCGAGGGACGGGTCAGCCTCGGGCGGCCGACATCGCGGGCGCCCTGGACAGGTAAGTCGGCTTATCAAGTCAGCAGCTGCAGTGTTTGCAGCTGCTGACTTTTAATTTATTTATTTTTTTAAACGGCCCTCCTCTTTAAGGTCCCTGTGAATGTTCACTTAGATAACACAGTGGCTGGACATATGTAACTCATTGGGAAGGAGGAATTGAATTTCACTCTGTCTTGGGAGGATCTTTGTGTTCACCCTCTAGCAGCCTCTCACCCTCCAGGAATGGAAAATTGCCAGGTGGATTTTCCTCAGCTGTCAGCATTTGTCTTTGGAGTGAGCAATTTATTCAGAGGTGTTCCAGAGCACTATTGATGGTGGGGCTCACATCTGAAGTCCAGGTTCAATGGGGACTTGGCAAGTTTGGCTTAAGACCAGGGTTCTTCTTCATGCATCTGGTTAGTTGCTCTGGTGACATTGTGGGATCAATTATCCCTGCTTCTGCCTTTCCTTCTCAACAGGCTTCCCTAATTTGTTTCATGGGATTCAGGTGCAGGGAACTCAGGTACTTGGACTAGGAGAACATGGTGTTCCAAGGTTGTGACTTGTTAGTGAACAGTCCTTGGATCTCCGGATAATCAAGCCCTGCCATTGCAAGGCCTGATTTCTCTAGCCTTATGATATTAGTGGGCATACCTAATTGGCTATTGCAGCCAAAAAGGTTTTAAGAGATGGGTGTGTGGACCTTTTGTTTCTGCTCTTTTGAAGGCTAAGAAGGAAAAGCCGATGAATAATTCCCACAGGTCTTGGCAATCGTATGTTGCTTGGTGTTGGCCTAAGAGGTTTCTTTCTTCTTGTGGGCCATAATTGGATTCCTCCAAAAGTGTTAATTTGTGTCTGGCCTTGTGTATGGTCAAGGGTCCGATTTAGGCCTTGGTAGTCTCATCTTTCAGAGGTTGATTTTTTTGCCATTTCTTGGTGCATGCCTTTGTACTAGATTTTGCACACATTGGTCCACTGGTCAGCCTGCAGTTAGAGCCATGGAATCTTAATCTGGTTCTTTCTGTTTTTACAGAATTCTCCATTTGAGCTTAATCATGACCTTCCATTTTTGTTTATTTTGTTCTTTGACATGGAAGGTTCTGTGTTCTGGTTGCCATTACTTCAGCTCATAGGGTTTTGGAAATTGTTGTCCTTATCTGTAAAGATTCTTTCCTGGTCTTTTTCTTCATGCTAAGATGCTTTTTCGGCCTTGGCCATCTTTTTTTAATCTAAAGTGGTTTCTACCTTTTCATCTCAACTAAGATAGTGTGTTACCTTCTTTGTCCTCAGGCTCAGTCACTAGGGGTGTAGGTTTTGTCAAGTGTTTTGTCAAGTGTTTTTAATTGGGCACAACACTTTCTAACTTTTTCCATGTATCCTATCCTGTTGGTAAAGCCTCTACCTGGTTTTCGGTGCACTCTTTATGAGGTTTACCAGGTGGATGTTGGTGTTGGTAACTGAAAACAATGCCCTTTGGGCACTGAATTTTTGCAGGCTGCTGCATGAGCGTTTTTCACAATTTCTGGTTGTTTTTTGGTGCTTGTTGGCTTGTTGCCCTTCCCTCATGTTTTAGTGGGACATCCCTGTTGGTAAGGATTTAAGAAGATGTTCTGTGTCTTGTGATGTACAGTAAAGAAAATAAGATTGTTTTGGTTTACCTGTAAAACCAATTTCTTGGAGAACATTGGACCGCACAGAGATCCTTCCCCTCTGTGTTATGGTCTATGGTTTTCCTAGTGGTAATACACTAGGAGAGGACTTCCTGTCTTTTTTTTTAGAGTGCAATCACCTATACAGTAGGTGGCACATAACAGTGTTGGTGAGGATTTAGAAAGATGCTCTGTCTCCTGTTATGTACCCCAAGAAATTGATTTTACAGATCATTGTTGCCAGATGTTACTGAGAGACATAATTTGTTCATTTCTCAAGGAACCCCTAGAAAATTTGTGAGGAAACCTGGATGAGAAAGGCTGGACTAGGCAGTAATATATTTCTATCCCCCTTGGTGGGAGTGGAGATGACCCATCTATAAGAATATACAGTACATACACACACAGCACAAGGCCGTGTTCACACTACGAGATGTGTCTGCAGTTCCTCTGATCTCCACAAGGTGGTGATCTCACTTCTACTCTAACAGGAAGTCTCTATGGAAGACAGGAAGTTCCGGGTGAGAGGTGAGTCGGGAGGCAGTAGAGAGGAGACAGTGCTGGAAGTGGCAGAAGGGGAGGTAATAAGATCTTATTCTCTATTTACACCCAGTAACCTCCGTCATGTCTGTCCTCTTCCTCCATAGTCACCGTGACTAGTGATGGACGAACTTCCGACGGGATGTTTCGTGAACGCGGCCGATAATTTGCGAACCGTAACGTTCGCGGCGGGCCCCATTGACTTCAATGGGAGGCGAACGTTGCAAACCTACAGGTCAAATTTGCAGCCACAAAATAATTAATAGCTGTGCACACATAGTCCCACCACATGGCCAATGACATAACACATGTATGAGGTGAATCTGGGATCGACAACTACAAGTATTCCTTTTTTATATGTGAAATTGTTGTGACAATTCAGGACTGTGGAGCGCATGAAGGCAATGGAGGAGAGGGAAGGTCAGGGTAGGCAAAGAAGAGGGTGCAGGAGATGATCACCAGCAGCATGACATACAGCAATGACATCTGCACCGTGATAGAGTGATCTGACACCAGCACCGTGATAGAGAGCACTGACATCAGCAGCGTGACATAAAGCAGTGACACCAGCACCGTGATATACAGCACCATGATATACAGCACTGACACCAGCACCGTGATATACAGCACTGACACCAGCACCGTGATAGAGAGCACTGACATCAGCAGCGTGACATACAGCAATAACCTGCACCGTGATAGAGTGATCTGACACCAGCACCGTAATAGAGAGCACTGACATCAGCAGCGTGACATAAAGCACTGACACCAGCACAGTGATATACAGCACTGACACCAGCACCGTGATAGAGAGCACTGACATCAGCAGCGTGACATAAAGCACTCACACCAGCACCGTGATATACAGCACTGACACCTGCACCGTAAGCAGCCCCAGGAGGAAGTCAGCATAGCACAGGGATGGTGGGAGCCCCTCATAATGAGCATAGCACAGGGATGGTGGGAGCCCCTCATAATATGCACAGCATAGGTACAGCCCCAGGAGGAAGTCAGCACAGCACAGGGATGGTGGGAGCCCCTCATAATAAGCAGCCCCAGGAGGAAGCCAGCACAGCATAGGGATGGTGGGAGCCCCTCATAAGCAGCCCCAGGAGGAAGTCAGCACAGCACAGGGATGGTGGGAGCCCCTCATAATGAGCATAGCACAGGGATGGTGGGAGCCCCTCATAATGAGCATAGCACAGGGATGGTGGGAGCCCCTCATAATATGCACAGCAGAGGTACAGCCCCAGGAGGAAGTCAGCACAGCACAGGGATGGTGGGAGCCCCTCATAATAAGCAGCCCCAGGAGGAAGTCAAGTATGTGCAAGTATTTTATATGTGTATTACACAACTATATAGTGCACACCAAATAGTACACCTATACCAGTCCTTAAGGACCTTTGTGGAACTAGTAGCTAGGGATTAGCAGACTGTACCTCAGTCCCTATACTGATAAAGGACTGCTGCAGCAGAAGGGCAGCAGTAGTGCACCTCAACCCTATATATTGTGGACCTATACCAGTCCTTAAGGAATAGCAGACTGTACCTCACTCAACCTTATGTACTGTAGTACCCTATACCTTACCAGTCCTTATAAGGACCTTTGTGGAACTAGTAGGTTGTGAATTATTAGCAGACTGTACCTTAGTCCCTATACTGATAAAGGACTGCTGCAGTATAGGGCAGCGGTCAGCAGTAGTGCACCTCAACCCTATATATTGTGGACCTATACCAGTCCTTAAGGAATAGCAGACTGTACCTCACTCAACCCTATGTACTGTAGTACCCTATACCTTACCAGTACTTATAAGGACCTTTGTGAAACTAGTAGGTTGTGAATGATTAGCAGACTGTACCTCAGTCCCTATACTCATAAAGGACTACTGCAGCAGAAGGGCAGCAGTCAGCAGTAGTGCACCTCAACCCTATATATTGTGGACCTATACCAGTCCTTAAGGAATAGCAGACTGTACCTCACTCAACCCTATGTACTGTAGTACCCTATACCTTACCAGTCCTTATAAGGACCTTTGTGGAACTAGTAGGTTGTGAATAGTGATGGCCGAACAGTTCGCCTGGCGGTCGTTTCGCGGCGAATTTCGGCTGTTCGCGGTCCGCCAGTTCGGCGGACTATTGGCGTCGTTCGCCCGGCGGACTTCCGTGTTTTTACTGTGTAAAGGAACTTTGACCTGATGACACATCCATCATGGGGTACAGGACAGCCAATTGAGACATTACAGCACAAGGTCACTTGGACATTCCCCCTAACCTATAAATACACCCGATCCGGCGGCCATTTTACATTCTTTCTTCTGTCACTATAGGGAAAGGTTGCTGTGTGGAGTAGGGAGAGATAAATCGCTAGCTATTTGGTACACAAAAATTCTTTTCAGGACTAGTATAGGTGTTAGGTGTATATAGGTTTGCTGTGCTACTGATTCTTGCAGCAGCCTGAGTGTCTTTTGTCAGTTTAGAGAAAGGGACAGGACGGTGTGTGCTACAGGGAGAGTCAGGTTAGTCATCATCATCATCATTAGCTGTTACTATCAGGTCCACAAAAGAGCTATTCCAGTAACCAGTAATTGTTCCAGGCTCCTCTTTTTTGCCAGTTTGTATAGGGACAGGAAGGAAGCAGTGTGTCAGGCAGTGAGGGTCAGTTTAAAGAGTTGCTGTTACTATTAGTTCCACAAAGGTTCTTTTCAGGACTGGTATCAGTGGTATGGTAATAGGCTTGTACACGTATAATATTCTTTCTTCCAAATATAGAAAGAATATTATACTTGACTGCTGCCCTTCTGCTGCAGTCTGCTAATCATTCACAACTCACTTGTTCCACAAAGCTCTTTATCAGGACTGGTAACTTGGTCTGTGTAGGGTGCTACAGTACATAGGGTTGAGTGAGGTACAGTCTGCTGTTCTGTAAGGACCGCTATCGGTCCACAATAGATAGGGTTGAGGTGCACCACTGCTGACCGCTGCCCTATACTGCAGCAGTCCTTCAGCAGTATAGGGACTGACGTACAGTCTGCTAATCACTAACACACAACCTGCTTGGTCCACAAATGTTCTTATAAGGACTGGTAACTTGGTCTAGGGTGCTACAGTACATAGGGTTGAGTGCGGTACAGTCTGCTGTTCTGTAAGGACCGCTATCGGTCCACAATAGATAGGGTTGAGGTGCACCACTGCTGACCGCTGCCCTATACTGCAGCAGTCCTTCAGCAGTATAGGGACTGACGTACAGTCTGCTAATCACTAACACACAACCTGCTTGGTCCACAAAAGTTCTTATAAGGACTGGTAACTTGGTCTAGGGTGCTACAGTACATAGGGTTGAGTGCGGTACAGTCTGCTGTTCTGTAAGGACCGCTATCGGTCCACAATAGATAGGGTTGAGGTGCACCACTGCTGACCGCTGCCCTATACTGCAGCAGTCCTTCATTGGTATAGGGACTGACGTACAGTCTGCTAATCACTAACACACAACCTGCTTGGTCCACAAAAGTTCTTATAAGGACTGGTAACTTGGTCTAGGGTGCTACAGTACATAGGGTTGAGTGAGGTACAGTCTGCTATTCTATAAGGACTGTTATCGGTCCACAATACATAGGGTTGAGGTGCACTACTGCTGACTGCTGCCCTATACTGCAGCAGTCCTTCATTGGTATAGGGACTGACGTACAGTCTGCTAATCACTAACACACAACCTGCTTGGTCCACAAAAGTTCTTATAAGGACTGGTAACTTGGTCTAGGGTGCTACAGTACATAGGGTTGAGTGAGGTACAGTCTGCTATTCTAAAAGGACTGTTATCGGTCCACAATACATAGGGTTGAGGTGCACTACTGCTGACTGCTGCCCTATACTGCAGCAGTCCTTCATTGGTATAGGGACTGACGTAAAGTCTTCTAATCAGTCACACACAACCTGCTTGGTCCACAAAAGTTCTTATAAGGACTGGTAACTTGGTCTAGGGTGCTACAGTACATAGGGTTGAGTGAGGTACAGTCTGCTATTCTATAAGGACTGTTATCGGTCCACAATACATAGGGTTGAGGTGCACTACTGCTGACCGCTGCCCTATACTGCAGCAGTCCTTCATTGGTATAGGGACTGACGTAAAGTCTTCTAATCAGTCACACACAACCTGCTTGGTCCACAAAAGTCCTTATAAGGACTGGTAACTTGGTCTAGGGTGCTACAGTACATAGGGTTGAGTGAGGTACAGTCTGCTATTCTATAAGGACTGTTATCGGTCCACAATACATAGGGTTGAGGTGCACTACTGCTGACCGCTGCCCTATACTGCAGCAGTCCTTCATTGGTATAGGGACTGACGTAAAGTCTTCTAATCAGTCACACACAACCTGCTTGGTCCACAAAAGTTCTTATAAGGACTGGTAACTTGGTCTAGGGTGCTACAGTACATAGGGTTGAGTGAGGTACAGTCTGCTATTCTATAAGGACTGTTATCGGTCCACAATACATAGGGTTGAGGTGCAACTTCCTCCTGGGGGTTCTTATTATGAGGGGATCACACCATCCCTGTGCTGTGCTGACTTCCTCCTGGGGGTTCTTATTATGAGGGGATCACACCATCCCTGTGCTGTGCTGACTTCCTCCTGGGGGTTCTTATTATGAGGGGATCACACCATCCCTGTGCTGTGCTGACTTCCTCCTGGGGGTTCTTATTATGAGGGGATCACACCATCCCTGTGCTGTGCTGACTTCCTCCTGGGGGTTCTTATTATGAGGGGATCACACCATCCCTGTGCTGTGCTGACTTCCTCCTGGGGGTTCTTATTATGAGGGGATCACACCATCCCTGTGCTGTGCTGAGTTTCTCCTGGGCCTGCTTATTATGAGGGGATCACACCATCCCTGTGCTGTGCTGACTTCCTCCTGGGGGTTCTTATTATGAGGGGATCACACCATCCCTGTGCTGTGCTGACTTACTCCTGGGGCTGCTTACGGTGCTGCTGTCAGTGCTGTATATCACGGTGCTGGTGTGAGTGCTTAATGTCACGCTGCTGCTGTCAGTGCTGTATATCACGGTGCTGATGTCAGTGCTTAATGTCACGCTTCTGATGTCAGTGCTCTCTATCACGGTGCTGCTGTCAGTGCTGTATATCACGGTGCTGATGTCAGTGCTTAATGTCACGCTTCTGATGTCAGTGCTCTCTATCACGGTGTTGCTGTCAATGCTGTAAGTCACGGTGCTGGTGTTAATGCTTTATGTCACGCTGCTGATGTCAGTGCCCTCTATCACAGTGCTGTTGTCAGATGACTCTATCACGGTGCAGGTGTCATTGCTGTATGTCACGATGCTGGTGATCATCTCCTGCACCCTCTTCTTTGCCTACCCTGGTCCCTGACCTTCCGTCTCCTCCATTGCCTTCATGCGCTCCACAGTCCTGAATTGTCAGAACAATTTCCCATATAAAAAAAGAATGCTTGTAGTTATCGATCCCAAATTCACCTCATACATGTATTATGTCATTGGCCATGTGGTGGGACTATGTTTGCCCAGCTAATAATTATTTTGTGGCTGCAAATTTGACCTAAAGGTTTGCGAAGTTCACCTCCCATTGAAGTCAATGGGGCCCGCCGCGAACTTTCGGTTTCGCGAACTATCGGCCACGTTCGCGGTCCGCGTTCGCGAAACGTCCCGTCGGAAGTTCGTCCATCACTAGTTGTGAATGATTAGCAGACTGTACCTCAGTCCCTATACTCATAAAGGACTACTGCAGCAGAAGGGCAGCAGTCATCAGTAGTGCACCTCAACCCTATATATTGTGGACCTATACCAGTCCTTAAGGAATAGCAGACTGTACCTCAGTCAACCTTATGTACTGTAGTACCCTATACCTTACCAGTCCTTATAAGGACCTTTGTGGAACTAGTAGGTTGTGAATGATTAGCAGACTGTACCTCAGTCCCTATACTCATAAAGGACTACTGCAGCAGAAGGGCAGCAGCCAAGTATAATATTCTTTTTATATTTGGAAGAAAGAATATACGTGTACAAGCCTATTACCATACCAGTCCTGAAAAGAACCTTTGTGGACCTAATAGTAATAGCTACTGATTAAACTGACTGTCCCTCACTGCCACACACAGCTTCCTGCCTGTCCCTATTTAAACTGACAAAACACAGGCTGCTGGAACAATAACTTGAATAGCACTCAAAACTATATCCTGTACAAATTTACCATACCAGTCCTGAAAAAGACTTTTGTGGACCTAATAGTAACAGCTGATGATTAAACTGACTGTCCCTGCTGCACACAGCGTCCTGTCCCTCTCTCTACACTGACAAGACAGGCTGCTGCAACATTTACTAGCACAGCAGTGCCTCACCTCAAACCTATATCCTGAACTACACCTAACACCTATACCAGTCCTGAAAATAACTTTTGTGGACCAAATAGCTAGCGATTTGGGTCACTGCAGTCTCTCCCTGCTCCACACAGCAACCTCTCCCTATAGTGACAGAAGAAAGAATGTAAAATGGCCGCCGGATCGGGTGTATTTATAAGTTAGGGGGAATGTCCAAGTGTCCATGTGCTGTAATGTCTCAATTGGCTGTCCTGTACCCCATGATGGATGTGTCATCATAGGTCAAAGTTCTTTTACACAGTAAACACGGAAGTCCGCCGGGCGAACGGCGGCAATAGTCCACCGATCGGGCGGACAGCGAACAGCCGAAATTCGCCACGAAGCGACCGCCGGGCGAACCGTTCGGCCATCCATAACTGTGACATCTTTTATCTCCAGCAGATGATGATACACACATATATAGTGTGGGAACCTAGATTAACCCCTTAATTTCCCCATTACAGGGCCGGAACATTTTCTTCATTATTTTTTCTTCATTAGACTTTTTTTTTTTTTTAAGAATATGACTTTTATTAGGTGTGGGGAATGGGGAGGGGGGGGGGGGGTTTATTTAGACATAGATGGAATCTTATTTGTAATTTTTTGCCAGCAGCTTGAAAACCAGCAAATCGGACTTAATATAGTAAAAGGACTTTGTAATCTATCAAGTCAAAGGTAAGAGGCTCCTGGACCAAAACAACACTAAACTGAATGTTCCTCTGTGTGTAATGCCACTGGGGTCGGTTCTTCCCTCATATTATCCCCCATTCATCCCATCCTAATATTCTACAACCAGTACAGTCCAGATCATTCTCTGTCATTAATTATTGGTTTTCAGGAAAACCTTGCATAGATCACATGACCAATGAGGATGGAGGAGGACCAGAGTAACATGACTGAGAGGATACTAAACCTCACCCTGGACATCATCTACCTGCTGACCAGAAAGGTGAGGAGGATTCTGAGAGGTCACATGACATCACTTTTATCTCTATTAATAAAACACAGACCTGACCGGGAGGGGAGGAGGATTCTGGGAGGTCACATGACATCATTCTTATCTCTATTAATAAAACCCAGACCTGACCGCAGAGGTGAGGGGGATTCTGGGACTCTAACATGATATTCCTATTGGTTCCTCATTACAGAGATGTCCTTTTGTGAAGGCAGGTGATCATATGACCATCACAGTGCCTCCATGTGACTCCCTAAAACCTGAGAGACACAACATGCAGAAGATTCTAGAAGTCACCAAGAAGATGATGGAGCTGCTGACAGGAGAGGTGAGCGGTGCTGGGAATTCTGGGACATTATCCAGTAACAGACAAGGGATGTGTCTGGATGGTGACTGTATCATTGTGTGTGTCAGGTTCCTATAGGGTGTCAGGATGTCACTGTCTATTTCTCCATGGAGGAGTGGGAGTATTTAGAAGGACACAAGGATCTCTACAAGGACGTCATGATGGACAGTCAGCAGAATTTGAGTTTTGTGAAGAATGTAAGGAAGGAATTTCCCTGGAATGAGACGATATTAAACCTCACCCTGGAGATCCTCAGCCTGCTGACTGGAGAGGTGAGTGTAATGAAGGGGTTAAATCTGACTCCGCTGTACACTGGGATGTATTCAGAGTCACTCTGATGTTCTGCTAATCAATAACGACATCCACACAAGTACTATGAATACATGAAGTGTACATACTTTATGATATTTGGTAATAGTACAAGATGGCGGCATTGGGTATAGGAGATAATAATGCCAGGTTTAGTCCAATCAGTGAGACCCATGATTACCAGCATGCCACGCCCACTAACCACTAATTCCATGGGTAACATTTTCTGGTGGGTCAGTGGTCCTTAAAACATTAGTGACTCTATTATATGACTTCTAGAAGGATCTATTAATCTGACCACATTGTAATCATATCATTGTATGGAGATGTCTGTCCTTTGCTGAATTGGGGACATTGGGGTGGAACCCTGGAGAATAAATGTAGAGCTGACCATAGAGATGAGGGATTATGGGAGAGCAGAGCCATCTTAAAGAGGATCTCCAGGCTTCTTCAGAAAAAAAATAAAAGTCAACAGCTACAAATACTGTAGCTGCTGACTTTTAATATTAGGGCACTTACCTCTCCACCAATCCAGCGGTGTCTTCACCTGAGTCGATTTTTCAATCAGCTCTTGGGTGCTGCAGTCGCCATCTGGGCTAAGGGAATTGGCAGTGAAACCTTGCACCTGCACAGCCGGTTCTCTACTGCACATACGTAAAGCTTGCTGTGCTTTTTGAATGGCTCAGCAGCGGGGGAGGGGGCCAAACTTTGAACTGAGTTCATCTGTGAAAACTAGGTACCCGCTCCTCCCCAAAAGGAGCCAAATGTGGGGGGGGGGGCAAGCAAGTGGATCTTCCCCTTTTGGGTGGAGCTACATAGTGATGGACGAACTTCCGACAGGATGTTTTGCGAACCACGAACGTGACCAAAAGTTCGGCAGACCCCATTGACTTTAATGGCAGGCGAACCTTAAAAACCTCCAGGTCATATTTTCAGGCACAAAATACTTACTAGCTGTGCACACATAGTCCCACAACATGGACACTGACATAACAAAAGTATTAAGTGAATCTGGGATCGACAACGACAAGCATTCTTTTTTTATCTGTGAAATTTTGACAATTCAGGAGCGCATGAAGGCCATGGAGAGGCAAGGTCAGGCCAGGCTATGAAGGGGGTGCAGGAGATGATCAGTGCCACAGTCAGGGCAGCGCAGTCCTGTGCCAGTGACCCAGTGTGCCAACCTGTGCTTGAGCCCCTCCCTCTGCCCGGACCTTAGTCCCACCTATGCAGGGCTCCACTGTGGTGGTCTGGAGGTGCCAGTCCAGTGCTGATCCTCAGCCATGGTGCTGGCACTGCCTGCTGATTGGCTTCTCTGCTGCTATCTCCCTCACTGTCTGAAACCAGCACCGCGATAGAGACTAAGCACCGACACCAGCACCGTGATAGAGACTGAGCACTGACACCAGCACCAAGATAGAGAGCACTGACACCAGCATCGTGATAGAGAGCACTGACACCAGCACCGTGATAGAGACTGAGCACCGACACCAGCACTGAGATAGAGAGCACCAACACCAGCATCGTGATAGAGAGCACTGACATCAGCACCGTGATAGAGAGCACTGACACCAGCACCATGATAGAGAGCACTGACACCAGCACCGAGATAGAGAGCACTGACACCAGCATCGTGATAGAGAGCACTGACACCAGCACTGTGATAGAGAGAGACTGAGCACTGATACCAGCACCGTGATAGAGACTGAGCACCGACACCAGCACCGAGATAGAGAGCACCAACACCAGCACTGTGATAGAGAGCACTGACACCAGCACTGTGATAGAGAGCACTGACACCAGCACCGTGATAGAGAGCACTGACACCAGCACCAAGATAGAGAGCACTGACACCAGCACCGTGAGAGCACTGACACCAGCACCATGATAGAGAGCACTGAGACCACACCAGCACCGTGATAGAGAGCACTGACACCAGCACCGTGATAGAGAGCACTGACACCAGCACCGTGATAGAGAGCACTGAGACCGCAACAGCACCGAGATAGAGAGCACTGATACCAGCAACTCGTTGCGGGACCCAAAAATATGACACCGCTCAACCTCTTCAAACAAGAGGGTACGGGCATATAGTACAGTGTGCTTTTTTTGTACAAGTGAGAAGGTAGAAAAAAGGTCTGTGTGCTAGATTAAATAAATCGTTTATAGAGTTATGCATATACATAGTCCAACAACATGGACACTGACATAACAAAAGTATTAAGTGAATCTGGGATCGA
Source organism: Lithobates pipiens (assembly GCF_037356315.1). Classification (NCBI taxonomy): domain Eukaryota; kingdom Metazoa; phylum Chordata; class Amphibia; order Anura; family Ranidae; genus Lithobates; species Lithobates pipiens. The sequence goes on from NW_027507758.1 coordinate 629,394,966, forward strand.
CAACAACAAGCATTTGTTTTTTATCTGTGAAATTTTGACAATTCAGAAGAGCATGAAGGCTATGGAGAGGCAAGGTCAGGCCAGGCTATGAAGGGGGTGCAGGAGATGATCAGTGCCACAGTCAGGGCAGCGCAGTCCTGTGCCAGTGACCCAGTGTGCCAACCTGTGCTTGATCCCCTCCCTCTGCCCGGCCCTTACCCCCACCTATGCAGGGCTCCACTGTGGTGGGATTGGAGGTGCCAGTCCAGTGCTGATCCTCAGCCATGGTGCTGGCACTGCCTGCTGATTTGTGAAAATATAAAATGTGAAACTGCCTGCTGATTGGCTTCTCTGCTGCTATCTCCCTCACCGTCTGAAACCAGCACCGTGATAGAGACTGAGCACTGACACCAGCACCGAGATAGAGAGCACTGACACCAGCACCGAGACAGAGAGCACTGACGCCAGCACCGTGATAGAGAGCACTGACGCCAGCACCGTGATAGAGAGCACTGACGCCAGCACCGTGATAGAGAGCACTGACGCCAGCACCGTGATAGAGAGCACTGACGCCAGCACCGTGATAGAGAGCACTGACGCCAGCACCGTGATAGAGAGCACTGACGCCAGCACCGTGATAGAGAGCACTGACGCCAGCACCGAGATAGAGAGCACTGACGCCAGCACCGAGATAGAGAGCACTGACGCCAGCACCGAGATAGAGAGCACTGACGCCAGCACCGAGATAGAGAGCACTGACGCCAGCACCGAGATAGAGAGCACTGACACCAGCACCGTGAGAGCACTGACACCAGCACTGAGATAGAGAGCACTGACACCAGCACTGAGATAGAGAGCACTGACACCAGCACCGTGATAGAGAGCACTGACGCCAGCACCGTGATAGAGAGCACTGACGCCAGCACCGTGATAGAGAGCACTGACGCCAGCACCGTGATAGAGAGCACTGACGCCAGCACCGTGATAGAGAGCACTGACGCCAGTACCGTGATAGAGAGCACTGACGCCAGCACCGAGATAGAGAGCACTGACGCCAGCACCGAGATAGAGAGCACTGACGCCAGCACCGAGATAGAGAGCACTGACGCCAGCACCGAGATAGAGAGCACTGACGCCAGCACCGAGATAGAGAGCACTGACGCCAGCACCGAGATAGAGAGCACTGACGCCAGCACCGAGATAGAGAGCACTGACGCCAGCACCGAGATAGAGAGCACTGACGCCAGCACCGAGATAGAGAGCACTGACACCAGCACCGTGAGAGCACTGACACCAGCACTGAGATAGAGAGCACTGACACCAGCACCGAGATAGAGAGCACTGACACCAGCACCGAGATAGAGAGCACTGATACCAGCACCGTGATAGAGAGCACTGACACCAGCACCAAGATAGAGAGCACTGACACCAGCACCGTGATAGAGAGCACTGAGACCGCAACAGCACCGAGATAGAGAGCACTGATACCAGCAACTCGTTGCGGGACCCAAAAATATGACACCGCTCAACCTCTTCAAACAGGAGGGTACGGGCATATAGTACAGTGTGCTTTTTTTTGTACAAGTGAGAAGGTAGAAAAAAGGTCTGTGTGCTAGATTAAATAAATCGTTTATAGAGTTATGCATATACATAGTCCCACAACATGGACACTGACATAACAAAAGTATTAAGTGAATCTGGGATCGACAACGACAAGCATTCTTTTTTTAGCTGTGAAATTTTGACAATTCAGGAGTGCATGAAGGCCATGGAGAGGCAGGGTCAGGCCAGGCTATGAAGGGGGTGCAGCAGATGATCAGTGCCACAGTCAGGCAAGCGCAGTCCTGTGCCAGTGACCCAGTGTGCCAACCTGTGCTTGAGCCCCTCCCTCTGCCCGGCCCTTATCCCCACCTATGCAGGGCTCCACTGTGGTGGTCCGGAGGTGCCAGTCCAGTGCTGATCCTCAGCCATGGTGCTGGCACTGCCTGCTGATTGGCTTCTCTGTTGCTATCTCCCTCACTGTCTGAAACCAGCACCGCGATAGAGACTGAGCACTGACACCAGCACCGTGATAGAGAGCACTGACACCAGCACCGTGATAGAGAGCACTGACACCAGCACCGTGATAGAGAGCACTGACACCAGCACCATGATAGAGAGCACTGACACCAGCACCGAGATAGAGAGCACTGACACCAGCACAGAGATAGAGAGCACTGACACCAGCACTGAGATAGAGAGCACTGACATCAGCATCTTGAGAGCACTGACACCAGCACCGTGATAGAGAGCACTGAGACCACACCAGCACTGAGATAGAGAGCAATGACACCAGCACTGAGATAGAGAGCAATGACACCAGCACCGAGAAAGAGAGCACTGACACCAGCACTGAGATAGAGAGCAATGACACCAGCACCGAGAAAGAGAGCAATGACACCAGCACCGAGAAAGAGAGCACTGACACCAGCACCAAGAAAGAGAGCACTGACACCAGCACCGAGATAGAGAGCACTGACACCAGCACCGAGATAGAGAGCACCGACACCAGCACCGAGATAGAGAGCACTGACACCAGCACCGAGATAGAGAGCACTGACACCAGCACCGAGATAGAGAGCACTGACACCAGCACAGAGATAGAGAGCACTGACACCAGCACAGAGATAGAGAGCACTGACACCAGCACCGAGATAGAGAGCACTGACATCAGCATCGTGAGAGCACTGACACCAGCACCGTGATAGAGAGCACTGAGACCACACCAGCACTGAGATAGAGAGCAATGATACCAGCACCGAGCTAGAGAGCACTGACACCAGCACCGAGCTAGAGAGCACTGACACCAGCACCGAGATAGAGAGCACTGACACCAGCACCGAGATAGAGAGCACTGACACCAGCACCGAGATAGAGAGCACTGACACCAGCACCGAGATAGAGAGCACTGACACCAGCACCGAGATAGAGAGCAGTGACACCAGCACCGTGATAGAGAGCACTGACACCAGCACCGTGATAGAGAGCACTGACACCAGCACCGTGATAGAGAGCACTGACACCAACACCGTGATAGAGAGCACTGATACCAGCACCGAGATAGAGAGCACTGACACCAGCACCGCCGTGATAGAGAGCACTGACACCACAACAGCACCGAGATAGAGAGCACTGATACCAGCAACTCGTTGCGGGACCCAAAAATATGACACCGCTCAACCTCTTCAAACAGGAGGGTATGGGCATATAGTACAGTGTGCTTTTTTTGTACAAGTGAGAAGGTAGACAACAACAAGCATTCTTTTTTTATCTGTGAAATTTTGACAATTCAGGAGCGCATGAAGGCCATGGAGAGGCAAGGTCAGGCCAGGCTATGAAGGGGGTGCAGGAGATGATCAGTGCCACAGTCAGGGCAGCGCAGTCCTGTGCCAGTGACCCAGTGTGCCAACCTTTGCTTGAGCCCCTCCCTCTGCCCGACCCTTACCCCCACCCCCACCTATGCAGGGCTCCACTGTGGTGGTCCGGGGGTGCCAGTCCATAGCTGATCCTCAGCCATGGTGCTGACACTTCCTGCTGATTGGCTTCTCTGCTGCTATCTCCCTCACTGTCTGAAACGAGCACCGCGATAGAGACTGAGCACTGATAAAAGATAGCTGCAGAATCGGTCAGCACTCAGCAGCACAGCAGTGCACCATAATATACTTTCTATATTTGAAAGAAAGTATATTATAAGTGTATTACAACCCTATATACTGTACACCTATACCAGTCCTTAAAAGGACTTTTGTGGATCTAATAGTAATAGCTAATTAGCTAGCTAGTGATTAGACTGACTGTCCCTGCTCCACACAGCGTCCTTTCCCTACACTGACAAAAGACAGAATGTAAAATTACCACCAGATCAGGTCTATTTATAAGGTAGGGAGTATGTCCATGTGCTGAAATGTCTCAATTGGCTGTCCTGTACCCCATGATGGATGTGTCATAGGTCAAAGTTCTTCACAATATAAACAAATATGGACGCCGCGAATAGCGCCAGAAGTCCGCCGGTTTGGCGAATCGCGAACGAGCAAGGTTCGCCGTGAACTGACTGCTGGGCGAACTGCAAGGCCATCTCTAAACATCATGCCAATATTCCGGGACAGTCAGTGAAGCTTTTTACTAAGCTGTCCCAGGATAGCCGCGTCCCTGAGAGTGTGCAGAATCTGGTGTGCGGGTACAGCAACAGCCTGTCACTAGGCCAAATCTACAATGAGAATGACATCCCCCACTACTTTCCAGGAGTTAAGGAAGGACCCCGAGGTGGAGCATCTTACAATTGCTGTTTGTGTGGGTGGGATATGTACAGCTCCAATCCCCAACCGCCTTCCTCTCCTATTCATCCCATGGGATCGGAGCAGTATATATCAGCAGCAGCAATAGTAATATGCTCCACCTCGGGGTTCTTCCTTAACTCCTACAAACCGCCAACATTTTATTATTATGATATTTATCTTTGGATAACCCAGAAATGTACAGTAATAATGAAGAAATCTACTGAAAATGAGACAAGAAGGAGATCTCATAATATGACCACAAGATCCTCGAGAATCCAGAATCCCATCGCTCTCCCCCCACTTCCATCCCTGATCCCTCCAAGAAACAACACACAGAAGATTCTAGATGTCACCAAGAAGATGATGCTGCTGCTGACAGGAGAGGTGAGCGGTGCTGGGAATTCTGGGACATTATCCAGTAACAGACAAGGGATGTGTCTGGATGGTGACTGTATCATTGTGTGTGTCAGGTTCCTATAAGGTGTCAGGATGTCACTGTCTATTTCTCCATGGAGCAGTGGGAGTATTTAGAAGGACACAAGGATCTCTACAAGGACGTCATGATGGACAATCAGCCGCCTCTCACATCACCGGGTAAGAGGAGACTTTATTTTAAAGGAGAGAGCAGTACGGAGGGTCCAACTAGATCCCTCATCATCTGATAAACACATAGAAACATAAGATTCAGTCTTAGGAGATGGGAGGCAGCGCAACTTGTCTCATGTGAACGTTTAGGTCACCACTGATTACTGAATACCAATATTATGGGTCCTGGCCCCTGCACTATATACTCTATGTTGTACATTACATCATTATGATACTATATAGTCCTATCTGTTGTATCTTATACAATATGTTGTACATTACATAGTCCTGACTTCTGTTCTCTCCCCTCTACCCACTGCTATATAAACACATAATATGTATTCTCTTTTTTTACACCCATTTCCTACCAGCTGGACATTTTATATTTGAGGATTTTATTGGAGCACATACTTTTACATGTTGATAATAATGTGATAACATCCTCAAACTTTTGAACCTTAAACAGAAAGTAATAAAGAGGGAGGAGTCAATAACCCAATGATGGTAGTCTTGAGGATCTGTCCAGTCTTCATCTTGGTTGTTCTCCCCCCATCCTCACTCTCTGACCTCTGGTGGGGCTTAGCCCTGCTATTATTCATGTCTAAATCATGGACTAAATAAGGAAGTGCAGTACTTCTTGTGTTGGGAAGATGGCAATGAGTGATAGAGGGGTGGGGACTCACTTGAGTGCTTTCGCCATATACCGATTCCCCCCAGTCTGAATATAGACATCAGATATTCCAACTGCTCACAAGCACAAAACAAGACGATACTTGTTTAGTTGTTGAACATGGACTGTTTTATTAGAACCAAAATACAAGCCTTATATACAGTAAAAGAGGATGTTTCCCCTCCTGCTCATATTATTCTAACAATACACCTGTAACCAGAAACCTAATTATCATGAGCTAGTTTACTAAATCATTTACCCAGACTAGGTGATTCCGAGATATGACCCCTTAGGGTAGACTTCCTCCTAGCTCACCGACTATACACTACACATTATCATAAATATCAACACAGATCTCCTTCATACAATAGTAAGGTTAATTAGCACAAACAACAATGGGTGAAAGACTCTTAGAAGCCACACTATTAGACAACAGGAGACCCAGGGCTTTCCAGATCTCATTAATCAGCATTCTTTTCACAATATCCTGTTGCATTACATAACAGAATATCTTCCTATATGCTTGTAGCTCCTTCATATGTCAGGGCCCATAGTCGATAGTTAAGAGGCTAGCATTCAGTTCCCGCCAAAAGCCTCTGCCCTGGGTGAGTCTGTCACACTTTACATATCAGAAACTACAGCTCAGTACACTTGAATGTGTGAGGAGCAATGCCTCATGGGACATGCAGTCCTGGGCAAGTGATTTTAAAGGCAGAGGTATTTGTACCTTCCTATAGGGGAACTATATACTATACTATACATTGTACCTTCTTATAGAGGAACTCTATATTATAATTTGTGGCTTCCTATAGGGGAACGCTATACTATACTTTGTGGCTTCCTATAGGAGAACTCTATACCAGGGGTGTCCAACCAGTGGCCTGGGTGCCACATGTGGCTTGCGGAGCCCTCTGATGTGGCCCGCAACCTCCTTCTGTGGGATGGCGGATTGGCAAGCCCAGATCATGGGTTGCAGACCCGCCATCGCAGCATCTGTGTTGTTAATGAAGCCAGCAAAGCATGCAGCTGTGGAGCAGAGCTGTATAAGCTGATGCTTCCTGTATACCACCATCTCTTGCAACAGGTGGGGTGATACCAAATGCACTCTGCCGGGGACAGCAACAACAGGCAATACCTGAAAGGAAGACTGTTATTAAAGGTCATTTTATTACTAAAATTGCAGTGTATATATGGGCATATCTGCACAGTGGTTACTGGGCTGCTTTCAAACTGATCCACAGATGCAGTGCACCTTCAGGTTACCTGCACTGAGGCATAGACTTTTGTGATTACCTGCAGGTTTGGTGTGCTTTCAGAAAGTGCACCACACCTGCAGGATGTAATAGAAGTCTATGGCAAAGTGTAGCTAACACGCAGGAAAGACACAGGTGCACTGCTCTGCATTAGTGTTAAAGGCCCCTTTCACACAATCAGTACATCTCAATCGAACCCTCCATTCACCTCTATGAAACGGCAGATGTAAACAGATTTGTGTCCTTTTATTCCCGCCTACCTCCAACCTGATTCGCTAAAAAAAACAAAAAAGCAAAAGGGGCTCAATCCCCTTCCGTCAGGGTGGATCGGAGGACCCATAGAGTAGAGTGGTCTGTGTCCACTCTGCACGGACCTATCATCCGCCTGCTCTGCTCATTGTGGCTCGCGACCGGTTAACAAGTCGCTTAAGTGGCCCTCGCCCTTCAAAAGGTTGGGCACCCCTGCTCTATACTATACTTTGTGGCTTCCTATAGGGAAACTCTATACTATACTTTGTGGCTTCCTATAGGGGGCACTCTGAACTGAAGGCAGGAGGAGCCAGAGGTGCTGGGGGGGTCCAGAAGAGGAGAATCAGGGCTGCTCTGTGCAAAACCGTTACACAGAGCAAATAAGTATGACAAATTTGTTTAAAAAAGAAATCCAACATTTACAATGACTTTAAGGGCAGGGAAGGTCAGCATCTGATGCCAGAGAAGGTGGAGGCTGATAGACTGGAGGTGATGGAAGGCATTACTATTACATAAAGTAAAAGTTTACTAGTATTGTGCATTATATATAAAATGATTATATCCATGTAAAAAAGTCTCAGCTTTCAGTATTACTTTAATATAAAAAGCCCCCCTCCCCCACCCCTCATGTATCTTCATGTGTGACTCCCAGGTAAAATACCCATATATCCTACTTCTGGGTATATATTGTTATATATATATGATACCAGATATATTACTTTACCTATTTCACAGTATAAATTAATCCCTTATGGTAGTGATTATCTGCTGTTTTTGTACTATAAAGGAATTTTTTATTCCCATCATAACAAATTATTTAAAAAATCATGCTGCTGCTGCTAAATGTCCTATGCTGGCCATACACGGATCGATTTTTGGATGAGAATCTCCGCACAAGTATTTGTATGAAAATTATTTGCCAATGATTGGACGAGTGTAGTTTGAAAATTCCACTTGCTTTTAACATTCAATTTTATAATGAATGTAACTTCTGACCACAAACCACACACACCATGTGAAAATTAGTTTGACCAAGAAAAGTTTTCTGTTCTGCTCCTTTGAATTTTCCCGTCACTGTGGTGGAAAATCAACGCCGATTTGACCCCACTAATAGTCAGAAAATTGTATAAATGTTTCTTTAAAGAAAAATTAGTTTGTGTACGCAGGGCCATCTTTAATATTGATTGGACCCCGGGCAAAACCTAGGGCGCCCCCCCATGCAGTTTTTCTCTCCACCTGCTCTGAGACATACATTAAATAGCAGCTAGACTCAGTCAGTTTACTGAATCAGATCAGGCAGCTATTGAGATCGGTGTACCATTACCGCTCACTGACTGGTTGCTAGAGGTTACAGCACACATTACGGCTCAATGATTAGTTACTAGAGGTTACAGCACATGATTTCTGCTTGTTGGTTGGTTGCTAGAGATTACTGTGGATATGACCTCAGGGGGGTATGATATACCTATCAATGCCGCCGGCCTCCACTATTTACATATGAATGCTGCCGTTATTTAGATATGCCGGTAATTTCCATGTAAACGCACGGTCTGCAGGTGAGTCATCTGTGCACATCAATAGGGCAGAGCTGGTCAGCATTAGTAGCAACACTTCACAGTGAGATATTGGGACACAGCACAGGACTAAAACCTCAAGGGACAAGGGAATTTAAACCAGGATAGTTGGCAAGTATGAGGCAGTTGCTTTGGGCCTCACAACAATGACAGGGTCCAGGGCAGCTGCCCTTTTTGCCCTGCCTTAATAACAGCCCTGTGTGTATGGCCAGCATAAGTGAAATCAGGTGCAGGGAGCTTGTACCCACCTACCTATCTATGACACGTGAGTCTGTCATCCGTTTTTATATTACACTCCTGTCTGATCATCTACAAAACAGCGTTTTACCTCTTTTTTTTACATTTTAATAATGTTGATCTCTGATTCTGATATGTAGCAGATTCACCCTCTAATAATACATCTATCTGTCTGTTATTCTCAGAGTAAATTAAATATCCAACTATATATCTGGATATTTGTATCTACCACTGTATATAGATATTCAAGAATATTAACTCAATTATACACCAACATTTTTGAGGTTTTTATCCAATTAATCAAGACAATAATCAGCCAATTAATCAATTCTGAAAATAATCAGTTGCCGCCCTACAGAGGACCCATTTACTAGTTACCTTGAGGGGGAATGGTAGGAATGTGGGCGGAGTCCTGGTTTTGGGGAACCAATCTGCTCATGTCTAGTAATAATCTTTTTATTTCTGTTTTAGTAGATGGACGGGAGATGAGGAAAACCTCAGAGGATTGTCTCACTTTGTCTCCAGACTGTAAAGTAGAAGATGAGGACATCACACAGTATAGTCCAGGAGAAAACCCGACTACCTCAAATGTCCATCCGGCACCACACAGTGTAGATGGACCATCGTATTCCTCTTATCCTGAGGAACCTCAGACTGTGAGGGACGGGGCCGTCCTTCCAACAGAGAAGAGATTTTCCTGTACTGAGTGTGGGAAGTGTTTCCCTTCTAAATCCAAACTTAAAAGGCATATAAGATCTCACACAGGAGAGAAGCCGTATTCCTGTCCTGAGTGCGGGAAATGTTTTGCAGTGAAATATTATCTTTACAGACATCAGAGATCTCACAGGGGGGAGAAGCCATTTTCCTGTCCTGAGTGCGGGAAATGTTTTTCAGTAAAGTACAATCTTAACACACATCAGAGATCTCACACGGGAGAGAAGCCATTTTCCTGTCCTGAGTGCGGGAAATGTTTTTCAGAGAAGGCCAGTCTTTCCAAACATCAGAGATCTCACACAGGGGAGAAGCCGTTTTCCTGTCCTGAGTGTGGGAAATGTTTTTCAGTGAAGTCCCATCTTTACAGACATCAGAGATCTCACACAGGTGAGAAGCCGTTTTCCTGTCCTGAGTGCGGGAAATGTTTTTCAGTGAAGTCTGATCTTTACACACATCAGAGATCTCACACGGGGGAGAAGCCGTATTCCTGTCCTGAGTGCGGGAAATGTTTTGCAGTGAAGTATTATCTTTACAAACATCAGAGATCTCACACGGGGGAGAAGCCATTTTCCTGCCCTGAGTGCGGGAAATGTTTTTCAGTAAAGTACAATCTTAACACACATCAGAGATCTCACACGGGGGAGAAGCCGTATTCCTGTCCTGAGTGTGGGAAATGTTTTTCAGAGAAATCCAGTCTTTCCAAACATCAGAGATCTCACACGGGGGAGAAGCCATATTCCTGTCCTGTGTGCAGGAAATGTTTTTCTCAGAAGTCCAATCTTTGCACACATCAGAGATCTCACACGGAGGAGAAACCATATTCCTGTCCTGTGTGAGGGAATTGTTCCTCACTGAAGTCCTGTCTTCCTGTACATCAGGGATCCCACACAACCCTCGAGGTGTATTAGTGCCTTGAGTGCGGGAAATGTCTTCTATATAAATGTTGCTGGACATCACAGCTCTCATGTGGGGAAGAAGCACACCCTGATATACACCTCAGATATACTCCATGGCTGAACTTCATCATATAAGAAACGGTTCATAAGGCGCTATAATAAACCCTCTATATAACAGCATCAAAATAGGGAGATCTAATGATGCTCCCAAATAAATACATAAATTGTCCACAAATGCTGATGAGTTTGTACGATGAGAAACTATCCAGAGAATGATTTTAAAATAATAACGAATCACTAGCAGTTCATCCTAAAACAGCTCTTCCTACTGGCTTATAATCCGTCAGGGGTAATCAGCTGTTTTACCCTGCTACTTCTCTTGTTAATCCTCATAAAGGTATGGCTATTGACATAAAACAAGAGAAATACATCATTGCGCAGTGAACCAAAACTCTTAAAAGGTTTGATGGAAAATGACAGCGTATCCACTCACATCTACCAAGATTAATCAAGGCCTATATGCAAGCAGTCAGACACCTAGCGATTAATGCAAGGTTAGGTGAATACATGGAAAAATTCATACAGCCTTTAGTATCACAGACAAATCTAGGGACACCAAACATTTAATCTAGATATTAACCACCTCAATACAGTGCACTTACACCCCCTTCCTGACCAGACCAATTTTCAGCTTTCAGCGCTCTCACAGTTTGAATGACAATTACTCAATCTTGCAACACTGTACCCATATGAAACTTGCGTCCTTTTTTCCACACAAATAGAGCTTTCTTTTAGTGGTATTTAATCACTAGTGGGTTTTTTATTTTTTGTGCTATAAATAAAATAAAACTTAAATTTTGTGAAAAAAAATGCCTTTTTCTTTGTTTCTGTCATACATTTTTGCTAATTAGTAATTTTTCTTCATACATTTTGGCCAAAATTTATACTGCTACATATCTTTGGTAAAAATAACCCACATTAGTATATATTATTTGGTCTTTGTGAAAGTTATAGAGTCTACAAACTATGGTGCCAATCACTGAAAATTGATCACATCTGATCAGGCCTTCAGTACATCAGGTGTATCTCATTTCTTGAGACACTAACAAGTCAGGAAAGTACAAATACCCCCCAAATGACCCCTTTTTAGAAAGTAGACATTCCAAGGTATTAAGTAAGTAGCATGGTGAGTTTTTTTAAGTTGTAATTTTTTCCCACAATTCTTTGCAAAATGAAGATTTTTTTTTTTATGATTTTTTTTTACAAAATTGTCATATTATCAGGTTATTTCTCACACACAGCATATGCATACAACAAATTACACCCCAAAATACATTCTGCTACTTTTCCCGAGTATGGCGATACCACATGTGTGAGACTTTTACACAGCCTGGCCACATACAGAGCACCAACATTGATGTAGTACCTTCAGACGTTCTACGAGCAAAAATGACGCATCTCATTTCTCAACCACCTATTACACATTTGAAGGCCCTGGAGTACCAGGACAATGGAATTTCCCATAAAATGACCCCATTTTGGAAAGCAAACACCCCAATGTATAATCTGTGAGGCATAATGAGTCTTTTGAACGGTTCATTTTTTTCCAGAAGTTTTTGGAATATGTGGAAAAAAATGAAAACACATTTTTTTTTTACACAAAGTTGTCAATTTATAAGATATTTCTAACACATAGCATGTATATAGCAAACATTACACCCCAAAACACATTCTGCTACTCCTCCCGAGTATGGCAATACCACATGTGTAGGACTTTTACACAGCCTGGTCACATAGAGAGGCCGAACATTGAAGTAGTACGTTTAGGCGGTCTAGGAGCATAAATGACACATCTCATTTCATTCCTACCTATCACACTTTTGAAGGTCCTGGACCACCAGGACAGTGAAATTACCCACAAAATGACCCCATTTTGGAAAGCAAACACCCCAACGTATATTCTATGAGGCATGGGCTGCAAATAGGTACTCAGGTACTCTGATGGGCTGCAGATAGGTACTCTGGTACTCTGATGGCCTGGTGACAGGTACTCGGGTACTCTGATGGCCTGGTGACAGGTACTCGGGTACTCTGATGGCCTGGTGACAGGTACTCGGGTACTCTGATGGCCTGGTGACAGGTACTTGGGTACTCTGATGGCCTGGTGACATGTACTCGGGTACTCTGATGGCCTGGTGACAGGTTCTCTGATGGCCTGGTGACTGGTATTTGGGTACTCTGAAGGGCGGTGATAGGTACTCGGGTACTCAGATGAACTGTGACAGGTACTCGGGTACTCAGATGAACTGTGACAGGTACTCAGGTACTCAGATGAACTGTGACAGGTACTCAGATGAACTGTGATGGGTACTCAGATGGACTGGGACAGGTACTCAGATGAACTGTGACAGGTACTCGGGTACTCAGATGAACTGTGACAGGTACTCGGGTACTCAGATGAACTGTGACAGGTACTCGGGTACTCTGATGGGCTGTGACAGGTACTCTGGTACTCTGATGGACTGTGACAGGTACTCAAATACTCTGATGGACTGTGACAGGTACTCAAGTACTCTGATGGACTGTGACAGGTACTCAAGTACTCTGATGGACTGTGACAGGTACTCTGATGGACTGTGAGTGACAGGTACTATGAGGGGTGGTGACAGGTCCACTTTATTGGGGAGGGCAATCAGTGTGATTGGTGTACACTGTAGGCGGTAACGAGATGTTACCACAATCTCCTCCTCACACACGATCAGTGTGTGAGGAGGAGAACCCGGTAACATCTCGTTACCGCCATTTGTTTACATTTTAGTGATCGGTTGTGAAAGGATCACAGCCGATCACGTGGGTAAACAGCCAGCCAATGGCTGTTTACCAGCATCAGTGACGAGCAGTGTTCCCTGGGAACACGCCGCCACTGACGTGCACACGCAGCGCGCTCGCGATCGCGCGCGAATGCGCCGTGCACAGTGGGGGTGTGACCATCTGTGATCGGCCGTGATGAAGTCACGGCCGATCACGTGGTAAACAGCCATAACCAATGGCTGTTCATCCCGATCGCGCGCATTCCCTGTTTAAACGGGAGGCTGTCATACGACGGCCACAATAGGTGCACCGCCTGGCCGTCATTTGACTGCCGGCAGTCAGAAAGTAGTTAAATACTATAGAAGTAGTGCCGCAACAGAAGTATTTGTTAGCCACAGTTCATGTGGCATAATTGTATACAATAATAGACCATGAGGAGGCCATTCTGGCATCCAGATGGGCTCTGGAAAAGTTTAGCAACCTTATTTCCAAACAAAAAAGATTCATATTGAGATGCCTAGCATATGGAATGCAGCACAACTATTTCTGGTACAATACAGACTACTATAGACAGCTCAGTGGGATAGGAATGGGTGCAAAGTATGCACCCAGTGTGCCAAATAGGAGGAGCAAGCTATATATTCTGATATACCTGAAGATCTGATCCTATACAGAAGATTTATAGACAATTGCATTGTAATATGGAAAGCTGATGAAGATAGCCTGGTTCAATTCTTTGACAGACTGAATGATAATCAGAAAAATATCAAACTCACCTATGTAATCAGTGATATAAGTATTTATTTCCTTGATCTGGAAATACAACTGCAGGGGGGTTTAATAACTAAAACCATAGCTGCCACTGTGACCCGTGGCTTATTAATATCCTTAAAGGCCAAATGAGGCGGCTCAGTGGTGTAGTGGTTACCACTCTTGCCTAGCAGTAAAAAGGGTCACTGGTTCAAATCCTAACCATGACACTACCTGCCTGGAGTTTGCATGTTCTCCCTGTGCCTGCATGGGTTTCCTTCGGGTACTCCAATTTCCTTGCACACTCCAAAGACATGCCGGTAAGTAAATTGGCTTCTGTCCAAAATTGTCCCTGGTATATGAATGTGAGTTGGGGACCTTGGATTGTGGGCTCCTTGAGGGTAGGGACCGATGTGAGTGTGTGATGTGTGTGTGGAGCACTGTGTAAATTGACAGCACTATATGGGTACCATAAATAATAATAATAATAGATGAGCATCTTAATAAGACATAATGTACAGGGATAGGGACTACTGTAGACTAGTGATGGACGAACTTCCGACGGGACGTTTCGCGAACGCGAAACGCGAACGGACACAAACGTTCGCGAAAACGACCGTTCGCCGCGGGCTCCATTGACTTCAATGGGAGGCGAATTTCGCAAACCTTTAGGTCGAATTTGCGGCCACGGGGTAATTATTAGGGGGTAGCACGTAGTCCCACCACCTGGACAATAGCATAATACATGTATGAGGTGAATTTGGGATCGATAACTACAAGCATTTTTTTTTTATTTGGGAAATTGTTCTGACAATTCAGGACTATGGAGCTAATGAAGGCAATGGAGGAGAGGGAAGGTCAGGGACCAGGGTAGGCAAACAAGAGGGTGCAGGAGATACAGAGCACTGACAGCAGCACCGTAATACAGAGCACTGACATCAGCACCGTGACATACAGCGCTGACAGCAGCTCCGTGACATACAGCGCTGACAGCAGCTCCGTGACATACAGCGCTGACAGCAGCTCCGTGACATACAGCGCTGACAGCAGCTCCGTGACATACAGCGCTGACAGCAGCTCCGTGACATACAGCGCTGACAGCAGCACCGTGACATACAGCGCTGACAGCAGCTCCGTGACATACAGCGCTGACAGCAGCTCCGTGACATACAGCGCTGACAGCAGCTCCGTGACATACAGCACTGACAGCAGCTCCGTGACATACAGCGCTGACAGCAGCTCCGTGACATACAGCGCTGACAGCAGCACCGTGACATACAGCGCTGACAGCAGCTCCGTGACATACAGCGCTGACAGCAGCTCCGTGACATACAGCGCTGACAGCAGCTCCGTGACATACAGCGCTGACAGCAGCTCCGTGACATACAGCGCTGACAGCAGCTCCGTGACATACAGCGCTGACAGCAGCTCCGTGACATACAGCGCTGACAGCAGCTCCGTGACATACAGCGCTGACAGCAGCTCCGTGACATACAGCGCTGACAGCAGCTCCGTGACATACAGCGCTGACAGCAGCTCCGTGACATACAGCGCTGACAGCAGCACCGTAAGCAGCCCCAGGAGGAAGTCAGCACAGCACAGGGATGGTGTGATCCCCTCATAATAAGAACCCCCAGGAGGAAGTCAGCACAGCACAGGGATGGTGGGAGCCCCTCATAATAAGAACACCCAGGAGGAAGTCAGCACAGCACAGGGATGGTGGGAACCCCTCATAATAAGCAGCCCCAGTAGAAATATGACACCGCTCAACCTCTTCAAAGAGGAGGGTAGGGGCATATAGTACGGTGTGCTTTTTTGGGTCAGGGAAGTGAGCCAAATGAATTAAGAAGGTCTGTGTGCTTGATTCCAAAAATTGTTTATAGACATATACATGGTCTACTGATCACATGTGTTGAATTCCTCCGAGATCCATGCCTCATTCATTTTTAGAAATGTGAGGTAGTTAACACTGTGGTGAGCTAGGCGAGTACGCTTATCGGTCACAATCCCCCCTGCTGCGCTGAACGTCCTTTCGGACAGGACACTGGATGAGGGGCAAGCCAACAGTTCGATTGCAAATTGGGCAAGCTCTGGCCAGAGGTCAAGCCTGCCCACCCAGTAGTCTAGGGGTTCATCACTCCTCAGAGCGTCCACATCGGCCGTTAACCCAATGTAGTCGGACACCTGACGGTCTAGGCGTTCCCTGATGCTGGATCCGGATGACACCTGTCGATGGGTCGGCTGAAAGAATGACCTCATATCCGAAGTCACCAACACATCTTCAAACCGGCCTCTTCTTGCAGGCGCTGTTGGATTGGTACCCGCAAATCCTTCTCTGGGAGTGGGAATTGCTCCTCTGCCAGCGCACGCAAAAGCAGAATGCAGCATTTCTCGAAGCAAGGCCTGGAAGTGCTGCATTCTGACAGCCCTCTGCGACGGCGGTAACATTTCCGCCATTTTGTGTTTGTACCGGGGGTCTAAGTACGTTGCCACCCAGTACTGGTCCTTGACCCTCATGCTTTTTATACGGGGGTCCCTATTAAAACACTGGAGCATGAAGGCCCCCATTTGCACTAAAGTGGAAGCGGTGTGGTGGCCTGGCTCCTGCTCATCATCCAGGATAATGTCGTCCTCTTCATTCTCCTCTCCCCATCCTCGCACAACAGGGATCCCAGAAAGGTTTAAAGCATGCTCTTCTTGCTCCTGCTCATCCGCCCCGGCACCATCCTCCTCTGACTCCTCATCAGACTCCTGTTGTTGACTTGTCTCAGATAGAGTAGCCCCCCCTGGGAATTCATCCAGCATTGCGACTTCCTCATCTTCCCGCTCCTGCTCCTCCACAGCCTGATCAATGACACGACGCAATGCACGCTCCAGAAAGAAGGCATAAGGTACCATGTCACTGATGGCGCCATGGCTGCGACTGACCAGTTTGGTGATCTCCTCAAATGGCCGCAGAAGTCTGCATGTGTCGCGCATGAGCAGCCACTGGCGCGGTGAAAAAAAACCCAGCTCCCCAGAACCGTTTCTTTCGCAGAGTTCATACAGGTAGACGTTAACTGCACGTTTCTGCTGGAGCAGCCTATCAAGCATATAGAAGGTTGAGTTCCATCGCGTCGGGCAATCGCAAATAAGACGTCTGACCGGCAGATGGTGTCGCCGCTGAATGTCAGCAAGGCGAGCCATGGCCGTGTAAGATCTTCTGAAATGGGCCGAGATTTTCCTTGCCTGCCGCAAGATGTCCTGGACCCCAGGGTATTTGACAAGGAATCGCTGCACGACCAAGTTTAAGACGTGTGCCATGCACGGCACGTGCGTGATTTTGCCCTGTTTCAATGCGCTAAGCAGATTGGCACCGTTGTCACACACCACTTTACCAACTGTCAAATTGAGCGGTGTTAGCCACTCATCTGCCTGTGAACGCAAAGCTGAAAGGAGTGCCGGGCCAGTGTGGCTCTTTGCTTCCAGGCACAACAGACGCAGCACGGCATGGCAACGTCTCACCTGGCATGTGGAATAGGTTCTGGGGAGCTTGGGCGGTGCAGTGGAAGAGACGCTAGCAGCGGAAAAGGAGGAGGCAGCTGAGGAGGAGAGGGAGGAGGATGGAGTAGGAGGAGGAGAAGAAGAGTCAGGCCTGCATGCAATCCGTGGCGGTAAAACCAAATCTACACGGGTGCCACGGGTTACATGCTTGACGGCCGTCAGAAGGTTCACCCAGTGGGCAGTAAAACTGATATACCTTCCCTGCCCGTGTTTGCTAGACCACGTGTCTGTGGTCAGATGTATCTTGGCACCGACACTGTGTGCCAGAGATACATTCACTTGCCGCTGAACATGGCCATATAGCTCTGGGATGCCCTTCTCTGAGAAATACTTCCTTCCTGGGACCTTCCATTGTGGTGTTCCAATGGCCACAAATTTGCGAAAGGCCTCCGAGTCCACCAGTTTATATGGCAGTAGTTGGCGGGCTATGAGTTCTGACAAGCCAGCCGCCAACCGTTGGGCAAGAGGGTTATCCGGCGTCATCATTTTTTTACGCTCAAACATTAGGCCCACGGAAGCCTGCCTTTTTGCAGAAAAATGTGAGCTTGGCGTGATGGAAGGTGGAGTGGAGGACAATTGTGAGGAGAGAGGAGAAGGAGAAGTAGAAGACGAGGCTGGACGGTGAGAGCCTGCAGTGTGGCTTTGTGTGTTCCGTTGCTCCCACTGGGCTCGGTGATGGCTGCTCATGTGCCTTCTTAAGGCGGTCGTCCCTAGGTGAGTATTGGGCTTACCGCGACTAACGCGTTGACTGCAAAGATTGCAGATGGCAACGCTATTGTCAGCAGCGGACACGTTAAAAAAAGCCCACACTGCGGAGCCATGTGCCGGTGTCCTGGGAGCGCCAGATGTGACCGTACATGGTCGATGACTCGCTCCTGATACATTTGCAGTCTGCTTTGTCCCTGCTGTGCAATGTAAGTCATTGCTGCTTCTCCTCCCTATCTGCTGGTCCATATCTCCCTCTGAACTCCCCTCCTCTTCCTCTCTTGTGGGCACCCACGTGACATCACTAGACACGTCATCATCAACGTCACCTTCCCCACCGCTATAAGTAGAGTAGGCAGCAACACCGGGGACCAACCTCCTCCTTGGGCTGATCTGGGTACTGGCGTCAGACTGCTGAGTAGCGCTTGTTGCTACCTCCTCTTCCTGATCCAATACCAAGAGTGGCTGCGCATCAGAAATGTCCTCTTGATATGGATCGGAAAATAATTCCAGTGACTCAAGCGGAAGGTATGTGGTGGTGGTGGTGGTGGTCGTGTTGTTGGTGGTAGTGTCTTTGGGGGTGCACATAGCAGAGAGTGAAGAAGAGGGTGCAGATCGAGAGGATGAGGAGGGTGCAGAAGAGTAAGGCTGAGCGAGCCACTCAACCAAGTCTGGTGCATCCTTTAAAGTAATTGAACGCACCTTCTGCAACTTCCCACTTTGGCTCAAGCCTGTTGCTCCTGCCCTACCCCTACCACCCCTGCGGAAGGGCCTGCCTCTTCCTCTGCATGTCATTTTTTAAATGACCCTGTGACAAAACTCTTAGTCCCTATACCGCTGAAGGACTGCTGCAGTATAGGTGAGCGGTCAGCAGTGGTGCACGTCAACCCTATCTATTGTGGACCTATAGCGGTCCTTACAGAACAGCAGACTGTACCGCACTCAAGCCTATGTACCGTAGCACCCTATACCAAGTTACCAGTCCTTATAAGAACTTTTGTGGACCAAGCAGGTTGTGTATTAGTGTTTAGCAGACTGTACGTCAGTCCCTATACCGCTGAAGGACTGCTGCAGTATAGGGCAGCGGTCAGCAGTGGTGCACGTCAACCCTATCTATTGTGGACCGATAGCGGTCCTTACAGAACAGCAGACTGTACCGCACTCAAGCCTATGTACCGTAGCACCCTATACCAAGTTACCAGTCCTTATAAGAACTTTTGTGGACCAAGCAGGTTGTGTGTTAGTGATTAGCAGACTGTACGTCAGTCCCTATACCAATGAAGGACTGCTGCAGTATAGGGCAGCGGTCAGCAGTAGTGCACGGCAACCCTATGTATTGTGGACCGATAGCGGTCCTTACAGAACAGCAGACTGTAACGCACTCAGGCCTATGTACCGTAGCACCCTATACCAAGTTACCAGTCCTTATAAAAACTTTTGTGGACCAAGCAGGTTGTGTGTTAGTGTTTAGCAGACTGTGCGTCAGTCCCTATACCGCTGAAGGACTGCTGCAGTATAGGGCAGCGGTCAGCAGTAGTGCACGGCAACCCTATGTATTGTGGACCGATAGCGGTCCTTACAGAACAGCAGACTGTAACGCACTCAGGCCTATGTACCGTAGCACCCTATACCAAGTTACCAGTCCTTATAAGAACTTTTGTGGACCAAGCAGGTTGTGTGTTAGTGATTAGCAGACTGTACGTCAGTCCCTATACCAATGAAGGACTGCTGCAGTATAGGGCAGCGGTCAGCAGTAGTGCACGGCAACCCTATGTATTGTGGACCGATAGCGGTCCTTACAGAACAGCAGACTGTAACGCACTCAGGCCTATGTACCGTAGCACCCTATACCAAGTTACCAGTCCTTATAAGAACTTTTGTGGAACAAGCAGGTTGTGTGTTAGTGATTAGCAGACTGTACGTCAGTCCCTATACCAATGAAGGACTGCTGCAGTATAGGGCAGCGGTCAGCAGTAGTGCACGGCAACCCTATGTATTGTGGACCGATAGCGGTCCTTACAGAACAGCAGACTGTAACGCACTCAGGCCTATGTACCGTAGCACCCTATACCAAGTTACCAGTCCTTATAAGAACTTTTGTGGACCAAGCAGGTTGTGTGTTAGTGATTAGCAGACTGTACGTCAGTCCCTATACCAATGAAGGACTGCTGCAGTATAGGGCAGCGGTCAGCAGTAGTGCACGGCAACCCTATGTATTGTGGACCGATAGCGGTCCTTACAGAACAGCAGACTGTACTGCACTCAGGCCTATGTACCGTAGCACCCTATACCAAGTTACCAGTCCTTATAAAAACTTTTGTGGACCAAGCAGGTTGTGTGTTAGTGTTTAGCAGACTGTGCGTCAGTCCCTATACCGCTGAAGGACTGCTGCAGTATAGGGCAGCGGTCAGCAGTAGTGCACGGCAACCCTATGTATTGTGGACCGATAGCGGTCCTTACAGAACAGCAGACTGTAACGCACTCAGGCCTATGTACCGTAGCACCCTATACCAAGTTACCAGTCCTTATAAGAACTTTTGTGGACCAAGCAGGTTGTGTGTTAGTGATTAGCAGACTGTACGTCAGTCCCTATACCAATGAAGGACTGCTGCAGTATAGGGCAGCGGTCAGCAGTAGTGCACGGCAACCCTATGTATTGTGGACCGATAGCGGTCCTTACAGAACAGCAGACTGTACCGCACCCAAGCCTATGTACCGTAGCACCCTAGACAGACCAAGTTACCAGTCCTGATAAAGAGCTTTGTGGAACAAGTGAGTTGTGAATGATTAGCAGACTGCAGCAGAAGGGCAGCAGTCAAGTATAATATTCTTTCTATATTTGGAAGAAAGAATATTATACGTGTACAAGCCTATTACCGTACCACTGATACCAGTCCTGAAAAGAACCTTTGTGGAACTAATAGTAACAGCAAGTCTTTAAAATTATCCTCACTGCCTGACACACTGCTTCCTGCCTGTCCCTATACAAATTGGCAAAAAAGAGTAGGCTGGAACGATTAGCTGGAACAGCTCTTTTGTGGACCTGATAGTAACAGCTAATGATGATGATGATGATGATGATGAAGAAAGACTAATCTGGCTGAGCTGTCCCTAAAATAGCAGCATACAGCGCTCTGTCCCTTTATCTAAACTGACAAAAGAAACTCAGGCTGCTGACCTAACACCTATACCAGTCCTGAAAAGAACTTTTGTGTACCAAATAGCTAGCGTTTTCTCTGTCCCTACTCCACACAGGATCCTTTCCCTACAGTGACAGAAGAAAGAATGTAAAATGGCCACCGGATCGGGTGTATTTATAGGTTAGGGGGAATGTCCAAGTGTCCATGAGCTGTCATGTCTCAATTGGTTGTCCTGTAACACATGATAAACGTGTCACGAAAGGTTAAAGTTCTTGTATACATTAAACACGTAAGTCCGCCGGGGCGAACGACGGAAAAAGGCGTTCGAACCCGCGGACGGCGAAAGTCGGAAATTCGCCGCGAAACGACCGCCGGGCGAACCGTTCGGCCATCACTACTGTAGACACATACCCACACTCACTTTATTCAACCTTACTAACTATGTAACTATGATGCGTCTTTAAAAAAATTGCACCAGTCAAAACATATCTGGAACATGCTAAAATGATAGGAGATAAATTTGTAAATAAAGGTTATAATGAAGATTTTATAGAAGATAAAATTCAGGAATTCCTCCATTTACCACGAGAAGAATTCATTCAAGATAAAGAAAAGAAATCTATACAACATCAAGAAATTCCCTTAATAATGAACTATAGCAGCCAACACAGGCAGATTGAACATATTAGAAAACATTGGTCTCTCCTTCAAGCTGATAGTTTGTGCTGCAAATGATCTTACCTGAAAAACCTTGTTTTATATATATAGGCGGGCACCTACTTTAAGGGACTTGGTAGCAAGAAATGTCCCGGACCCACCTAAGAAATCGAATGAATTCACTTTTTTCCAGGGAAAAGGCTTTTTCCCTTGTAGATGATACTATGCATGTCACAATACAAATCTTAATGGATATAAATGTACAAATTTTGTGTCCAGTAGCAGGAAAAAAGAATATGAAATAAAAGATTTTATTTCATGCAGATCAGAAGGGGTTGTGTATGTACTGGAATGTACATGTTCCTTGCAATACATAGGAGGAACTAAACGACCTATGTGGATACGAATACAGGAGCGTATACAGAACATTAGGTCTGGCTTCCCTAAACATAATGTCTACATATCGTAACATAAAAGACGTAAAAGATAGGTATAATATAAGTTATGAGTCTAATCCCAGATTGTGAAGAGTGTTATTTCATAGAGGGAGTTTTTTAAATCATGTTTTTACCTATGTGTCTAATGATGGTTTTAGAATTCCTAGTGCCATTATTGTGGTCCTCTTTAGTTTTTAATACCAAATGTTCCAGTTCTTTATTGTATGTTTTTCAATTTGATTGTAT
This sequence comes from Lithobates pipiens, assembly GCF_037356315.1. Classification (NCBI taxonomy): domain Eukaryota; kingdom Metazoa; phylum Chordata; class Amphibia; order Anura; family Ranidae; genus Lithobates; species Lithobates pipiens. The sequence goes on from NW_027507758.1 coordinate 629,417,728, forward strand.
TATTAAATTATATGTCTACAAATTGTGAATATGACAGCAGTAATCATCACTTGTATGTGCTAAATAGTATGATGATCCTTTGAATGACTGACGCCACTATGTCAACCGGGACGCTGGTCTGTGTTTAAATACGGAGCTCTGTATGTCACATGGCTACCCTTGAAAAAGTCACGTGACGTGGCACAACGCATTGGGAGGATCCAGTGACGACATCCAGTGTGCATGTCAGTAAGCACTGTGGATGCGGTGAGAGGATATATTGTGATAGGCATCAGACTGTTTGCATATAAACCTTGATTAATCTTGGTAGATGTGAGTGGATACGCTGTAATTTTCCTTCATACCTTTTAAGAGTTTTGGTTCACTGCGCAATGATGTATTTCTCTTAAGAAAAAATCAATATATGGTGTTGCGTTCCAAAAAGCACCAAAGTGCTAAGTGCCAAAGGTGACAAAAAACCTCCTAATAATCATAAAATAAAATAAATTAACAGTAATAACTGAATAAATATAAATGAACGTGCTAGCATGAAATAAAGTGCATATGTGCCGTAGCTGAGTTACATGAAACCACTTAATAATGAGAATAATATCCACTGTGCTAAATTATAAAGCATAAAGTGCAAAATATGCATCCATGTGAATAAAAGCTTCTATCCGAATGAAGGTGCATAAAAAAGTGCAATAATAGAAATATATAACAAGTCCGTGAATGCACACAGTGCAAGAAATTACAAAATCAAAATGCAAAAAATTGCAAAATCAAAAAAATGTAAAGTCCATAAAGAATAATGCTGAATGGCTTAAATAGGTGACTGCAGGGGCGGACTGACCATTGGGCAACTCGGGCACTGCCCGAGGGCCCCGGGCAACTAGGGGCCCTATCAGGGTTGCCAGCCTCAGTAAAACCGGGGAAAGTATGTAAAAATCTGTAGTTTTTTTACATCTGTCTCTGAAATGTCCCTTACCGACATCCTTTTGAGATTATAGCTGCTCCACCTCTCCAGTACCTTCTCAGCCAATAGAAACATGTCTGTGTATACTGTGTGATGGTATACTGTGTGTGTGTGTTTGGGTATACTGTGTGGCCCCATAATGTCTGATTGCCTGGGGGCCCCATAATTTCCTATTGCCCGGGGGCCCCATGAGTTGTCAGTCCGCCCCTGGGTGACTGGGTGATCCTGTGTCTCCAAAGTGCCTGCAAATACCAGGTGCAATGGCTCCTTACCTTACTGCTGTAAGGTAAACAGCAAAACATATGTATATCCAAAGCGCTGTATCCTGTACTAGGTATGGCTGGATCTATCCCCTTACACAGCTCCAGTTTCCACTGGATTCTCCACAGTAATTCACATAGATCATAAAGGGAAGAGGAAGGAGCCCCAGATAGTGAAGTATGCCAAACTTATTTATTGAATAAATCAAAAGGGCAACAGGGGTACTCACATAAAATCACAGAAAACTTGCAAAACAAAATGAGCGCCGCACCTGTACTTTGAACATCACTTCCGGTGTCCAACAGTCCTATTATTCCTACGCGTATCGTCACCTATTACGTGACTTCATCAGGGAATGCTATGATGTATTTCTCTTGTTTTATGTCAATATCCATAACTTTATGAGGATTAACAAGAGAAGCAGCAGGATAAAACAGCTGATTACCCTTGACAGATTATAAGACAGTAGGAGGAGCTGTTTTAGGATGAACTGACAGTGATTCATTGTTGTTTTAAAATCATTCTCTGGATAGTTTCTCGTCGTACAAACTCATCAGCAATTTGGGGGTCATTTACTATAGCACTGCAGCGCTAATGCAGGCAAATTTGCACAAATTAGCGCTAAAATGGTATTCACTATAGCGCTGGTGATAAAATACTCCCAAAATCAAATTTACTATAGTTCCCTGAAACTAAATAGCGCCCAAATCCTTACTCTGCTAAAAGCTGGAGAATTGCACAAGAAAATAATGTTTAGCACATGATATAATTGCCTAAATAGTACTGAAATATGCAGTATATTATTTAAAGATAATCTGCTTTTAAACTGTGTGAAAAAGTGATTTCTACACTGAAATATCTTTAAAAGTCTGAGAACTAGGTGCCAACACAAACGTCATTTAAAACTGCTTGCGGTTTTAATGTTATATCTGGTTCCGGCAATATGGATGAAAATCATTGAGAAAAATGGCATGGGTAGCTGCCCATTACCAGCCCCTTTGGGTCTTGAACGGATATTAAGGGGAACCCTGTACCCATATAAAAAAAGGAAATACATGTGGCCCCCAGGCCCTATATACTCAGAACAGCAGTATACAGGCGGTGCAAACAAGACAGGGACTGTGTAGGTTTGTTGTGTTAAGTAGAATTTGTTTGTAATTTTCAACTGGTACATTTTTAAAGTGTAGCTCCAGTCAAAAAATCTATTCTTAAGCTTTTTGGAAAACATAGGGAAGGGTTATCACCCCTGTATAATTTGTTTTACCGTCCGTCTTTTTTCATCTCACTTCCTGTTGTCTCCTTCCGTTTGCAAGTAGGAGACGTTTGTAAGTAGGGGCCTGCCCTATATGCTCTGCAGAAATGGCAGAACAAGGTGTTGGTGTTGCCACAACATTGTAAGCCCTCAAAGTGACTCTTGGTGGGCGCTGGAGCGCCCTGCTGTGAACGATTATATCAAGAATTGTAATTACATGCCATTGTTGAACAGTGGTAGAAAAATTGGGCCTTTGGTGGTTGTGGTGCTGGTGCCACAACACTATAAGTCCTCACAGTTACTCTCGGTGGGCACAGGAATGGGCCCTGCTGTGAAATATTATATCAAGAATTGTAATTACATGCGCCTGTTAAACAGGGGCTGAAAAATTGGGCCTTAGGCACTGGTGCTGCTGCCACGACACTGCAACCTCTCCCATATACTCTAGTTATGGTTCAGGAATGAGCCCTGCTGCAAAGCATTGCATCAAAAATTTTAATTAAACGCCCCTGTTAAACTAGGGCTGAAAAATTGGACCTTAGGCACTGGTGCTGGTGCCACGACACTGCAACCTCTCCCATATACTCTAGTTATGGTTCAGGAATGAGCCCTGCTGCAAAGCATTGCATCAAAAATTTTAATTAAACGCCCCTGTTAAACAGGGGCTGAAAAATTGGGCTGCTGGTGCTGGTGCCACGACACTGCAACCTCTCCCATATACTCTAGTTGTGGTGCAGGAATGAGCCCTGCTGCAAAGCATTGCATCAAAAATTGTAATTAAATGCCCCTGTTAAACAGGGGCTGAAAAATTGGGCCTTAGGCACTGGTGCTGGTGCCACGACACTACAACCTCTCCCATATACTCTAGTTGTAGTGCAGGAATGAGCCCTGCTGCAAAGCATTGCATAAAAAATTGTAATTAAACTCCCCTGTTAAACAGGGGCTGAAAAATTGGGCCTTAGGCACTGGTGCTGGTGCCACGACACTGCAACCTCTCCCATATACTCTAGCTGTGGTGCAGGAATGAGCCCTGCTGCAAAGCATTGCATCAAAAATTGTAATTAAACGCCCCTGTTAAACAGGGGCTGAAAAATTGGGCTGGTGGCATCACCCAGAACCAAAAATGTTCTTCCAACATATCAGCGGAGGAGGAAGAGGATAGACAATCAACATAACAGGACAGTCACTCAGCATCGGCATAAGCAGTCTTGAAGGGATGTGATATTTAAAAAAAAAATATTCGGTTACATCAGCTTCAGGTGCTTGGTAGCTGTGGGTAATCCAAGACTGATTCATCTTGATGAAGGTCAGTCGATCAACTGAGTCGGTGGACAGGCGCATCCTGTGATCGGTAACAAAGCCACCAGCAGCACTGAAGGTGCGTTCCGAAAGAACGCTGGATGCAGGACAGGCCAGTAGCTCAATTGCATACTGTGCAAGCTCTGGCCAGTGATCCATCCTCAAGAACCAGTAAGCCAGAGGATTTTCGGTGGGGAAGGTGTCCAAGTCTGACCTTGCCCCTAGGTATTCCTGCACCATGTAAATCAGGCGCTGGCGATGGTTGCTAGAACCGATCATACCTTGGGGCTGCGGACTAAAAAATTGTCTGAACGCATCGGTCAGACGGCCACCTTCTCCACCGCTCCTTCTGACCGATGCCTCGGCAACATGTTGTCCAGGACCAGGAGTTTGTAACCTCCCAGTCTCTGGGAATGCGTTGCACAGACCTTTCTGCAAGGCCTCCCGGAGATGTCTCATCCTCTGCTCCCTCTGCGATGGCAAGATAAGGTCGGCAACCTTACCCTTGTACCGTGGATCAAGGAGAGTGGCCAGCCAGTAATGGTCCCTCTCCTTGATCCAAAGAATACGAGGATCCTTCCGCAGGCTTTGCAGGATCAGGGAGGCCATGCAGCGTAGGTTAGCTGAGGCATTCGGTCCGGAGTCCTCTGGGTCACTAAGGACAACATGATCCGCAGCTACCTCCTCCCAGCCACGTACAAGTCCACGGGTTTCTTGGGACTGTAAATCATCCCTACAAGACTGCTGCTGCTGCTGATGCTGAGTTCCAGCCTCCACCTCCATGCTGACACAATCATCCTCCTCCTCCTCCTCCTCTTCCTGTGTAATGGGTGGCACAGCAGGAACACTGTCTGGATAAAGGGGGCCTTGAGAGGCAAGGAAGTCCTCTTCTTCCTGCCTCTGTTCTGCCTCAAGTGCTTTGTCCATTATTCCACGCAGCGTATGCTCCAAGAGGTGGACAAGAGGTACAGTGTCACTGATGCATGCACTGTCACTGCTTACCATCCTTGTGACCTCCTCAAACGGTGACTTGGCAGTTCATGCATCCCTGATCATGCCCCACTGGCGTGGTGAGAAAAAACCGAGCTCCCCTGACCCTGTCCTGAGGCCGTAGTCGCACAGGTACTCATTGATGGCCCTCTGCTGCGTGTGCAGCCGCTGCAGCATGGCCAACGTTGAGTTCCACCTGGTGGGCATGTCACATATAAGGCGGTTCTTGGGCAGGTTCAACTCCTTTTGGAGCTCAGCCAGCGAAGCACAGGCATTAAATGATCAGCGGAAATGCACACAGACTTTCCTGGCCTGCTTCAGGACATCCTGTAAGCCCGGGTACCTGCCCAAAAACCGCTGCACCACCAGGTTAAGGACATGAGCCACACAGGGCACATGGGTCAGTTGTCCCTGTCGGAGGGCGGAGAGGAGGTTGGTGCCATTGTCACAAACCACCATTCCTGGCTTAAGCTGGCGTGGCGTCAACCACCTCTCGGCCTGCCCCTGCAGAGCTGACAAAACATCTGCCCCAGTGTGGCTCCTGTCCCCCAAACAAACCAGCGCAAGCATGGCATGGCATCGTTTTGCCTGCGTACTTGCGTAGCCCCTGGAACGCCTACGGAGCACCGCTGGTTCTGCAGGCAGAGCACTGGAAGAGGCCAAGGAGGAAGATGAAGAGGAGGGGGTGGAGGAGAGAGGTGTGTCACAACCAATAGTAGCATTTTGGAGGCGTGGTGGCGGAACAACCTCCAATACTACTGAACCTTGCCCTGCATCCTTCCCAGCTGCCAGAAGAGTGACCCAATGGACCGTGAAAGACAGGTAACGTCCCTGTCCATGCCTGCTGGACCATGAGTCAGCGGTAATATGCACCTTACCGCTGACCGGAATCGCCTTCTGTGAGAAAAAGTGGCGTTTGGGGACCTGCCACTGAGGAACCACACATTGTACAAACTCACGGAAGGGGGCCGAGTCTACCAACTGAAAAGGCAGCAGTTGAAGTGCTAGCAATTTAGCCAAGCTAGCATTCAACCGCTGGGCATGTGGATGGCTGGGAGTGAACTTCTTTTGGCTGTCCAGCAGCTGGGGCAGGGACATTTGCCTGCTATAATCGGACGTGGGTGTACCGCTAGCAGAGTGCCCGGAAGTACTTGGCTGTGACACACCTAATTCTACACCTTCATTCCTCTCAGAGCAGGTTTCAGAGAGGACTGAAGGTCTAGTGGGGTTGGAGATCCCAGCTGATGAGGAGCAAGGAGAGGTCCGCTTTGTTCTTTGGTGTGGGTCTTTGAGGTACGCTTGCCAACGAGCTGCATGGCAGGTCAACATATGTCTGGTCAAGCATGTGGTGCCCAAGCGGCTGATGTTTTGGCCACGCGAGATACGCTTGAGACATATGTTGCAAATAGCAGCGGTGCGATCTGATGCACTCGTCTCAAAAAAGGCCCACACCAAAGAACTTTTAGAATAATGCGCAGAGGCAGCGCCCTGCACAGGCGGAGCTCTGCGGCGTGATTCAGTCGGTGTGCTGCCCCTAACCTGCCTCGTTGGACATGTGCCTCCTCCTCCTCCTCTCTTCTACCAGGCACCCACATGGAGTCAGTGCCCTCATCATCCCCTCCCTCTTCATCACTGGAGCAAACCTGGCAGTTTGCTGCAGCTTGTGGAACATGACTGCCATATTGCTGTCCTTCTTGAGCATCCCCTCTCTCTGCGCTCACGCTACTGCCTTCCTCTAGCTGAGTGTCATCATCAGAGCCTACAAAACACTGGGCATCCTCCTGGAGCATGTACCCAACACTGTGCTCAAAGAGTTCAGGATACTCCTCAGGAGGACATGGTTGGTCTAGGGAAGGAGTCACTGATGATGACATTGAGAGGAGGGAAGACGATGCGTTGGCAGCTGCTTTGCTAGTACCCTGAGCCTGGGTGAGAGAGGATGAGGAGGATGAAGAGGGCTTGGTCATCCACTCTACCAAGTCTTCGGCATGTTGCGGCTCAACATGTCCAGCTGCCGAAAAGAAGGACAAGCGTGTCCCATGGCCATGTGCTGATGATGACGATGCACCGCGTCCACGACCAGCACTGTTGTCTCTAGACACAGAACCTGCTTGCCATCTTTTATCGGCTCGCGCCTGTTTGCCTCTCCTTGCTGGCCTTCCAGACATGGTAATGGCCTGAAGGGAGATGGGAAAACCAGCAATTGGGTAGTGTATATTGTGCTGGAGGCACACACAAGACCCACTCCTGCAGATGGCTCAAATAGAGAAGAGCTATGTAGGTGGATATAACGGTGTATACTGAGGTCAGGGCACGCAGACAGCATGCACAATCTCCTACAACTGACTGCAAGCTCTATTTAAAAAGAGCAAGATAGCTAGCTATATAGGTGGATATAACGGTGTATTCTGCGGTCAGGGCACGCAGACAGCACGCACAATCTCCTACAGCTGTCTGCAAGCTCTATTTAAAAAGAGCAATATAGCTAGCTATATAGGTGGATATAATGGGATTTTTATATACAGCTTACCTGTAAAATCCTTTTCTTGAGAGTACATCACGGGACACAGGAGCTTCATTACATAGTGGGTTATATAGGCACCTCTGGTGATTGGACACTGGTTGACCCAATTAAAGAGAATTCCTCCCCTATATAACCCCTCCCATTTGGGAGGCACCTCAGTTTTGTAGCAAAGCAATAAGAAACCACGTAAAACCCAAGAGGGGCGGGAGCCCTGTGTCCCGTGATGTACTCTCAAGAAAAGGATTTTACAGGTAAGCTGTGTATAAAAATCCCATTTTCTTGATCATACATCACGGGACACAGGAGCTTCATTACATAGTGGGATGTCCCATAGCAATGCTCAGGTTGAGGGGAGGGAGACACAGATCATAAATCTAGACCGCCAGGGACCTGAGGACCTAAACTGCAGCTTGCAGTACACTGCGCCCGAAGGCGATATCCTCTTGCCCTCTGACATCCACCTGATAGAATCTGGTGAATGTGTGGACTGATGACCAAGTCGCAGCCTTACAGATCTGAGCCAGGGAGGCCTGGTGATGCACTGCCCGAGAAGCACTTACAGCCCTAGTAGAGTGCGCGTTCACCTGAAAAGGAGGAATCTTCCCCTTTAAGTCATAGGCCTGAGAAAAACCCTGTCTGATCCACCTTGAGAGAGTGGACCTTGACGCTGCCTGACCCCTTCTAGGGCCTTCTGGCAGAATAAATAAACAGTCAGTTTTTCTTATCTGAGCAGTAGCTTGAAGATAAAGACTGATTGCTCTAACCACATCTAAAGTGTGTAAGGATTCTTCCTCTGAGGACTGAGGATTTGGAAAAAAGGATGGTAGGATTATGTCCTGATTCAGGTGGAAACCTGAAACCACCTTAGGTAGAAAGGACCTGTTGGGACGCATAGCCACTCGGTCCTTATGGATAATTAAATAGGGCTCTTTACAGGAAAGAGCTGCCAATTCTGATACCCTTCTAGCCGTGGATATGGCTACTAGGAAAACCAGCTTCTTTGTCAAGAGAGCTAAAGAAGCCAGATGCAGAGGTTCAAATGGTTGGGCTTCTAAGGCCGAGAGAACCAAATTCAGATCCCAAGGGCATACCGGAGGTTTGACTGGCGGTTTTATCCGCATAGCCCCCTGGATAAAAGCCCGTACTAGGGAATGTGATGCAAGTGGTCTTTGAAAAAAAAAAGACCGATAGGGCCGAAATCTGCACCTTGATGGTGCTTATGGCCAAATTGATTTCAAGGCCTGATTGGAGAAAGGCCAAGATTCTGCTAATGACATACCTTCTAGGATGCAATCTCCTGGGTTCACACCAGGAAACATATGTCCTCCAGATCTTGTAATAGATACGCCTGGAGGCCGGCTTTCTGGCATTGACCAGAGTGGAAAGGACTGGCCCCGAAAGACCACGGCCTCTCAAAATGTGGGTCTCAGCAGCCAGACCGTCAAATTCAGACTGCGTAAGCAGGATGGTAAATTGGACCCTGTGAGAGCAGATCTGGCCGGAGAGGGAGGGTCCATGGCCTGCCCACTGCCAACTTCATGATTTCTGCGAACCATGGTCGCCTGGGCCAAGCCGAGGCCACTAGAAGGGCCGACTTCGCCTCCCTCTTGACCCTTCCCAGGAACCGCGATAGCAGCGGGCTCGGGGGGAAGGCATAGATCAGATTGTACTGATCCCAGGGAACCGTCAGAGCATCTGACCCCTGAGCAAGTGCATCTCTTGTCCTTGACACAAAGTTGTCCAGTTTCCTGTTGAATCTGGACGCAAACAGATCCACGTCTGGAGTGCCCCACTTGTAACATATGTCTCGAAACACCTTGGGGTGCAAAGCCCATTCTCCTGGGCACAACTGCTGGCGGCTGAGATAATCCGCCTGCCAATTCTCCACTCCTGGGATGAAGACTGCAGAGAGGCACGGAACATGCTCTTCTGCCCAGACAAGTATGCGATTCACCTCCTTTTGGGCCACCAGACTTCTGGTACCGCCCTGGTGATTGATATAAGCCACTGCGGTGGCATTGTCGGACTGAATCCGAACTGGGAAACCTCGCAGTCTGTGAGACCACTCTCTGAGTGCCATGTAAACTGCCCGAATCTCCAAGATATTTATGGACAGCAGACTTTCGGTCGCAGACCATTTTCCCTGCGAGCATGTTCCCTGCAACACGGCTCCCCAGCCTGTCAGGCTGGCATCCGTTGTGACAATCTTCCATGAGAGGGGAAGAAAAGTTTTGCCTTTCAGCAAATTCCTGGTTTGTAACCACCAGACAAGACTTTTGCGTGCCCGAGGGGATAAACGCATAGGAAGATCCAGGGATTGGGGCTTCCTGTTCCAAATCGCAAGGATGCATCTTTGCAGGGGCCTTGAGTGGAACTAGGTTTTTATTCACACAAAAAAACGCTGCATCGACAGATGGGACCCCCCATTTCTTGGTGAAACTTTCCTCCACAGGATAATGCATAGAAAACCTCTTGGGAGGAGTAAACAGTTTATCGGGATGTCCCCAGTCCTCATACATCAATTTATCCGTTTAAAGGATGAATTGGGAAGGAACAAGCAGTCTGTGGGGCTTTCCTGACTCCCAGGGAAGAGACAGAGGATGTAGCGATTTCAGCAGCAGGCATTCTGAATGTGGTACGCACCAATTCAGTATAATACTGCACCTGCTTTCTGAGTGCCTGGGAGGAGGGGACTATCTCCTCTACCTCTGACTTATCCGACTGCTCATGATCCCTTATCCAAAGATAGGGATTCCTCCTCATTTTCAGAACAATTATCTGAGAGAGGGATTTCAGCAGAGGGAGGGGATCTACCCCTTTCCTGCTATCTTTTAGGGAAGCAAAAATAAAATTCATGATCCTCCCTTCAAAACCCTCCAATGTAGCCCTAAGGGAATCTTAGTGATATAAACCGGGGCTGCGACATTAGGAGAGGCTGCAAACCTGACAGGTGCACTGACTCGTTATGAGAGGCTGGCTCCAGTCTTGCAGAGGGGGATGGTAATTCACAGGCACTTTTGGAACCCCTGGACCTAGGTGGTGACTTGCCAGTGCCTTTATTACCTACCCCTGAAATCCTCTTACGAGGAGACATAGTCCTAAGCTACAAAGCAGAGGTACTAGTACAAATGCAATCACTTGTTGTGCTTAAAGTCTCACAATAAATCAATATATGCTTAACTGCACAACCTGATGCTGAGTAGGTGTCTTAAGGTTTGCCTGGATCCAATCCCACACGGATGCTTACAGCCCACAGCTCCTGTGTGTCCAGTTACAGTCCCCTGACGCTCTGGGCTTTTTAAAACGGCCGTTTGGCGCCTGCACTACAGCATTGAGCACACTAAACGTGCACAGCTGGCAACCACACCCCCCCCCCCTCCTCCATTAGGCCGGGAGCGCGCCCCGCGCGCGTGCAAGCGTCCGCGGGATCCGGGGGGGGGAAGGAGAACCCAAAGGGAGCAACGTGGGACCCCTGGACCTGCATGGGACCCCTTTTTACCTTTATTGTGGCAGGAACTGCAAGGAGACGTGAGTAGCTGGGAGAACCAGACATTCACTGAGCGTGTTTGTATTGAAAGGCATGTAAGTATGCATCAGGCTGCTCTTACTCCATCTAGTGGTGGAAACCAGGTAAGACATACAACTACTCACAATGAAGAAATCCATTCATATATTAAAAATATATAGGATGACTTCCCTTACCTGTCCCCGCCGCAGGAATTGCTGATCTCAGACCAATTCCAGCCATCACCCATCACGGCGGGTATTGTTAGCCAACCTTCAGGCGTATCTGGGGTTCTTACGAAAAGATCCTCCTACCTGGGCCATGTAAAAAGCTCTGCCAGAAACTTACGGGCGCCCTGAGTCAACAGTACCCCAAGTCTGGTTGTCCCAGAGCCCAGTCTTTCAATGGAGAGGACTTACAGGCAGAACCTCGTTTCTTCGGCAGACGAGGCCCGGGTACCATACCATCTTGGGAGTCAAATATCGGCCCGAGGTATGGATCCGGTTTGATGTAGCCCTTCGGCCCTCGCCGGGACCCGCATAGAGCTAAGTTTTACGTAACCATCGACCAGACACTGGTGAAAAAAACTGAGGTGCCTCCCAAATGGGAGGGGTTATATAGGGGAGGAATTCTCTTTAATTGGGTCAACCAGTGTCCAATCACCAGAGATGCCTATATAACCTACTATGTAATGAAGCTCCTGTGTCCCGTGATGTATGATCAAGAAAACGCTGTATTCTGCGGTCAGGGCACGCAGACAGCACGCACAATCTCCTACAGCTGACTGCAAGCTCTAATTAAAAAGAGCAAGATAGCTAGCTATATAGGTGGATATAGCGGTGTATTCTGCGGTCAGGGCACGCAGACAGCAAGCACAATCTCCTACAGCTGACTGCAAGCTCTATTTAAAAAGAGCAAGATAGCTAGCTATATAGGTGGATATAACGGTGTATTCTGCGGTCAGGGCACGCAGACAGCACGCACAATCTCCTACAGCTGACTGCAAGCTCTATTTAAAAAGAGCAATATAGCTAGCTATATAGGTGGATATAGCGGTGTATTCTGCGGTCAGGGCACGCAGACAGCACGCACAATCTCCTACAGCTGACTGCAAGCTCTATTTAAAAAGAGCAAGATAGCTAGCTATATAGTTGGATATAGCGGTGTATTCTGCGGTCAGGGCGCGCAGACAGCACGCACAATCTCCTACAGCTGACTGCAAGCTCTATTTAAAAAGAGCAAGATAGCTAGCTATATAGGTGGATATAATGGTGTTTACTGCACTACAGAAGAGCAAGAACGCAAAATTGGCCGATAACGAACGGTGTATACTGTGTTGAAGGTACACAGAACACCCACTAACTCCTACAGACGCCAACACACTACACAAGGCCGCCGCGCTGGCGGCCTTATATAGTGTGGGGCGTGCACTACACAGCCTGAGCTATGATTGGCCAGAGGCATCCTGCCTGTGGCCAATCATGGCTCTCCTCGCTGCCGGCCCTGTGATTGGCCAAGCATGCGGGGTCACAGTGAATGCTTGGCCAATCATGAGTCAGCAATGCACTGCGATGGCGCAGTGCATTGTGGGCCGCGAGCGCCACACGAATTTGGTGCGAATGGCCCATAACGTTCGGTATTCGCCGAACGGGCGAACAGCCGATGTTCGAGACGAACGTATGTTCGACTCGAACACAAAGCTCATCCCTAGTGGCAAGCTTCCAAAGAAATGGTTGCTATTACCATCAATGAGATAGACATCCGTTTAATGTGGTCTTCAAGAAAATGGCCACGAGCGCGACCCGGACACATTTTTACGGATATAGACATATGATTGAGATATGGTAAGGTTTTTAAGAAGAGAGCTGTCTGATAAAAAAACTTATAGATAAGCTTGTCTCGTTTCTTTTGGTCCCCCCCCCCCTTTTTTTTCCCCTTTTACTTTTGCTGCTTACTCTATCTACTTCATTAATAAATTAAAGTTTAATAAGAGGCGGAGCTATATCCGCCCAGTTCTTTTAACGCCGCTTCTGACGACCACCTAGCATCCCAGTTGAAGTCACGGGAAGTGACGTAACGCGCAGGATACCGGAAGTGACGTCTGCATCCGAGCGGTACGCTCATAGTCTGTTTACTGTGCGATTTACATCTGATATTGTGTAAGTAGTGTGAATATCTTTTTTAATAAATTGACAACTTTTATAATCTACTACACTATGGTGGGTCTTACATTTATCCTTTGAGTGCCCATGCTGATCTAATCCATGGAATAACCCTTATGGACGGTGGTGACCCTATAGCAGTCTGAAGCCCTCTCCCTGATCCCCTGTGCTCTTCCCAGAGGCTATATACGCTGTATACCTTACAGCAGTAAGGTAATTACCTAGTGTGCCTAGCGAACACGTGAATATCACTTGAGTGGGGAGATTATCGCATCACAGATTCACTGCTCCGCCATACAGCTTAATTTTGTTCTGTGACACTTTCACTGTATAATCCACCTCTTGGACTATCATATATGTCACTCTGAGCAATAGCACTACTGGTTTACATATTGATGTTTTTCAGATTTTTTATATAAGTGATATAGCATGCACATTAGCACTTTATTTACTTGATCACTGGTTCTTACACTATTGTATGAGTGACACTATTTTTTGGTTTACATATCGATTGCTCTCTTGGTCTATCTATTTATTAATTTATTGACGTATCGATATAGTGATATTTTATGTACTCCAGCAATTTATTTATTTTTTGTTATAGAGACATATTATGCACTTTATTTAAAAATCTTTGTACTAGTTTTCACATTTTTTAAATAAGGATACATTTCCATGGGACACTCCTTTTTTTCACTTTTTTGTGGGAGCGCAACACCAATTTTTCAATATTAATTTTGTATTTATATGAGAGTGTTTAACTCATAAGGTGTGTGCAGCACCCAGTCAGGTGTTATTATTTTTTCATTCTATATACAGCGCAGGAGCCCATACGTATACACATGTAGGGCTCTGCCTCTTCATACACACTCAGAGCTCTGCCTCTTCATACACACTAAGGGAGGAGAGAAAGGGGAAGGATATACAGTACATAAACACACACAGCACAAGGCCGTGTTCATACTACCAGACGTTTTTCGGGGCTGCAGTTCCTCTGAGCTCCACAAGATGGTGACCTCACTTCTACCCAGATAGGAAGACTCTATAGAATACTGACAGGAAGTGATGTCAGGTAAAGACGGGAAGTGATGTCATGTACACAGAACATTCCATTTGCAAGGACATAGAGAGACGACACTGCAGGATCTGGCGGCAGAGGAGGTAATATGTAGATTAACCCCTTCAGAGGGATCAGTTGATGATGAATATATCTTCCTTCCAAATCTGGCCATACATGGTTCAGTTTTATCGCTCATCCAGCAGGATGAGAGGAAAAACTGAAGTGATTCCCATATCCACACATTGGAGGGGGATGGGGGAATCCTCCCTGCTGCACTATTGTATTCCGACAATGGGGGGCGCTCCTCCGCTCTCAGAATACACAGATCAGTGATGAAGCTATTGGCTGCAACCACTGATGGAGTGACTTGAATCCAGCAGTGACCACACATGGATGGAAATGTGACCGATCCCTGCTGAACCAGCTGAATTTCCATGTCTCTATGGTCACCATAAGTGACTTCCTCCCCCTCCCCCTCATCTCCATCTCCCATTGGCTGAGCAATATTCTCATTGGTCTCTGAGCTCCTTCTTGCTATTCCTCGTCCTGCCTGTTGTTTCCTTGGATTGATTTTCTGTGTAGTGACCCCGGCTTCATCTCTTGGATGCTCTCGTCTGTTGCTTGTCCTGACCTTTATCCTGATTCCTGGATCTCCTCCTCATCTCTCCTCCATATCCTCTTACACAGCTTTTCTCCACACCTGCAGTGATCCTGGGGGGTAGAAACTTGGCACCAGCACTCAGCAAAATCCATCCCCACCATTAGGAGCTCTGCAGAAAATTGTCTGCTATTTGCACTCCATTCCTCCGCACGTCACCTGATCACATGAGAGCTTACTTTCATACATTCCTGACAGATTTCTGTATGGTAAAGGTCAAAGTTCACTCTTCAGTTTAGGAGAGGAAGGACACACCCAGGAACAATGATATGTTTTGTAAAGGAGCCTCATATAGAGGACCCCTCAAATCTCCCCATCCAAATGTCCCTCCATCCAGAGTCTATGTGTCCTATGACATCACACTGACCTCACAGCTCCTCCTCCCAATGTCCCTCCATCCAGCTCTTTTCCTTTCTCTGATGCTCTTAGGATGTGGGTGGACCCTTGGCATTCTCACTAGCAAAGTAGGACTGTTGGTCCTGCATTGTATGTAACGACATCAGCATACCTGCTACAAGCTTTTAACCTGCATAGTGTGGGGGTCCTGTGTGGGTAAATTATATCTCACCCTGAATTGGGGCTTTAATGGAAACCCAAATGGTGAGGTGAGGAGGATTCTGGGAATATAATTAGATTTTGCTATTTGGGTTCAGATCTAGAGTTTTCCTCTTGTGAAGTCTGGAGATCATATGACCATCACATTGCCTCCACCCCCCTCCCTGATAGAATAGAGAAATACAAAGAAGATTCTAGAAGTCACCAGAGAGATGATGGAGGAGAGGTGAGGAGGATTCTGGGAATTCTGGGACATTATCCAGTAACAGACAAGGGATGTGTCTGGATGGTGACTGTATCATTGTGTGTGTCAGGTTCCTATAAGGTGTCAGGATGTCACTGTCTATTTCTCCATGGAAGAGTGGGAGTATTTAGAAGGACACAAGGATCTCTACAAGGACGTCATGATGGACAATCAGCCGCCCCTCACATCACCGGGTAAGGGGAGACTTTATTGTAAAGGAGAGAGCAGTACGGAGGCTCCACCTAGATCCCCCATCATCTGATAAACACATAGAAACAATGTATTCAGTCAGTGTGTGTGTTTCCTACAGATGGATCCAGTAATGGAAACCCACCAGAGCAATGTCCCCGTCCTCTGTATTCTTGGGATTCTACAGCGGAAGATCACACCATCCCCCACCATCATCAGGTAGATGATTGACAATTATTAGTAGTTCTGATTTATACACAGCATGATTCTTAAAATGAATGTTTTATTATATATCCAGAGTGGAAACCACCAGGATGATAATATTGATGTTAAAGAAGAGGAGGATGAGGAGTATGGAGTGATGGAGGAGTTTTCAGAAGGACACAAGGATATGATGGAGCCACCTAATACCAGGAACCCCACAGAGAAATGTCCTCATCCTCTGTATTCCCGGGATTCCACACAGGAAGATCACACCATCCCCCACTGTTACAAGGTTGGTGGGATGGAGCATCTAGAACATTGACACCTAAAGACCACGTGTGGATTTTTTATGTTATGTCACAATCATAAATCGTATTGTTTACAGATGATATTCACTTTCATTTTCTTGATTTAGAGTGGAGATCCAATCGATATAGAATTTGAGGTGAAAGCAGAAGAAGAAGAAGAAGAAGAGAGGTATGTGAGGGATGATCAGCAGTCTATGGAGGAGGATGGAATAACGGGGACATTTATAGAGGAGGACACTCCTACAGAGATCAGCACAGGTGGGTTATTAACACTAAATACATTCCTCCACCCATACTGCTCACTGATTGGTCCAGAGTAGGGTAAGAACTGGCTGATAATCTTCCTTCTCTGTGCTGCTACACAATTTATGGATCTACACTGCATTTATGGAAATTCTGGGGTTCAGCTGGCAGCAAAAGGTTGATTTTCACCATAGATGTTGTTCTACCTCGGCACCTTGGGCATGTGCTTTGGGTCTTCTACCTCATGCCCAGGTATAGCATGATCTCTGACAGAACAATTAATGGGGTGGGCAACTACATGGCAAATGAGGTTCAATGTAAAAAAAATTAAAATAATGCATTTGGGTGGCAAAAATATGATTGCAATCTATACACTGGGGGGAGAACCTTTGGGGGAATCTAGGATGGAAAAGGACCTGGGGGTCTTAGTAGATGATAGGCTCAGCAATGGCAAGCTGCTGCCAACAAAGCAAATAGAATATTGGCATTAAAAAGGGGATCAACTCCAGAGATAAAATTATAATTCTCCCGCTCTACAAGACTCTGGTCCGGCCGCACCTGGAGTATGCTGTCCAGTTCTGGGCACCAGTCCTCAGGAAGGATGTACTGGAAATGTAGCGAGTAAAAAGAAGGGCAACAAAGCAAATAAAGAGTCTGGAGGATATTAGTTATGAGGAAAAGTTGTGAGCACTGAACTTACACTCTTTGGAGAAGAGATGCTTGAGAGGGGATATGATTTCAATATACAAATACCGGACTGGTGACCCCACAGTAGGGATAAAACTTTTCCATGGAAGAGAGTTTAAAAAGACATGTGGCCACTCATTAAAATGAGAAGAAAAGAGGTTTAACCTTAAACTACGTAGAGGGTTCTTAACTGTAAGAGCAGCAAGGATGTGGAATTCCCTTCCACAGGTGGTGCTTTCAGCGGAGAGAATCGATAGTTTCAAGAAACTATTAGATAATCACCTGAACGACCACAACATACAGGGATATACAATGTAATACTGACAAATAGTCACACACATAGGTTGGACTTGATTGACTTGTGCCTTTTTTTGACCTCACCTAATATGTAACTATGAAACAATCCACCAGGGGTTACTTGTTCTGTTGTCTGCTGGCTGTGCCGGGTGGAGGGATATGTCTGTATAGTCTCAGACCCAAGTCACTGAGTGCAGTCTCAGGAGATGGGAGGCAGCGGTGTGGGACCTCTGCAACTTGTCTCATGTAAACATTTAAGCTTCCACTGATTACTGAATACCAATATTATGAGTCCTGACCCTTACACTGTATAATTTATATTGTACATTACATACTCCTGACCCCTGCACTATATACTCTATGGTGTGCATTGCATCATTCTGATACTATATAGTTGTATCTTATACAATATGTTGTATATTACATAGTCCTGACTTCTGTTCTCTCCCCTCTACCCACTGCTATATATACACATAATATGTATTCTCTTTTGTTACACCCATTTTATACCAGCTGGACATTTTATATCTGATGATTTGATTGGAGCACAGCAGGAACCAATCAGCTCATGTCTAGTAATAATCTTTTTATTTCTATTTTAGTAGATGGACGGGAGATGAGGAAAACCTCAGAGGATTGTCTCACTTTGTCTCCAGACTGTAAAGTAGAAGATGAGGACATCACACAGTATAGTCCAGGAGAAAACCCGACTACCTCAAATGTCCATCCGGCTCCTCACAGTGTAGATGGACCATCGTATTCCTCTTATCCTGAGGAACCTCAGACTGTGAGGGACGGTGCCGTCCTTCCAACAGAGAAGAGCTTTTCCTGTACTGAGTGCGGGAAGTGTTTCTCTTCTAAATCCATACTTAATAGACATAAAAGATCTCACGCGGGGGAGAAGCCGTATTCCTGTCCTGAGTGCGAGAAATGTTTTTCAGAGAAGTCCAGTCTTTCCAAACATCAGAGATTTCACACGGGGGAGAAGCCGTATTCCTGTGCTGAGTGCGGGAAATGTTTTTCAGAGAAGTGCAGTCTTTCCAAACATCAGAGATTTCACACGGGGGAGAAGCCGTATTCATGTCCTGAGTGCAGGAAATGTTTTTCAGAGAAGTCTGATCTTTCCAAACATCAGAGATTTCACACGGGGGAGAAGCCGTATTCATGTCCTGAGTGCGGGAAATGTTTTTCCGTTAAGTCTGATCTTTACAAACATCAGAGATCTCACACAGGAGAGAAGCCGTATTCCTGTCCTGAGTGCAGGAAATGTTTTTCACAGACGTCCAGTCTTTACACACATCAGAGATCTCACACAGGCGAGAAGCCGTATTCCTGTCCTGAGTGTGGAAAATGTTTTTCACAGAAGTCCCATCTTTCCAAACATCAGAGATCTCACACAGGGGAGAAGCCGTATTCCTGTCCAGAGTGTGGGAAATGTTTTTCAGAGAAGTGCAATCTCTACACACATCAGAGATCTCACACGGGGCAGAAGCCGTATTCCTGTCCTGAGTGCAGGAAATGTTTTTCAGTGAAATCGCATCTTAGCATACATCAGAGATCTCATACGGGGGAGAAGCCGTATTCCTGCCTTGAGTGCGGGAAATGTTTTTCAGTAAAGTCCACTCTTTCCACACATCAGAGATCTCACACGGGGGAGAAGCCGTATTCATGTCCTGAGTGCGGGAAATGTTTTTCACAGAAGTCCAGTCTTTCCACACATCAGAGATCTCACACGGGGGAGAAGCTGTAGTCCTGTCCTGAGTGTGGGAAATAGTTTTCAGTAAAGTCCAGTCTTTCCACACATCAGAGATCTCACACAGGGAAGAAAACACTTTCCTGTCCTGAGTGAGGGAATTGCTCCTCAATGAAGTCCTGTCTTCCTGTACATCAGGGATCCCACACAACCCTCAAGATGTATTCGTGCCTTGAGTGCGGGAAATGTCTTCTATACGAATGTTGCTGGACATCACAGCTCTCATGTGGGGAAGAAGCACACCCTGATATACACCTCAGATATTCTCCGTGGCTGATCTTCTTCATGTAAGAAACAGTTCAAAAGGAGATCAGAGATAACCAAACACATGGATGAAGTGTTGTATCGTGCTGGCCATTGATAGCAGGAGTCAAATAAAAATTGAGTCATTACCTTTCATTGGCTGAGTACATTTTGTGGTGGCAGATTTCACAAATACTAAGCCCTTGTACACACGGTCAGACATTCCGGCAACAAAATCCGTCTGATTTTTTCTGACGGATTTTGTCTGAAACTGGTGTTGCATACACACGGTCGGACAAAGTTGTCAGAAAATCCGATCGTTCAGAACGTGATGACGTTATTTAGTTATGACAGGACTACGTTCAGGCTAGTAGCCAATAGCTTTGGTCTAGGAATTTGATCTGAGCATGCTTGGCAATTCTCCGATCGGATCATGTTGTCGGAAAATTTGTATTTCTTGATCATACATCACGAGACACAGGAGCTTCATTACATAGTGGGTTATATAGGCACCTCTGGTGATTGGACACTAGTTAACCCCCAATTAAGGAGAATTCCTCCCCTATATAACCCCTCCCATATGGGAGGCACCTCAGTTTTTTCACCAGTGTCTAAGGTGGTTGGTCACGTAAAACATGTGCTATGAAGAAAGCTCTGTGCAGGTCCCTGCGGGGGTCTAAGGGCTATGATAACCGGATCCATATCTCGGGCCGATATTTTGACTACCAAGATGGTATGGTACCTGGGCCTCGTCATCCGAAGAAACTAGGTTTTGCCTGTAAGTCCTCTCCTATTTGAAGACTGGGCTCAGGGGAAAACCAGACTTGGTGTACTATTTACATAGTGGCACGAAAGTTTCTGGCAGAGTCTTTTACAAGGTCCAGGTAAGAGGTTCCTCTGAGAAGGAACCCAAAAATTCCTGAAGGTTGGCACAACCCTGCCCGCCGTGATGGGTGAAGGCTGGAATCTGTCTGTTTTCAGCAATTCCTGCGGCGAGGACAGGTAAGAGAAGTTGTATTTAGAGTCACTCTGTGGATAGTGAGGAAAGGAACAAAGAGCAACAAGGAAACAAAGACCTGACGTGTGCCAAGGTCATGTGGTCAGTATGCCTAAAAGGGGGCATACCCAAGTATGAAATTAAAAGGGAATGGGTGGGTGGGACATGAGACCCAACATCCACGAGGAGGAGGCAGAGGAGGGCAGGCTTTATGCAGCCTGACTCCTCCTACAAATACAGGCTTGGCCTTACACTTGTACTCAGAGTCACTCTGTGGATAGTGAGGAAAGGAACAAAGAGCAACAAGGAAACAAAGACCTGAAGTGTGCCAGGGTCACGTGGTCAGTATGCCTAAAAGGGGGCAAAAAATAACACAGTAGGAAGAAAGCTCAACAACCAGATGACACAGTGAATAACGTCTAACCTGGAGTGGCGGCAAATGAGTTATGCATTTGCCATAGAGAAGGAAACGCTAGGAAAGGCATTAGCCACTCCCCTGGCTTCAGGAACCACAAAGCCAGCTATAGCACCCCCTTGAGCCCCAACCCAGTTACCAACACAAGAGAAAACCTGAGAGTACATGCACGTCATAAAATAAAACCCACAATGGAAAGTCAGCTGAGCACAGCAGGGAGTCCACACCACTGGAACCCTGGATGGCTTCAAACGAAAGTGCAGAAAATAAACAACCTGACAGATCATTCAGCATGAAATGCTGGGACTTAACTCGATACGCCCAGAAAGTGCTGAGGGCTGATACAAGCTGGAGGAGGCAAAAAAGGAAACTAAAACAAAACAGAAAAGCAAAAAAAAAAAGGAACTAGATGTTTCACCATCAGGACTGGAAACCTAACCTGGAAACATACCAAGCAGTGTCATGGGCCTTCCTGGAATTTAAAACAAAACCCAATGATCAAGGCTGCAGTGCCAACCAAATGGAAAACCAATCTACCACAACTGGAACTGAAAAGAAAGTGCGTCACTGGAACCTGCTTCTGAGACCCGAGCCTACAGATACTGGCCCGGGCCCCGTGATCCACGAAAGCCCCTGAGCCAGTAGAAACTGCGGATCAGCGAAAGACTGACTTACCAAACGTTCTATACCCCAGGGCAACTCCTGGCCGGACGCAGCTAGGAAATTTAAAAATAGTGAGGAATGGCACCCAACTGATCAGGAACTCAACTAGCGAGAGAATTGTGATCAGACAAAGAATACCTGCGACAAGAACGAAACCTGCGATAAGGAAACTTGACTGAACGAAAACATGAGTAGCGTGATCTGATCACCATGAGCGGCATAAGAACCGCGGCTGCTAGAAAACACGACCTGCCTAGGAAATGCAGGTTGCACGAGAAACGCAAATCGATGAAAAACACAAGAGAAAACCCTGGGGGGTACACAAGAGAAAACCCTGGGGGGTGCACAAGAGAAAACCCTGGGGGGTACACAAGAGAAAAGAAAAGCATAAGACATGAAACGTGCGGCATATAGGAATATGTAAGAAACACGAGAAAAAGGCAAGAAAACACGAGAAACAAAAGAAACATGGGAAACGCGAGAAGATGCATGAGACACGTAAATAGCATCAGACACGTACAATACATCCGACACTAACAAGCATGAGGAACCTAAAATGCCTGAGAATCATGAAATTACACAAGGGTAATGACATGAAAGGCATAAGACATGAAACGTGCGGCACATGGGAAATACGGAAGGAAACACAGGACAACACGTAAGGAAACACGTGAATACGTCAAAACCATGGAAATACGTCAGAAAATGCTAGAAAAACATGGGGAAACGTCAGAAACAAGGGAAACGCAAGAAGTTGCATCACGTAAATAACAGCCACGAACATTACATCTGATACGTGAATTGCATGAGAAACATAAAAAAAAAAAGCCTGATAACCATAAATTCACGAGAACCATAAAAGCGTAAGAACTGTAAGTCGTTTAAAAACCGTCAACTGCCAGCAAAATGCACAAGAACACAATTTGTATGAGAAACCGTAAAATTGCATGGAAAACCATCAAATGTATGAGAAACACCAACTTCATAAGTAAATCACATGAGAGACCTAAATCGCATGAAAAAACAAAATTGCGTAAGAACCGTAACTTCATGAAACACCAACTGCATGGAAACCGTGAATTGCATAAACTGTGAATTGCATGAGAAACGGCAATTGCATGTGAAACCGTAAAACGAGTGAGAACCGTGCGTGAAAACAAAGCATGAGAACGTCAAATCGAATGAGAACATAATTGCATGAGAACGTAAAAACGAAACGAGAACATAAAATGCATGAGAACGTAAAACGAAACGAGAACATGATTGCATGAGAACGTAAAACTAAACGAGAACATAAAATGCATGAGAACGTAAAACGAAACGAGAACATGATTGCATGAGAACGTAAAACAAAACGAGAACATGAGTGCATGAGAACGTAAAACGAAACGAGAACATGAGTGCATGAGAACGTAAAACGAAACGAGAACATGAGTGCATGAGAACGTAAAACGAATCGAGAACATGAGTGCGTGAGAACGTAAAACAAAACGAGAACATGAGTGCATGAGAACGTAAAACGAAACGAGAACATGATTGCATGAGAACGTAAAACTAAACGAGAACATAAAATGCATGAGAACGTAAAACGAAACGAGAACATGATTGCATGAGAACGTAAAACAAAACGAGAACATGAGTGCATGAGAACGTAAAACGAAACGAGAACATGAGTGCATGAGAACGTAAAACGAAACGAGAACATGAGTGCATGAGAACGTAAAACGAATCGAGAACATGAGTGCGTGAGAACGTAAAACAAAACGAGAACATGAGTGCATGAGAACGTAAAACGAAACAAGAACATGATTGCATGAGAACATGAAACGAAACGAGGACATAACTGCATGAGCATGTAAAATGAAACGAGGACATGACTGCATGGAAAGCATGAAACGCAAATGCATGTAATCGCTTTGAGAACGTAATCGTGCAAGAACATGAATGGCCTGAGACCGAAATCACCTGAGACCGAAATCGCCTAAGACCGAAATCGCCTGAGAAAACCATAAAATGCACAAGAATGTAAAATTGCATGAGAAAACCGTAAATAACACGAGAACATGAATGGCACGAGAATATTAATAGCACAAAAACGCAAATTGCCCAAGAACGCAAATTGCCCAAGAACACAAATTGCCCAAGAACGTAACCAGCACATAGTACGTGGTGCTCAGGCGGGGGGCACGCCACGTGGAGCTCAGACGGGGGGTGGGGGCATGCCACGTGGAGCTCAGGCGGTGGGGGGCATGCCACGTGGAGCTCAGGCGGGGGGCACGCCACGTGGAGCTTAGGCGGGCACGCCATGTGGAGCTCAGGCGGGGGAGGGGCACGCCACGTGGAGCTCAGACAGGGAGGGGCACACCCCATGGAGCTCAGGCGGGGGAGGGGCACGCCACGTGGAGCTCAGGCGGTGCAGCTGGAGGGAAGAGATAGAACCATAGTCAGGTTTTTTTTGGTTTTTTTTTCCGATTGCTGTCTGACATGCCAAAATGTGGGGAATGTCAAGGGGTATGAATACTTTTTCTAGGCACTGTAAAGCTTTCAGCGTGTGATTCTTTTTCGACGCTCTTCTTTCTCTATCCCGTGGCGCAGGATCATTTTAGTTAAGTAGGAGATCCATCATTTTTAGTCCCGTCAAGATCTTGATCGTCAAAATCGCAGGCGAAGGATGTGAATTACAAGCAGTGCAATCCATTCATGAAACTACATTCCCAAAGCCGCATGTGCTTGGCTTGCCCTTCCTCCTCCATTGCTCCATGTGCTAAGCTTGCTTTCCTTTCTCTATTGCTGTTTGTGCAATGCTTGATCTCCCTCTTCCATGGAAAGTGACACCTGCATGCATCTCCCCTCATTTGCTTCTTGAATGAAATTAATTTGTTTGCAATCTTTGAAGTGTGTTTTTGACGGCCGACCACCCCCCCCTCCCCCCGGCGGGAACACCCCCCCCATGAGCGCCGGGCGGCCACGCACCGGCCACCCGGAGCCGAGGGGGGACAGCCAGGAGGAGGACGACCGCCCGCCCCTCCTCGCAGGAGAGCCGAGGGGAGACTGCGGGCGGCAGGCACGAACACATGCAAGGGGAGAGGGGGAACCGGCGGTGGCCGATCACCTCCCCCTCCCCCCACCAGGAGAATCAGCCGGTACTCTGCACATGTGAGGGGTGAAGGGGAGCCGGCGACGGCCGATCACCTCCCCCTCCCCCCGCCAGGAGAACCGGCGGGCGCTCTGCATGTGTGAGGGGAGAGGGGGAGCCGGTGGCAGCCGATCACCTCCCCCCGCCAAGAGAAACGGCGGGCGCTCTGCATGTGTGAGGAAAGAAGGGGAGCCGGCGGGGAGACCGCGGGCGGCAGGCATGAACACATGCAAGGGGAGAGGGGCACAAGATTAATGGACACTACTAGTACGGCGATTGTTGCCCTTGATAGCTCAATGCACTTAGATGGAATGAACATTATGTTCAATATATCCAGGTATTGTTTCACAGTACACTTATTTTGTGGTTTTTGTTTTCAACACTTACCCTTTTTGTTTTTGGTTCTTTCAATGTTTCATTTTATTTATACACGATAGTGTTCACCACTGTTGGAGCATCTTTATTGCTCTTAACATGATTTCACTATCATATATTACTTTATCTGTGTCACAACAATTCCAACTCAATTCACATCACACTCCAGTCATTTAGATGCCTTAATTTGACACTTACACATGCAACTATTGATCCTAGGGTGTGGATCACTTTTTGGTTCACACCCATGGTACACTGCCTCATCGCATACCATACGCTCTGTCCGCCTCAGCTATGATTTATGATGGATTATAGAATGTGCATCTCTGCGCCCTATGTTAGGCATTAAATTTACAGCTAATAAATTTACATTATCTGATTTTTATTGCTCTCCTGCTTTTTGCTTCTAAAATCGCATGCTTCGCCAAAGTCCCAACCCTTTTTCTATTTATCGTGCCGATAGGGATGGAGGCTATTTTGATGTAAGTGTCTTAGGCCTCATTTAAAGTCCCAACTTTCTTTTCTTTTTTTAGGTAAGAGAAGTTAATCCTATATAAATTATATATTATGGATTTCTTCATTTGAGTAGTTGTATGTCTTACCTGGTTTCCACCACTAGAGGGAGTAAGAGCAGCCTGATGCATACTTGCATGCCTTTCAGATACACACGCTCAGTGAAGCCTGGTTTTTCCAGATGACTCACGTCTCCACTACAGAGATAAAAAGAGGGGTCCCACATAGTCTAGGGGTCCCGCGCGGCTCCGTAGGTGTTCCCCTTCCCCCCTGGACGACCGGCAGTCCTCGTGCACGCACGCACGCTGAGCACACTCCCATGCTAATGGAGGGGGGGTGTGGTTGCGAGCCGTGCACGTCGGCACGCACAGCGCTTTACTGCGCAGGCACCAAGCGGCAATTTTAAAAAGCCCAGAGCCACAGGGGGCTGTAAGTGGAAGACACAGGAGCTGTGGGCAGTAAGCATCCTAAGGGATTGGATCCAGGCAAACCTAAGACACCTACTCAGCATCAGGTTGTGCAGTTTAAGCATATATATTTATTGTGAGACTTGGAGCACAACAGTGATTGCACTTTTGTACTAGTACCTCTGCTTTGTAGCTTAGGACTATGTCTCCTCGTAAGAGGGTCTCAGGGGGAGGTAACAAGGGCACTGGTAAATCACCGCCTAGGTCTAGGGGTTCTAAAAATGCCTATAGATTACCACCCCCCCTGCAAGTCTGGAGCCAGCCTCACAGGATGAGTCAGTGCCCCTGTCAGGTTTTGCAGCCTCTCCTAATGTTTCAGCCCCGGTATGTGTCACTGAAGACTCCCTTAAGGCTACATTATTATTATTATTATTATTATTATTCAGGATTTATATAGCGCCAGCAATTTACGCAGCGCTTTACAATATAAAAGGGAGACAATACAGTTACAATACAATTAAATACAAGAGGATTAAGAGGGCCCTGCTCAGAAGAGTTTACAATCTAAAAGGGTGGGGCAGGTGGGACCCACATTCTGAGGGAATTTGGGCTTTCGGGGCCAGTCCTTTCTACTCTGGTCAATGCCAGAAAGCCGGCCTCCAGGCTTATTTACTACAAAATCTGGAAGGCATATATGTTTCCTGGTGTGAACCCAGGGGATGGCATCCTAGAAAGTATGTCATTAGCAGGATCTTGGCTTTCCTCCAGTTAGGCCTAGAAATGAATTTGGCCGTAAGCACTATCAAGGTGCAGATTTCGGCCTTGTCAGTGTTTTTCCAGAAGCCACTTGCATCACATTCCCTTGTGCGGGCTTTCATCCAGGGGGCCTTAACCGCCAGTCAAACCTTCGGTATGCCCATGGGATCTGAATTTGGTTCTCTCGACTTTGCAGGGGCAACCATTTGAACCTTTGCATAAGGCTTCATTTGTTTTTTTGACTAAAAAATTGGTTTTCTTGATAGCCATATCCTCGGCTAGAAGAGTGTCAGAACTAGCAGCTCTCTCCAGCAAGGAACCTTATCTAATTATTCATAAGGACCGGGTGGTTATGCGTCCCAACAGGTCCTTTCTGCCTAAGGTGGTTTCAGGATTCCATTTGAATCAAGATGTAATCCTACCGTCCTTTTTTCCGGACCCACAGTCCGCAGAAGAAGAATCTTTGCACACTTTAGATGTGGTAAGGGCAGTCAGTATCTATCTTCAGGCAACTGCTCAGATAAGAAAAACTGATTGCTTATTTATTTTTCCGGAAGGCCCTAGGAAGGGCCAGGCGGCATCAAATTCCACTCTCTCAAGGTGGATCAGACAAGTTATTTTTCAGGCCTATAGTGTAAAGGGTAAGATCCCTCCTTTTCAAGTGAAAGTGCACTCAACGAGGGCTATAAGTGCTTCTTGGGCAGTGCATCACCAGGCCTCCCTGGCTCAGATCTGTAAGGCTGCAACTTGGTCATCAGTCCACACATTCACCAGATTTTATCAGGTGGATGTCAGAGGGCAAGAGGATATTGCCTTTGGGTGCAGTGTACTGCAGGCTGCAGTTTAGGTCCTCTGGTCCTTGGTGGTCTATAATTCTGATCTGTGTCTCCCTCCCCTCAAACTGAGCATTGCTTTGGGACATCCCACTATGTAATGAAGCTCCTGTGTCACGTGATGTATGATCAAGAAAATAGGATTTTTATATACAGCTTACCTGTAAAATCCTTTTCTTGAGAGTACATCACGGGACACAGGGCTCCCGCCCCTCTTGGGTTTTACATGGTTTCTTATTGCTTTGCTACAAAACTGAGGTGCCTCCCATATGGGAGGGGTTATATAGGGGAGGAATTCTCCTTAATTGGGGGTTAACCAGTGTCCAATCACCAGAGGTGCCTATATAACCCCTATGTAATGAAGCTCCTGTGTCCCGTGATGTACTCTCAAGAAAAGGATTTTACAGGTAAGCTATATATAAAAATCCTATTATTCAGCTCTCAAACTTTGTTGATCGGAACTTCCGACGGAAAAAGCCAGATGAAGCCCACACATGGTAGGATTATCCGACAACACGGTCCGAGTGTGTACAAGGGCTTAGAGATTTGTTTTTAAAATAATTTTTGGACAAATGTGAGAATGAATCAATCCAGTCTTGACAAATTTTGGTTGTATTTTACTTCATACAGTACTTTCCTCCTTTCTAGTGCCCATACTGCAGTATTGTACCATTTTTTTTTTCAATTTTGGTGCTGGGTTCCCCTTAATATTCATACCAGACCCAAAGGGCCTGGTAATGGACTGGGGGTGAACCCATGTTTTTAATGAGTTTTAGCTGTATTGCCGAGACCCAACAATTCATTACAGCCACGATCAGTTTTAAATTACTTTTTTCCTTTAGAAATTTAATTTTGCTGTGATATTGATCTAAACACGGGAAAAATGCGCCACTTTACAGGCATACTATACTAATTCCTTTTTTTTATTGTTTCACTTTAAGCATTATTAAAATCACTGCTACCTAAAACGGCTGTTTTAAAACTTTTTTGTATTGATACATGTCCCATGGGCATTTTTGGTTTTTCATGTTCGTGTCCCATAAACTTTAACGGTGTTTGTATGAATTTTTTGCATGTTCTGATGTGAATCGAACCGGGGGGTTTTTGGCTCATCCCTAGTTACAAGGGTAAAGTTGCAGAACTCACCTTGCCTTCGCAGAGGAAGCAGAGAATGAATCATCTTCAGGAGGCTTTGAAGAAAAGTTTGTGTAGCGCCTTTCCAGACCCAGGGAAGTTACCATTTCCTGGTGCTGGACATTGTGTTTCTGAGGCTTTGTTCGGTTCTTCGTTCAGAGAAAGAGCGGTGGAGAAGGTGGCTAGCTGACCTTAAACAATTTTTCAGTCCTCAGAGCCAAGGTCTGATCAGTTTAAGCAACGATCGCAATCATCTGCATTACATGGTGCAGTAATATCTAGGGG
This sequence comes from Lithobates pipiens, assembly GCF_037356315.1. Lineage (NCBI taxonomy): Eukaryota > Metazoa > Chordata > Amphibia > Anura > Ranidae > Lithobates > Lithobates pipiens. Next base: position 629,446,631 of record NW_027507758.1, read on the forward strand.
CAAGAGCAGTCTTGGAGACCTTTCCAACAGAGCATCCACTGGGTTACTGGGTCTTGAGGATGGACCACTGGCCAGAACTTGCTAAATATGCAATCGAGCTACTGACCTGTCCTGCATGCCGGTTTGTAACAGATCAAAGAGATTCCTGTCCACAGACTCCATTGATAGGCTCGCATTTATAAAAATGAATCACTCCTGGATCAGCAGATATCAAGTCGCTGATGCTGATGTTACTGATTGAATTTGCTGTGGATCTGGGATCCCTGGAAGACTGCCTATCCTATTCCTCCTAAATCTTGATGATGCTAGCTTGCAACAATATATACTGCAGTTCAGAGTATATAGAGCAGTCAGTGTAGTATATATAATGCAGTGCAGGGTATATAGTGCAGTGTACAGTATATAATATAGTGTATTGAAGTGGTTAAGGGGAACCCTATGACAGAATTAAGGGGAAAAAATGGAATGGGTTCCCCTTTGGGTTTGGTATAGATTTTAAGGGAAACGCCACAAAAAAAATTGGCATGGGGTCCTGCCAAAATCCATAACAGACCCTTATCCGAGCAAGCAGTCTCACGAGTGAGCACCCCCCCCCCCCCCCCCCGAACCATACCAGGCCGTTTGCCCTCAACATAGGGAGGGTGCTTTGGGGTCCCCCAAAGCACCTTGTCCTCATGTTGATAGGGACAAGGGCCTCATCCCCAAAACCTTGGCCTATCTAAATCTGGAACCCCCTTTAACAAGGGTGCCCCCATTTTCCCCCCAATGTCTGTATGGGTATTGGGTACATTCTACCTCTAGCCATTCACCAAAAAAAGTGTCAAAAAATAAAAACCACAATACACAGTTTTTGCCAATTATTTTATTAAAAAAAGAAAAAAAGTGGCCTGTGATGTCCATCCCTCCTCAATCACGTGGCCTGATGAACCTAAAAAAATAGAGAGAAAAAACACTTCTGCCTCAATGGGAGGCGTCTCCCCAACTGCTGTCTCTTGGCTGTGACAGCTGTTAAAAAGGCAAGGAGTGGCCCCCTGGTGATGTAACTGAGTGACCCCACCCCTTCTGACATGTGCCATCAGAGGGGGGCAGGGTCATCTGGTTACGTCAGTGGGTGACCCATCCGAGCTGTCCCAGAGAAAATACAGTCGTTTTTTTCTTTAACAATACATTACAGCCACGAGCAGTTTTAAATGAAATGTTTTCCTTTTGAAGTGTAATTTTTCTGAGGGACTGTAAAACACATAACACAGATGCTCTATTTTACAGGCAGACTAAGGGGACCACCCAAGCACAATAGTTAAAGCAATATTTCATTTTCGTTGTTTCAATTTAAGCATTATTAAAATCACTGCTCCAGAAAAAAACGGTAGATTTAAAAACTTTTTTTGAATTGATACATGTCCCCTGGGGCAGGTTCCCAAACACATTTTTATGTCAATAACTTGCATATAAGCCTTTAAAATTAGCACTTTTGATTTTTTATGTTCGTGTCCCATAGACTTTAACAGTGTTCGCACAAATTTTTAGCCTGTTCACAAGTTCTGGTGCGAACTGAATACATTTATATCTCAAAATGAAAAAAAATTGTTTTTCTACCTTTATTTTGCAGTCTCCAGTGCTGTCACATGACTTCAATTCTACTTCCTTCTGAGCCTAAAAGCAGCCAGTGGGTGTGGGTGACATCACTTCCAGGAAGGGGCACTGTTTAAAAAGAAATAAAAAGTCCCATCCACACAGGACACGGGGGGGGGGGGGGATGGGGGGTGCAGTGCACATATACAGTATAGCTGTGCTGGGCTTTGAATGAAGACTAGCACAGGAGAAGGGAGCTGGACACAAGGGGGGGGCGGGGGACTGCCAGCGTAGCTGGAAGTTCTCTGGGGTCTCAGCTCACAGTCTATAATGATCACATTGTCTGATCACACTGATATGATCTCTGGAAGACTCTGCAGCAGCTGTTAACCATTTCAGTTTATAATCAGCTATTTAGCCAGAGCTCTGTGTGTGCTGCACAGATTGTTTTTTTTTTTTTTTTTTTGAGGATTTACTGCTGGTTTAGGCTAGAAGCTTCACAGCCCCATTAACTGGTTACTGCCCTCCACTAATCCTGAGCAGTTCACTGTTTGTAAGAAAATTTGTATTTTGGAAATTGGATGTGAAGCTGTCTTCTGTCACTTGCTTGTACTTTCAAAGGAAAATCACTGACTTGATTTTGCAGAGCTGGTTTAAAAAGAGTGGATCAGCCCTGTGATACTATATACTTGTACACTGGGTTCAGCCATAAACGCAGTCTCTGACCATCTCCCGAATCAATCATGTCTGCAATCCCTAACCGTCTCCTGTACTATGTCTGCAGTGTCTTATCATCTCCTGTACTTTGTCTGCAGTCTCTAACCATCTCCTGTATAGGGATGAGCCGAACACCCCCCGGTTCGGTTCGCACCAGAACTTGCGAACGGCCCCCGCGTTCGTTACGAACGTTAGAACCCCATTGAAGTCTATGGGACTCGAACGTTCGAAATGGAAAGTGCTAATTTTAACGGCTAATATGCAAGATACTGTCCTAAAAAGGGTTTGGGGACCTGACTCCTGCCTCGGGGGACATGGGTCAATGCAAAAAAAAGTTTTAAAAACGGCCGTTTTGGCGGGAGCACTGATTTTAATGACGATTAAAGTGAAAAAAAAAAAAAGAGTGAAATATTACTTTAAATATGGTGCCTGGGGGGTGTCTGTAGTATGCCTGTGAAATGCCACGTGTTTCCCGTGTTTAGAACAGTCCCTGCACAAAATGACATTTAACGGAAATAACACCATTTAAAACTGCTTGCGGTTTTAATGTTATATCTGGTTCCTGCAATATGGTTGAAAATCATTCAGAAAAATGGCATGGGTAGCCCTCCCTGCCCATTACCAGCCTATTTGGGTCTTGTACGCATATTAAGGGGAACCCCGTACCCACATTAAAAAAAGGAAATGCGTGTGGCCCCCAGGCCCTATATACTCAGAACAGCAGTATACAGGCGGTGCAAACAAGACAGGGACTGTGTAGGTTTGTTGTGTTAAGTTGAATCTGTTTGTAATTTTCAACTGGTACATTTTTAAAGTGTAGCTCCAGTCAAAAATACTATTTTTAAGCTTTTTGGAAAACATAGGGAAGGGTTATCACCCCTGTATAATTTGTTTTGTCGTCCATCTTTTTTCATCTCACTTGCTGCTGTCTCCTTGCGTTTGCAAGTAGGAGATGTTTGTAAGTTGGATGTTTGAAAGTAGGGGCCTGCCCTATATTATAGCGGTATGTACTGGATACAGAGCACGCAGACAGCACGCACTATCTCCTAACACTACTGACTGCAAGCTCTATTATTAACCACTTGACCACTGGGCACTTAAACACCCTTAATAACCAGACCAATTTTCAGCTTTTGGTGCTCTCACATTTTGAATGACAATTACTCAGTCATGCAACACTGGACCTATATGAAATGTTTGTCCTTTTTTTTCACACAAATAGAGCTTTCTTTTGGTGGTATTTAATCACCTCTCAGTTTTTTTATTTTTTGTGCTATAAAAGAAAAAAGACCGGAAATTCTGCGAAAAAATGAATTTTTCTTTGTTTCTGTTATAAAATTTTGCAGATTAGTAATTTTTTCTTCATAAATTTTTTTTTACTGGTTACATGTTTTGAGTTGCAGAGGAGGTCTAGGACTAGAATTATTGCTCTCGCTCTAACGTTCTCGGCAATACCTCACATGTGTGGTTTGAACACCGTTTTCATATGTGGGCGGGGCTTACGCATGCGTTCGCTTCTGCATGCGAGCACATGGGGACATGGGCGCTTTAATTTTTTTTTTTTTTTTATTGTTCATTTTACTTTATTTATTTTAGTTTGACATTTTTTTCCCCAAAAATATATTTTTGATCACTTTTATTCCTATTACAAGGAATGTAAACATCCCTTGTAATAGGAATATGGGGTGACAGGTCCTCTTTACAGTGAAATCTGGGGGTCAATATGACCCCACATCTCACCTCTAGGCTGGGAAGCCTGAAATAAAAAATAAAAAAAAGATTCTGGCTTTGATCGTACTGGCGAGTTGGTAGAAGCACCGGAGGGCGGTGAGGGGTGGGGGGCGTCTATGGCTGGGTATTTCAGGGTATCACCGAGTATGGCTGGGTATCTCCGAGTATGGCTGGGTATCTCCGAGTATGGCTGGGTATGGCAATTTATGGCAGGGTATTGCAGAGTATTGGTGGGGTATTGGCGGGGTACTACAGAGTAATAGCAGGGTACTGCAGAGTATTGGGGAGTACTACAGAGTAATGGCAGGGTACTGCAGAGTAAAGGCAGGGTACTGCAGAGTAATGGGGGGTACTGCAGAGTAATGGCAGGGTACTGCAGAGTATGCACTGGTATTGCAGAGTATTGGCGGGGTATTGGCGGGGTACTTGAGAGTAATAGCAGGGTACTGCAGAGTATTGGGGAGTACTACAGAGTAATGGCAGGGTACTGCAGAGTAAAGGCAGGGTACTGCAGAGTAATGGCAGGGTACTGCAGAGTATGCACTGGTATTGCAGAGTATTGGCGGGGTACTACAGAGTAATAGCAGGGTACTGCAGAGTATTGGGGAGTACTACAGAGTAATGGCAGGGTACTGCAGAGTAAAGGCAGGGTACTGCAGAGTAATGGGGGGTACTGCAGAGTAATGGCAGGGTACTGCAGAGTATGCACTGGTATTGCAGAGTATTGGCGGGGTACTACAGAGTAATAGCAGGGTACTGCAGAGTATTGGGGAGTACTACAGAGTAATGGCAGGGTACTGCAGAGTAAAGGCAGGGTACTGCAGAGTAATGGCAGGGTACTGCAGAGTAATGGCAGGGTACTGCACTGCAGAGTAATGGTGAGGTACTGCAGAGTAATGGCCGGTACTGCAGAGTATTGGGGGGTACTGCAGAGTAATGGCAGGGTACTGCAGAGTAATGGGGGTTACTGCAGAGTAATGGGGGGTACTGCAGAGTAAAGGCAGGGTACTGCAGAGTAATGGGGGGTACTGCAGAGTAATGGCAGGGTACTGCAGAGTATGCACTGGTATTGCAGAGTATTGGCAGGGAATTGAGGGGTTAAATTCGGTGAGCAGCGATGTGGGCACTGCAGATGCAGCCCACATCGCTGCTGACACCGATCTCTTCCCCCTCCGCTGTACCGATCGGTACAGAGAGGGGAGGGAGGAACCAGCGTCATAACATGACGCCGGTTTGTTTCCAAGTGATCACTCCGTCATTTGACGGAGCGATCACGTGGTAAACGGCCGCGACGAGCGGCCGTTTACCGTGATCCGTGATGCTCTCGAGTGCGGTCACGAATGCTCTCGAGTGCGCGCCCCAGGGGGGCGCGCGAGAGCAGAATTCTGGGAGGCCGTTAATTAACGGCCTCTCAGAGTTAAACAACCGCCCTGAAGCCGTTAATCGGCAATGGGCGGTTGTTAAATGGTTAAAGATAGATCACTAGCTAGCTATATAGGTGAGGTGAATATAGCGGTGTATACTGCGGTCAGGGCACAGACAATAACCACTACACAAGAGCAAGATAGGAAATCAGCCAAAAACGATTGGTGTGTAACTGTGTTGAAGGTACACAGAACACCCACTGCTTCAGATTCCAACACACTACACGAGGCCGCCTCAAAGGCGGCCTTATATAGTGTGGGGCGTGCACTACACAGCCTGAGCTATGATTGGCCACAGGCAGGATGCCTGTGGCCAATCATGGCTCTCCTCGCTGCTGGCGCTGCAATTGGCCAAGCATGCGGGGTCACAGTGCATGCTTGGCCAATCATGAGCCAGCAATGCACTGCGCCATCGCAGTGCATTGTGGTCTGCGCGCGCCATACGAATTTTGACGCGAACGGACCAAGAGTTCGGATTTCGCCGAACGCCCGAACAGCCAATGTTCGAGTCGAACGTACGTTCGACTCGAACACGAAGCTCATCCCTACTCCTGTAGTATGTCTGCAGTCTCTGATCCGTCTCCTGTAGTATGTCTGCAGTCTCTGACTGTCTCCTGTACTATGTCTGCAGTCTCTGATCATCTCCTGTACTATGTCTGCAGTCTCTGATCATCTCCTGTGCTATGTCTTCAGTCTCTGACCATCTCCTGTGCTATGTCTTCAGTCTCTGACCATCTCCTGTGCTATGTCTGCAGTCTCTGACCATCTCCTGTGATATGTCTGCAGTCTCTGACCATCTCCTGTATTATATCTGCAGTCTCTGATCATCTCCTGCTGTACTATGTCTGCAGTCTCTGAGCATCTCCTGTATTATATCTGCAGTCTCTGATCATCTCCTGCTGTACTATATCTGCAGTCTCTGACCATCTGGGGCAGGTCCTGGGTGGGGCTGAAGGAGGGGCCAGGGGCGGGACCAGGGTGGGGCTGAAGGAGGGACCAGAGGCGGGCTGAAGGAGGGACCAGGGGCGGGACCAGGGTGGGGCTGAAGGAGGCCCCGTCAGATCGGCTGTATGGGGCCCTTATGATGTCTATCAGCGGCCCTGTGTGTAGGAGAGAAGGACAAGGTTTTCAGGAAGCGAGAGGCCCCCATGCAGAATTCAGATAAAGGGAAATGAGGTTGTCCCTGAATAACAGGAAGAAGCTGATTGGCTTTAATTAGACTTTCTAAGCGACACAACCTGCTATACAGAAAATTAATAATGTCAAAGATAAAGATATTTTACATACAATTAACAAAACATTTTTCATTCTTGACTGGACTTCCACTTTAGGGCCGGTTCACACAGGGGGCGACACGAGGCGACACGACTTGCCGTGCCGCGATCTGACAAGTCACCCCCGTTCTGTACAATGGAACCATTCTAAGAGGAGCGACTCGAGTCGCTCCGTCTTAGAAAAAAGGTTCCTGTACTACTTTTGGGCGACCTCGGGGCGACTTGCATTGACTTCTATACAGAAGTCATTTGCAAGTCGCCGCTGAGGTCGCGGTGAGGCAAGTCGTGTCGCCTCGCATCGCCCCCAGTGTGAACCGGCCCTTAAAGGCGCAGCATGAGATATACAACTTGATATGAAAAGATTATTTTATTACAAACATGCTAAAAACAAAACAAAAAAATTATAATTTATATATATATATATATATATATATATATTTATGGCCCAGAGCCCTCTGACCGATACGGATAAGGATGACAAACAAGGTTAACATAAACTCGCTTACTTGAACCGGACCTGAAAGTGTGCCCTGGCCTAACGTAGGGTATACCAAAATAAGGGGGCATACCCTAGATAGAGAAATGAGTAATAAATGAAATGAAAATGAAATGGAGTGAAATGAGTACTCACCCGAGGAGTATAATGCTTGAGAAATGCCCTGACAGGGGATGGGTGGGTGGGTATCGCGCACCGGAACCGACGAGGGAGCTAGGCGAACGGGCTGGTTATATACTCCACCGGGCTCCACCCATAATTCCAGGCCACCATACTGGCCTTTCCATTTATGGCCCAGAGCCCTCTGACCGATACGGATAAGGATGACAAACAAGGTTAACATAAACTCGCTTACTTGAACCGGACCTGAAAGTGTGCCCTGGCCTAACGTAGGGTATACCAAAATAAGGGGGCAAAAACATACAGGTAGGGAATGCTTTTATTGATTCGAGTTTGTTACTGGGTGAGCTTGACAAAGGCCTGGGCCATCTCTACTTGCGGATTGGGTATGTAACGGGCAAAACAGGTGGACTTCCATCTACCCAACTTTTTGATAACGTGGACCGGGACCCCTTGGCGGGAGGCAGTTGAAGCCGCTCCGATACTAAATGAATGTCCGGAGTAGTGAGCTGGATTGAGGTGAAGGATGCCCAGGAGTATCCTGACATGCTCCATGAACTGGGCTGCGTTCAGTGGCTTACCGTGGAATGGCAGAAGCGGGCCAGTTCCTGGTTGATCGGCCAGAAGGGTCAACAAGCGGGTGAGAATGGCGACCGGGCACCAGCGGTTGTTGGTTTTATAAAAATGTATGTCCGTACCTGGGCCAAGCTGCTGCGTCTTGGATACTGCTATATGTAGGATGAAATGGTCTCCGTGCCTGACCAGGTGGTGCTTGCATAGCATGCGAGCTGAGGGGCTACTGGAGGTAAACTCGCCTGGCCGTAAGAAGCCGTAGAAGGCCAGGTGAATGGCTGCTTGTATAATGATACTAGTGTGGAGCCCGAAAGGTGCAGTGGCCAGAATATCGGACATGTTTCTGAAAACGTCTCCTGTGATAGGCAGGCGTTTGGCGGAGGCCGTAGGCTGGCGTTTCTGGATGCCGCGCATGACAGCCCGAATGGCGTGAAAAGTGAACAAGGAGGGTTCGGCAGGGTCCTGGAGGGACGTAAAATGTTGTACCCCGGCCAGGTATAGCCGGATCGTGTTAAAGGATAACGCCAAGTCCGAGTGGCAATGGGCAATGAAGGCCAGGACTTGCTTGACCCGGGAGGTCTCTGTGGAGTGAGATGTTAAGAAACGGTTAAAGGCCCTCCAGGCTGTTTGGTAGGCCTTGCGGGTATTGTCTGAGAGGGAGTGATTGATGAGTTGAGTTGCGGCTACTAGATGAGGGGTTAATCCAGGGTCAGTTGAGACCAGTCCGGGATAGCTGCTGACGTTGGTCCGGCTCCGGGCACCTGATCAAAAAAGGAAACTAAGTTAAAGCGGGAGAGGGCGTCCGCTGCCCGATTACATTTACCGGGGATAAAGGCACAATGAACATTAAATTGAAATAATAACGAGAGCTGGACCAGTCGCCGCAGGAAGGACATAATCTCCAGAGACTTAGACCTGCCTTTGTTAATGATTTCCGCAGTGGCGAGATTGTCCGTTGAAAAGGTCACTGTTTGACCCGACCAACTGCGGCCCCATGTGTGGGCAGCGGCTACGATGGGGTACAACTCGAATAGGGAGGACGTCTCGGTGAAGCCCGGAATTGCCAGTATCTGAGGAGGCCAGGGGGCTGCGAGACAGAGGTGGCCAAAAATTGCCGCAAAACCCGTGGAGGCCGCTGCGTCGGTCACGACCTGCGGTGACGAGGAGGACACGGAGGGGATGAACAGGGACACGCCATTCCAGGACGTCAGGAATTCCTCCCACATGGCAAGATCTGCTATAGCTGCGGGGTCCAGGCTGAGGACGTGCTCCGGGTCTTGTGAATGGGACAGTAGGACTAACAGGCGCGATACGAATGCGCGACCTTGAGGGATGATGCGCATAGCAAAATTAAGCATACCGAGAAGGGACTGTAGCTGCCTCTTGGTGCAAGTTCTGGTGCGGGTGAAGTCCCTCATGACCGTCCTGATGCGGCTTAGTTTATCCGGGGGGAGGCTGGCCTGCATAGTGCTGGTGTTTAAGCTGACCCCGAGAAAGGTGATTGCCTGCGCAGGGCCCTCCACCTTGTGCTCAGCAATAGGGACGTTAAGGTTATTGAAGACCACCCTTAGTTTATCCAGATCCCCTGGAAGGGAGCCAGGTGACTCGATCAGCAGGAAGTCATCCAAATAGTGTATGACTCCCTGGCACTGGGCTACGTGCAGCAAGATCCACGCGAGAGCCTGCGCAAACGAGTCGAAGAGCCAGGGGCTACTCTTGGACCCGAAGGTTAGCTTAGTGGCAAAATAGTAGAGCTCCCTCCATTTGATGCCATGCCAGCACCAGAGAGATGGATGGATAGGAAGGAGCTTGAAGGCGTCCGAGATGTCGGCCTTGGAGAGCCATGTTCCTGTGCCTGACTTGAGAATGGCCTGGATGGCCGTATCTACGGATGCGTATTTAAGGGAGAACTCCTCAGAGGGGATAAGGGAATTAAGACTGGGGACAGAGGAAGAATAAGGCGCTGACAAATCGTAGACCAACCTAAGTTTATTGGAGAACTTGCCCTTGACAAGCCCAATAGGGCTGACTCGCCAGGTGTTAAACGGGGGCTTTGTGAAAGGGCCTATGATGAAGTCCCGGTCTAGCTCTGCCTGTAACAGCTGGTCGATGGCCTGTACATCCGTGGCTGCTGACCGCAGGTTCTGGCACTCGTGTGTAAGGTGAGGGAGAGAGACAAGTCCTGTATGAAAGCCCTGAGTAAAGCCCTGAACTAGGTAGGTGGCAAGTGAGGGGGTGGGATGATTGGCGAGGTAGACACTGAGCCACAACACGTTGACCCGGCTTAGTCAAGATCTTTTAGCCTGCTTGACCTCGCACATGAGCCTGGGATGAGCTCTATGACACCGTGTGCATACATGGAGCAGCCTGCACTGGCTGAAATTGCACGACCCGCTGTTGTAGTTGTTACAGATGGCTGCGCCTCCCATGGTCTTGACTGGGCGCCCCAGTTTATCCGTCTGCGGCAGGCGTACCGGCGCCGGTAGGCCCTGGGCAGTACCTGAGGTCGATGGACCGTCTACGGGCGGGGCTGCCACTGAGCTGGCACACCAAGTCGTGGTGTGAGTAGCCGACTGGCAAATCGCACAGAGGGGAGACCGCAGCCCCGCGAAGTGTCGGCAGAACAACTCGGTGTCCATGTCACTCCAATCAGTAGGTATCTGAAATTGGGAGAGCCTGGCGGCCGCCTTAGCGGAGAAGGAGCGGTGATAGTCATAAAATGAAAAACCGCCGTATTTATACCCCAGGTCAACTACCACGTGGAGGTAACGATCCAGTTCCTCCCTCCTGCCGGGGGAGGCCGAGCAGATGACATCCCTCAGCATGCCGAAGGCCAAGGTGAACTCGGTGACAGAAAGCTTCCTGTCCAGCCTGGGGTCTTTGGCTTTGAGGACCACCGACACGTCCCCCCAAGTGTAAGCTTTGTTTTCTGCCAGCTCATGAATGGAGATAAGGAGTGAAGCCAGATTGACGTCCTTGCCCTCTAGGATGTCCTTCCTGATGTTGGCTGATATTAAATGAGAAGGGTACACTACTGGTGTACACCCGGGGGTACCTGCGCTGGTGTTATCCACTGCTTGTGAAGCTGGTATTGGAGGAGAAACGAATGGGCGGGTCTCGAGGAGGGCCACCCGACTCTGAACCTCTGACATTGAGGTCGTCAGGGATGACACCAGAGTGTGAAGCTGCGTGATGGAAGCAGCGATAGAGCCCAGGGAGGCCTGCTGGGCACTATCCTCAACCACGGCTGGGGGAGGAAAGAGGAGCCCAAAAAGTTCGGCCTTTCTGGCTGTAGCTGGAAAGGGTACACCCCTGCGCCTTAACTCGGCTGTTAGCCTGGGAATGGTCCATGCTCTGAAGGACCTTTGGCTGCCACTCTCTGAGACAAGAGAAGGGGACAACGGAGCCGTGTAGTCCTCGCTGCCAGCGTGGGACATGGTGGCAAAATCCAGGCTTGGTAAGCCTATTAATCACTGGGTCCGGGTTTTCTCCTGTACGGAACCTATGAGGGTGACATGGATTACAAGACTCGTAGGAGACTCCTGAGAAAATATTTTGAAGAGAAGGATACTACCGCTCGTAAGCGTTCCCCTCCCAGATGACCCTCTCTTACCTACGGAGGCACCGTTCGACCAGGTGCAGGTTGGACCTACTGAGAACTCGACTGACCTGAGGAGATGAAGGTGAAGTTTTGTTTGAGAATCCAACACCTAAAGAGAGATGTCTAGCTAACTAGTGGAGGTGAGACTGGAAATGTGATAAATGACATAAATGAAATGAATGGACAACCGAAATTTGCCTTTTTTTTTTTTTTTTTTAGAATAACGTACGTACGACAACAGAGACGTGACTTGGTTGCGTCGCCGATGCAAAAATATATATTTTTTTTTTTTTTTCTTTTATAATTCTTTTGAGGCGATTCAATAGTGAAATGAGGCTGATGGTCAAGGCCCCCCGATAGAAATCCGATATTGAAGAGTCAACTGGACTAACCGGGAAGCCGTATGTGACCGTGAAATGAGTGGATCCGCCATGACAGAGATCTGAATCGCCATGCCACAAACTTGCGACCGAGCACGAAACGGACTCTGGAGCATGTACTGAAATGAGGCCGTTCCTGGGGCACGCCGATACGAATTTAGTACACGGAAGTGGCTATTCGTACCGGAACGTGATAAGTGAAATGAAATGAAAACCCATGACAAAGACATGAATCAAAGGACGAGCCCATGAACCCAACAGAAGAATCCTGTCTTTGGAGCATGTACCGAAATGAGGCGTAACAGCTGGGCGCACCGGAACGAATCGGTACATAACCAAATGCAACAGGATTCGAATCGGAGCGTAATAAGTGACTGAAATGATATCCCATGACAGAGACAAGTTTCAACGACTGGACAGATGGTTACCACAAAGAATCCGTCTCTGGAGCATGTACTGAAATGAGGCGTAGCAGCTGGGCGCACCAGAACGAATCGATGCATAAGGAATGCGATGGGATTCGAATTGGAGCGTAATAAGTGACAGAAATGATATGCCATGACAGAGACAAGATTCACTGACAGGACTGATGGTTTACAATAAAGAACCCGTCTCTGGAGCATGTACTGAAATGAGGCGTAGCAGCTGGGCACACCAGAACGAATCGGTGCATAACGGAATGCGACAGGATTCGCTTTGGCGCGTAATAAGTGACAGAAATGATAAGCCATGACAGAGACAAGTTTCAACGACTAGACTGATGGTTGCAACAGAGAAACCGTCTCTGGAGCATGTACCGAAATGAGGCGTAGCAGCTGGGCACGCCAGGACGAATCGGTGCATAGCAGAATGCGACAGGATTCGAATTGGCGCGTAATAAGTGACAGAAATGATATGCCATGACAGAGACAACATTCAACGACTGGACTGACGGTTACCACAAAAGAATCCGTCTCTGGAGCATGTACTGAAATGAGGCGTAGCAGCTGGGCACGCCAGGACGAATCGGTGCATAGCAGCATGCGACAGGATTCGCATTGGCGTGTAATAAGTGACAGAAATGAAAGCCATGACAAAGACTAGAATCAAGGACCGTGCTTGAACCTGCGAGTGACTCAGTCTCTGGAGCATGTACAGAAATGAGGCCGAACCCTGGGGCACTTCGAAGCGAATCGGTGCATTGGAGATGCGACAGGATTCGCATCGGAGCGCGGTAAGTGACAGAAATGATGAAATGTCTTTAGAAATGGTAGAAATGAAATGATCCGACATAACAGACTGAAATGATTGAAATGACTCGAAATGATTGAAATGACTGAAATGATTGAAATGACTCGAAATGATAGAAATGACTGAAATGATTGAAATGAAATGAACCGAAATGACAGACATAGTACAAACGGCATGAAATGATTGAAATGCTTAACTTATTCGGATTTGAAACGGTCCGACCGTTTCATGATTTTGAACAACGTTAGATTGCCATTGGCCGGAGTGCTCAGTTTAACGTGACAAGCAGACGGCTTTAATTTCGAAACGGTTCGATCGATTCGAACATAGAAATGATCGGGGGAGTCGTTCGGTTTGCAGCGACGTGCTACGAAACGAGGTGCCTGGTGGCACGAACGGCATGTACCGAAAAGTGATAACGGCTTCTTTCGAAGAAGGGGTAGTGACATGTAGTAACGAATACGAGTGCCACAGTTAAGACGTTCGTGCAATCTAAAGTGAGTGGTTCGTGAGTTCAGGAATCTAGTTTACGTGACTTTGTAACACATGAAATGAAATGGGTGCCGAAGCCCTACCTGCGACAGCCGGCCCAGACGTGTTTGTATGACAACGGAAAATTTCGATTTGAGTATAGCGACTCAGACGGCAATCAGACGGACGCTGACGAACGACAAGGCTTTGTCGACACTAAGGCGGACGGAACAGCGTGGAACTCACGAACCCGGCTCACTGAAAGGTCTCGAGGATAGTCGGCCCTTGATTTCTGACGTATCAGGTATCGCGCACCGGAACCGACGAGGGAGCTAGGCGAACGGGCTGGTTATATACTCCACCGGGCTCCACCCATAATTCCAGGCCACCATACTGGCCTTTCCATATATATATATATATATATATATATATATATATATATATATATATATATAAAAGACTTTCAAAAATGTCCACTAGAGGAGTATAGTCTCTATATGTAAAAAGGAAAAATAACAAAATAACACAATAAGGGAGCCCCCAGAGCTGCATAACCTATAAGTATACAACAAAAACACAGGAAATTTCCCCAGGGTTTTTTTAGCAGCAGAGAGTTGGTGTAAAAATAGTTGATGTAAAAAATAATTTATTTGACAAACAATAGTAATTCCAAATGAACAATAGTACATCATCCATATATGTAGTGCGACAAATACAAACATGGAACATCACTCATAGCAAAAAACTCTATGTACAGGCATGGTTTGCCAATTGTATTCGTAACATATGTATCACCATGAAAAACCCCGATGCATTTCGACCCTTACGATTTCCGGTCTCTTCAGGGGGATTTATATTCTAGGGAAATGTCAAAATATCTAATTAAAGACTTTGGACAATATAAAAATATATATAGGTATAGTATTTCAAATTAAGCAAAAATATGTCTCCATGCATATAGAGATATAGTTACCAATGGGTGTATGAGGACATGAGGACGTGTCGCATGAACCGGCATTGCAGGATTATAACCATCCAGTGATCCCATCACTGCCACATGTTCCCCCCGTGCCCTCTGGGTGGGTGCATAGTCCACTGAGCTTACAGGGGGCCACGTTTTAGGACCCAGAGAGGAGGATGGGGGGGTAAAACACCTGCAGATGGACATGCAAAAAACTTTTTGTAAGTCATCATTAAATAATATTAGAGGGAGTATATAGAAGTGCTTGGCAGTTATAGGCTTATTACTTGGTAATTAATGAATTCATATTGTAAAAGAATTAAGCTAATTATATATAGCATGGCGTAGTTTCTTCATTAGTTATATTAATTATAAGAGGGATTAGCTGACAGTGAAAAAAGGTGGGTGAGGGATAGGGTGTGGAGATGTGATGGGTGAAGTGAAAATGCATGATGTGAGGTACACTGATGACGGGGCAAGAGGGATGTGAAAGTGAAAACAAAACCAAACTACTGAAAAAGGAAACTGAAACAACAAAATTGGAAATGTCAAAAAAGTAATGGTGCATGCGTGTGTCTATATGTAATTGTAGTATGGGTCTATATTCATATATAACTTTAGTTATTGAATTACAAGAATAGTTAAAAGTGATTACTTTTATCTAGATACAACATGTTTAATGCATGAGGCATCTGCTTCATTATGCTATGGGAAGTTGGGAACCTTTGACCTTTTCTTTTCATCAGTTGTAGCTATTGTCTTCACTACCATATAAATATGACTTGGAGACCAGTCCGGAGTTTGAGGTTTGATTCAAGACTGAAGTTTGAATCATGCTGACTATCTTCTCCAGGTAGCTCATTTATAATGAGCTAGTGACTCCCCTGAATTGAATATGCTGAATTTATCCTGTATAGTATCATCTGTAATACATCTTCAATCAAATCTAAGTAAATAATTTTATTACATTCTTTGTGTGTTGTTGTGTTTTAATCCTTGCATTTACTGACCACATATCTGAAAGGGTAAATATATAAATGAACTTATGAATAAATGTAACACAGGATTTAACCCCTTGTTACAGTAATGTTTCCCCATATATCATACAGGACATCAATGACCATCAACTAATTAGGTGTAACAATATTCTGTATAGTCCAGAAGATCTTGTCCAACACTTAACGTGTTTCCCTGAATAGCTTTTTCAGGACTGTATGCTTTTGAGGGAAACATCACTATCATCATCATCATCAAACAGACAAACACAAGATATGGTAAGTATATATTTATATTTCAATACTGTCATTCATATTACACACTTTATTATATATTTATAGACTGCACAGATTACATCAATATGGGGGCAAATGATGGAATCCACAATCCAGTCGGGAGGGGGGGGGGAGCATAGGGAACCCAAACAAAGGGGGGAAACAACAGAGTATGGCACACAGGTGAGAAATCTATAATATACCAAGTAAGTGGAGAGCATAGTTAGTAGCAGCTCTATCTCTAGCTCTATCTCTATTTACTAAGGCAGCCATAACTGCTTGTGACTGATGACACGGTCCATGTGTCAAACTGGAGGGAAAAGAGTGTCTGGCAGACATAAATGATCACCTTTTCCAAAGTCTTGTTTCGTAAGAAGTTGTCCCCTGTGGAGCACTTGTTCTTAGCATGCTTGATTGGTTTACCTGCCGAAGTAAAAACAAACTTCTGCCCCTTCAAATGGAACCAAAAGCTCTCTATATCTCGACTATCTATATAAATACTCTTTTTATAGCTCACAGGCTTTGCTAAAACATGGAGCTCTGCTTCTTGAGCTGGGGAAAAAGGATCCAATGACTCCGAATACAGAGTATCCTTCTGGGTGATGAACTTCATCCTCAGTATAAAACTACAAAAAAGTAAATACTCGGGTCTTCAGGGAGTGTGTCCTGCACTGGGCTCACAGCAGCTGATTCCTATGTCATCAATTTAACACATGTGGTTTTCATTTGTCTCCAGCCTCCTCCAATAGAGGCAATAAGGTGGCTGGATTCAAATGTATGCATTTTTCATTGTTAGATTTGTACATAAACAAACAAAACAAATTCATATTTTGAACCTTTCATTAGACAAACATTTAGCTAGATATATATGCTGTGCAGAATGTCGGACCATTAAAAATTAAATATTTGACTAAAATAATTTCTGTAACTTTGTCTAATAGCACCTTTGCATAAAAGCTACAGCTCTGATATATCGGGATGAACCCTTCATTACTGGGTCCAGCTTGCTTAAATATAACAATGGCTTGTTTTCTATCATGCTGTTTGTGTAAGAACTCCAGTTTCATGATTCAAAAAGACAACTTTTTCCTGGCAATATTATAATAAATCATAACAATACCCTGCAGTCATGCAGAGATGTCCATAAATCCAAAATATTCTTCTACTTATACCCACTGCACTTACAAGGAAAAGGGGCACATCATTTCACAATCCACAAATTCTGCTTTGGATTCCAAAAATAAAAAAATACATAAAAACAAAAGGACCAACAATATGTATGATGGACCAGAAAGCACTCGACCATCAAAAACAATAAAACAACTGGCTGCATGCAGCATCTATCCTAACAAGGTGTGTTGACTTGATGTGATGGGTCTGTAAAATTTAAATGTTATTTATTATTACTCTCACATCATGGGCCACACATCAAGTTATTATCAGACTTTAAGATTTAATTTCTGAAGAATTTTTTTTATTTTTATGTATCCCATCCATCTTGGCTTTCTTAAACATTATTGCAGCTGTATTCAAATTAACAACCTCATCCTAATCTTTTTTTTTCTTTCCACTCAATAAATGTAAAATTACAAAATTGTTATCTTAATCTAAACTAATCCCATTTTTACCAATTTCCCCATTAACCTGGAGTTCATTTCCAACCAAAGGCTGTCTAAACCAGTTTCAATATATCTATATTTATTAATAAAATTGTTAAACTCATATTAGAAATGAATACTCATATGATAATTTCAGTATCACACACTAATATATATGCACAGATAAATGTCCTTAAAGGGGGACATATTACTTAATTTGATTTAATTTCCCTGTTTTACATGCACTGTTTGCACTATAAAAGGATATTCAATTTGTGTAATACACGGTTAAATGTAACCTTCATTTTACCATGTTTGGAAAACAGATTAAAAAATAATTGTGATGACATTGTTTATCATTAAATTCCTTATAAATGTTTTGTCTAAAAAAACAGAAATTGGCATGGTGTCCTTCCAGCTTATCACCAACCTCTCATCCCAGCTACATTCTTTAATGAAGAGCGCAAAGGAGGGGGTCACATCTGTATACATGACACACACAAGAGATAGAACTAAAGGTTCCAGCATTCACACACATACACAAATATCTCTATAAAATCGCTTACATTTCCCATTTGTACAAAACTTTTTTTTAAATATTTCCTTGCTTAACTTCTGCTTTCCTTATTTTGTTCTGATGTTTTTTACATCCCATGTATTGTAATCCCATACTTCACATACTGTACCGTCTATGATCAGACGGACAGCCATAGTGCTCATCCCATCTTCCCTCTCTGACAACATATAAAGCATTCTTTTTTAACTCTCATTTCTCTGTTTCTTGACTTTACTAGTTGTAGTGCCTGACCCCAAATTCATCCCACAACTTAACATCAAAACGTCCCTTTCTGTCTAGTGTTAATTGTCACCCTTATTCCATCCTGCTCACATACATAGCTGTTTCTCTAGCTGTTTACTTTGCATGATTCTTAGTCCCTATGGACTTTGGTGGTAACCCAGTTACCCATTGTGGATCCCTGTCCACCTTAACCATTAATCTAGGGGCTCAGTATAGGCGTAACCGCACCTTCGGTTCATATATAGCGCTCCTCTTGCGCTGGGCATTTTTGAGGGTCTCTAACCCATCATTCCCTTACATAATTTTATGCCCATAATGACTGACCGGTCTTCTCTACGTGTGCCTATACCCTCTTGCCTCTAAACTACTTTATCTAGCAAATGTACTACATAGACCTGTGAACAGCACTATTCTTCCCTTTCTTATCTATAATACTCCGATGGACAATAGACAGTGACAACATAACATATAACCACCAAGCGATACAGTTTGATTAAGGGGAGTGAAATAGGTACCCTTTGTCCCGAAAATACCTTACCAATCAAGGAAGTCTGATAACTCAAATGTAAGCAAAAGGCTTACTTCAGCCGGATGATTATTAGAAATTCCCGGATCGTCTCAAGCTCCTTGTTTCAGATACCCTGGGTCACCTGTAAAGCCCCTCCTGGCTGGCTCACCTCTTGACCTGGACA
Organism: Lithobates pipiens; assembly: GCF_037356315.1. Lineage (NCBI taxonomy): Eukaryota > Metazoa > Chordata > Amphibia > Anura > Ranidae > Lithobates > Lithobates pipiens. Next base: position 629,465,541 of record NW_027507758.1, read on the forward strand.
TTTTATAGATAGGTAACGCCTATCCTCATATTGATTAGTGGTTCCAAATCAATAATAACTACTGCAGTAGGGAACAGACACAAGAGATACGCTCAGCATCTTTCCAAATAACTGTTCTGCTTTAATACGATGCAATTGAAGGGGTTTTATACACATGATTACATATGTATCACATTAATATTACAATTGTACGTTTATGGTAACAAAGGGCGTTACATAGGCAGGCTAATTCTAATCAGGACTCGAAAGAATGCAAAACATGTACTGAAAACATTATTAGTGCCATGTGCACAGTGAAGTCATTGTGCAATACATATAAAATAGAATACAATTATATACAGAACTTACACCTTTCCATTACAGTAACAAGTTGTGATTTTTCAACAAAAAATTTCCCGCATTGAGAACAGGAATACGGCTTCTCCCTGTGTGAGATCTCTGATGTGTGGAAAGATGGGACTTGTGTGAAAAACATTTCCCGCATTCAGGACAGGAAAACGGCTTCTCCCCCGTGTGAGATCTCTGATGTGTGTCAAGATGGGACTTCTGTGAAAAACATTTCCCGCACTCAGGACAGGAAAACGGTTTCTCCCCTGTGTGAGATCTCTGATGTGTGTCAAGATGGGACTTCTGTGAAAAACATTTCCCGCACTCAGGACAGGAATACGGTGTCTCCCCCGTGTGAGATCTCTGATGTGTGGAAAGATGGGACTTGTGTGAAAAACATTTCCCGCACTCAGGACAGGAAAACGGCTTCTCCCCTGTGTGAGATCTCTGATGTCTGTAAAGATCGGACTTCACTGAAAAACATTTCCCGCACTCAGGACAGGAATGCGGCTTTTCCCCTGTGTGAGATCTCTGATGTGTGTAAAGACCGGACCTATCTGAAAAACATTTCCCGCACTCAGGACAGGAAAAAGGCTTCTGCCCCGTGTGAGATCTCTGATGTGTGTTAAGAATGGACTTCACTGAAAAACATTTCCCGCACTCAGGACAGGAATACGGCTTCTCCCCTGTGTGAGATCTCTGATGTGTGTAAAGATGGGACTTGTGTGAAAAACATTTCCCGCACTCAGGACAGGAATACGGCTTCTCCCCCGTGTGAGATCTCTGATGTGTGCAGAGATGGGACTTCTGTGAAAAACATTTCCCGCATTCAGGACAGGAAAACGGCTTCTCCCCTGTGTGAGATCTCTGATGTGTGTCAAAACTGGACTTCAATGAAAAACATTTCCCACACTCAGGACAGGAATATGGCTTCTCTCCTGTATGAGATCTTTTATGCACATTAAGTTTGGATTTACAAGGGAAAGACTTCCCGCACTCCGTACAGGAAAACCTCTTCTCTGTTGGAAGGACGGCCCCGTCCCTCACAGTCTGAGGTTCCTCAGGATAAGAGGAATACGATGGTCCATCTACACTGTGTGATGCCAGATGGACATTTGAGGTAGTCGGGTTTTCTCCTGGACTATACTGTGTGATGTCCTCATCTTCTACTTTACAGTCTGGAGACAAAGTGAGACAATCCTCTGAGGTTTTCCTCATCTCCCGTCCATCTACTAAAATAGAAATACAAAGATTATTACTAGACATGAGCAGATTGGTTCCCCTAAACCAGGACTCCGCCCACATCAGGCAACTTTGTCTCTGAGGATGTTACAATTCCCCCCTCAAGGTAACTAGTAAATGGGTCCTCTGATCTCCCATCAGATCATTTCTTTATTCATGGACCTTAGTCAGAGAGTGAGGAACACACCGCTGCCTCCCATCTCCTGAGACTGCACTCAGTGACTTGGGTCTAAGACTTTACAGACATATCCCTCCACCCGGCACAACCAGAAAACAACAGATTAAGTAATCCTGGGGGGATTGTTCTGTCAGAGATCTTACCATACCCGGGTATGGGGCAGAAGACCCAAAGCACATACCCCAGGTGCCTAGATCTAGTAACATCTATGGTGAAAATGAACATTTTGCTGCCAGCTGAACCCCAGAATCTCCATAAATCCAGTCTAGATACATAAATTGTGTCTGCAGCACAGAGAAGGAAGATTATCCGAGAGAAATACAGGAATACAGGACGGGGAACACAGCTCAGGAAAGTGACCAGGGGATTACAGGCTGATATCACCCAGCCCCCGCCCTACTCTGGACCAATCAGTGAGCAGTATGGGTGGAGCAATGTATTTAGTGTTAATGACCCACCTGTGCTGATCTCTGTAGGAGTGTCCTCCTCTATAAATGTCCCCGTTATTCCATCCTCCTCCATAGACTGCTGATCATCCCTCACATACCTCTCTTCTTCTTCTGCTTTAACCTCAAATTCTATATCGATTGGATCTCCACTCTAAACCAAGAAAATGAGAGAGAATATCATCTGTAAGATAGAAGATTTATTATTGTGACATCACATAAAAAATCCACAAATTGTCACACAAGTCCATGTTCTAGATGATCTGTCCCACCAACCTTGTAACAGTGAGGGATGGTGTGATCTTCCTGTGTGGAATCCCAGGAATACAGAAGACGGGGACATCTCTCTGGTGGGTTCCTGGTATTAGGTGGTTCCATCATATCCTTGTGTCCTTCTGAAAACTCCTCCATCACTCCATACTCCTCATCCTCCTCTTCATACTCTTTTTTAACAACAATATCATAATTCCCGAGGTCTCCACTCTGAATACATAGTAAAACATTAATTGTAACTAGAGATGGGCTGAACACCCCCCCGGTTTGGTTTGCACCAGAACTCCCGAACAGAAAAAACGATTAACCCTAATAAAGTCTATGAGACCTGAACTTGAAAAATAAAAAGTCCCCATTTTGAAGGCTTATATGCAAGTAATTGGCCATAAAAAGGGTATGGGGCCAGGTACTTCCCTGGGGGACATGTATCAATGCAAAACATTTTTTTAAAAAAGATTGTTTTTCCAGGAGAAGTTCCTGGTTCCGGGCTCTTATATCCACTTCCTGTCCAGACCAATTTCCAGCTTTCAGCGCTCTCACACTTTGAATGACAATTACTCAGTCATGCAGCACTGTACCCATATGAAATTTGTGTCCTTTTTTTCACACAAATAGAGATTTCTTTTGGTGGTATTTAATTACCACTGAGGCTTTTATTTTTGCATTTATAAATAAAAAAAGACAGAAAATTTTGTTTAAAAAAATAAATTTTTCTTAATTTCATTATAAAATTTAGAAAATTAGTAATTTTTCTTCATAAATTTGGGTCAGAATTTATACTACTACATATCTTTGGTAAAAATAACCCAATCAGTGTATATTATTTGGTCTTTATGAAAGTTATAGAGTCTACAAGCTATGGTGGTCACTGAAAATTGATCACACCTGACGTACTGACGGCCAATCTCATTTCTTGAGACCCCAACATCCAGGAAAGTACAAATCACCCCTTTTAGGAAAGTAGACAATCCAAGGTATTTAGTAAGAGGCATTGTGAGTTTTTAGAAGTTGTAATTTTTTTCCCACCGTTATTTACAAAGTGACGTTTTGTTCCCAAAATTGTCATATTAACCACTTCATGCAAATCACCGTACCCATACGTTAGTACTTTGACGCTAAATACCGGGGTTATGGCAGCAGCTAACTGCCATAACCCCGGTATTTTCAGGAATGGCGTGCGTTTCTCTTTGAGATAAAAGTGGTTACTGTATCCGCTCCCCTCACTGCCTGGATGCCGAGTGAGGGAAAGATGGGCCCCCCTCAGCTCCATAGCATTGGAGGGCGGAAACTACGTCAAACGTCACTTCCGCCCAATGCTCTTAAAGGGGATTTTTTTTTTAATGACATTTGATTTTTTTTTATTATTGCCACTTGTATAAATGGTGCTCAAAGGAAACAAAAAACAGCCATAGTGCAATATTGCCAAATAAAAAGTAAATTTATTAAATAAAAGAAGCTGCTTCCATCAAGTAAGAATAAAAACAAAGAACAAAAAACGCAGTAATAAACAATGGGAGTAGTGACACACTCGCCTCCTCACCGAACGTCCGTAAAAAAGCCACCGGAAATGACGTCACAAGGCTCCACCCGACACGTTGTGTCACTGGTCACGTGACTTCCTCAGGGATAGGAGCCAAGTGACAGGCATCGGGTATTTATACCCCCTCCAACCAATGGGTAAGCCTTAGTAACAGGGGAGTCATCAGTTCATCTGTGTCCAATACGGTATAATTAATTGGCCAATAAGAAAAAACATCCATCATGGCAGAGAAAACTGCTTTTTTCTTATTGGCCAATTAATTCTTACTTGATGTAAGCAGCTTCTTTTATTTAATACATTTACTTTTCATTTGGCAATATTGCACTATGGCTGTTATTTGTTTCCTTTGAGCTCCATTTATACAAGAAGTGCCATTTCTTGGAGCAAGCTGTTTTCTCTACATATAGTTTCCTAATGCCGCTTACACACGATCGGACTATCCGGCGGACTTAGCCACAATTCACCCGTGTGTGGGCTCCGGCAGACTTTTTCTTCCCAAAAGTCCGGCGGACTTTGAGAGAAGTTTTGACTCAAAATTGTCAGACTAGTATTAGTCCACCGGACTTTCCAAATGAACGCACTTGCCCACACAGGAAGTAAAGTCCCTTCATTTTGAACGTGACTTCAGGTAGACGGGACTAGCGAAGGAAGTCAATGTCGCCTCCTCCGTCGGTGAGATTGTCACCTCACGAGCACCGTCGCCTGGTATGGGTTTTAAGGGTAACCCCATCGCCGAAAAAAATGGTATGGGGGTTCCCCAAAGTCTATACCAGACCCTTATCTGAGCACGCAGCCTGGGCGGTCAGGAAAGGGGGCGGGGACAAGCGAGCGCCCCCCTCCTGAACCGTGCCAGGCCGCGTGCCCTCAACATGGGGGTAGGTGCTTTGTGAAAGGGGGCCGCAGGGCGCCCATGTTGATGAGGACAAGGGCCTCTTCCCGACAACCCTGGCCATTGGTTGTTGGGGTCTGTGGGCATGGAGCTTATCGGAATATGGGAGCCCCCTTAATAAGGGGCGAGGCACGCTCTGTGACCAGCGAGTCTATGAAACCCCGACCCCTTACCACATGATCAGCTGTCAGCCAATGACAGCTGATCATGTGATCACAACAAATCTGGTAATCGGCTATTTTTCCTCCTCGCGCTGACAGAAAAAAAAAAGCCGATCACCGGCGCCCGTGAGAGGGACTTCAGTCCCAATCAAGGCCAGCTCATCAGTGCCCACCTGCCCCCTGCCAGTGCCACCTAAATATGGAAAGAAGTGCCACCCATTAGTGCCCATAGTGGCACCCATCAGTGCCCACAGTGCCACCTATCAGTGCCCACAATCTGCCTCAATAACAGTGCTGCACCTCAGTGCCACATATCCGTGCCCACCAGTGTCATCTACCAGTGCCCATCAGTGCCCATCAGTGACGCCCATAAGTGCCCAGCAGTGCCACCTATCAGTGCCCATCATTCAGTGGTACCTATCATTGCCCATCCGTGCCACCCATCAGTGCCATCTTATCTTTGCCCATCAGTGCCGCCTTATCTGTGCCCATCGGTGCCACCTTATCTGTGCCTATTAGTGCCGCCTTAACTGTGCCTATCAGTGCCCACTAGTGCAGCCTCATCAGCGCATTTCAATGAAGGAGAAAAATGACCCGTTTGCAAAATTTTATAACAAACTATTAAAGTGGACCTTCCGCTCATTGGACTCCGGCGCCACAATTGGCACCTTTCAGGGGGGAGGGGGGTGCAGGTACCTGTACAGTACAGGTATCTGCACCCACCTCCGGGATAGCTCTCTGCGGAAAGGGGCGTAGATCTACGCCCCTTTCCGAAAGTCCCCCGCTGCCTGCTGGGAAACACACAGATCCCAGAGGCAGCGGGTCCATCCTTATTGCGCAGCGCGACTCGCACATGCGCAGTAGGGAACCGGGAAATGAAGCCGAAAGGCTCCACTTCCTGATTCCCATACCCAAGATGGCGGCGGCAGCACCCGAGAGACGATCGAGAGATCGGCTTCGGGTGCCGACATCGCTGGCGCGCTGGGCGGGTAAGTGTCCTTATTTTAAAAGTCAGCAGCTGCTGTATTTGTAGCTGCTGGCTTTTAAAAAAAAAAAACGGCGGAACTCCCGGCGGACTCCCGCTTTAAATGTGATTTTTTTTTGTTTTGCATTTTTTTTGTTTGTTTAGCAAAAAATAAAACTCCCAGCTGTAATTAATTACCACCAAAAGAAAGCTCTATTTGTGGGAAAAAAATGATAAAAATGTAATTTGGGTACAGTGCTGTATGCCCGCGCAATTGTCATTCAAAGTGCATCAGTGCTGAAAGCTGAAAATTGGTCTGGGCAGGAGGGGGGTTTAAGTGCCCAGTAAGCAAGTGGTTAAGCTTGTTTGCCAAACACAAGAGTGAATGGAACATCATCTGGTGAGCTCGTTCCTTACCGGGAGTTGGTCTCCCATTCATCACTGTGGTGGAGGAACTCATCTCATCATATTGTTTTTGTACTGTTAAATAAGGCCCCTTTCACACATACGGACCGTTCCTCCGTTTTTCATCCATCCCTTGACGGATCGAAAAACAGACATCAATGCATTCCTATGGAAAAACCAACGACAACGGATGATCATCTATTTTCATCCGCTTCCGTCAATTTTTCTTTTTTTTACGTCATTTTTTCATCCTAATAAACTGCTCGCTCGTACCCCACAGTTCCTAGCCTGGCTGTATGCTCGGATAAGGTTCTGGTATGGATTGGAGAGGGGGGTCCCACGTTTTTTCTATTCAGCCCACTGACAGCTGATGTCTCATCGGTTGTTAAGGATGTCACGGCCGACTTCCCGACCCCACTCCTTAATAACCAGCTATTCACTGCACCCCGATTGGGCAAGGCATTACCCAATCAGGGTTTAGAATGCACTGTGCAGCGCGCAGTGCATTGCAGAGCATTCAGCATGATGAACACCCACCAAATGCCCTGCAAATTGGGGTGTTTCGCCAAATGGACAAACAGGCAATGTTCGGACCACTTTTTGCTCGGCCAAAACCGTTTACTCAACTTTAATTGCAACAAACCAGCTGTGTATATATGATATCTACCAATAACTGTAAATCATCTACCTGATGATAGTGAGGAATGGTGTGATCTTCCTGTGTGGAATCCCGGGAATACAGAGGACGGGGACATCTCTCTGGTGGGTTCCTGGTATTAGGTGGCTCCATCATATCCTTGTGTCCTTCTGAAAACTCCTCCATCACTCCATACTCCTCATCCTCCTCTTTATACTCTTCTTTAACATCAATATTATAATCCCTGAGGTTTCCACTCTGAATATATAATAAAACATTCATTGTAACAATCATGCTGTGTATAAATCAGAACTACCAATAATTGTCAATCATCTACCTGATGATGGTGGGGGATGGTGTGATCTTCCTGTGTGGAATCCCGGGAATACAGAGGACGGGGACATCTCTCTGGTGGGTTCCTGTAGCTGGATGACTCCACCATGGTGTCCTGGTACAGATCTTTGTGTTCTTTTGGAAAATCTGACTCCTCCAACACCCCATCCTCATCATCCTCCTCTTTTATCTCTTCTTTAACTTCAATTTTAGAATCTCTCAGATTTCCACTCTGAATATATAATAAAAATGACATCAATGGTAACAATGCAGATAATGTACAGATCCTAATGATACTATCAGTGATTGTTCCTCATTTACCTGATGATGGTGAGGGATGGTGTGATCTTCCTGTGTGGAATCCCGGGAATACAGAGGACGGGGACATCTCTCTGGTGGGTTCCCATTACTGGATCCATCTGTAGGAAACACACACACTGACTGATGATGGGGGATCTAGGTGGAGCCTCCGTACTGCTCTCTCCTTTACAATAAAGTCTCCTCTTACCCGGTGATGTGAGGGGCGGCTGATTGTCCATCATGACGTCCTTGTAGAGATCCTTGTGTCCTTCTAAATACTCCCACTCCTCCATGGAGAAATAGACAGTGACATCCTGACACCTTATAGGAACCTGACACACACAATGATACAGTCACCATCCAGACACATCCCTTGTCTGTTAGACTTCACAGGAGGAAAAGTCTAGATCTGAATATAAATAGTAAAATCAAATGATTCCCAGAATCCTCCTCAGCTCTCCATTCAGGTCTCCATTTTATTAAAGCCCCACTTCAGGCTGAGGTATAAATTACCCACACAGGACCCCCACACTGTGCGGGTTAAAAGCTTGTAGCAGGCATTCTGATGTCATTACATACAAAGCAGGACCAACAGTTCCACTTTGTTATTGAGGATGCCAAGGGTCCGCTCACATCCTAAGAGCATCAAAAAAAGCCAGATAGAGGGACATGGGGGAGGAGCTGTGAGGTCAGTGTGATGTCATAGGATATATAGACTCTGGATGGAGGGGCATTTGGATGGGGAGATTTGAGGGGCCCTCTATATGAGGATGCAAACTAAATCATTGTTCCTGGGTGTGTCCTTCCTCTCCTAAACTGAAAAGTAAACTTTGACCTTTAACATACAGAAATCTGACAGGAATCTGTGAAAGTAAGCTCTCATGTGATCAGGTGACGTGCGGGGGTGCAGAATATGGGGTGAAGGGTGCAGGACACAAGACATGTGGTGCAGGGTGCAGAACATGGGGTGAAGGGTGTAGGTCAGCGCAAGACATGGGGTGCAGAAAACAGGACCTCCTGCATGTCCTGTACATCTCCCCCAGCAGTGTGTGAGAGCAGAGTGGATGGAGAGGACATCTTGTGCACATAAAGCAGCATGTCCCTCCCTGGCTGGTCTCTTAGCTGGCTGCTTTGCAGGCTTGTTCTGGTTACTCCTGTAAGGACTCTGTATTCCTGTTTCTCAGCACCTTGTGGGGATCTTTGTGGCAGTGCTGAGGTGGCACCATGTTGGAGATTGGGTCCCGCTCCTTCCTCTCTGTTCTGCCGGAGGGCTCTGCAGGGACAAAGGCAGCTGTGGGTGGAAGCAGGAGCCGATGGTGACAGTAATGCGGCCGCAGAAAGGAGAAAGATCGGCAGCGGGAGCTCAGTGAGATGAGTCCTCTCATGGCGCTGTCCTGCCCAGTCCACACCTGACTTCATAGGTTGGGTGCCTCCTCCCCCCTCCCGCCTGGCCCCAGTCCGAGCCACATTCCTCTCTAAATAATGTGTCCGGGTTTCAGGCAGAAACATTATTCAGACAAACAGTGAGAATGGACTGACAAGAGCTCAGGTGCCAGGATGCCATTTCTAGTCACCATGGTGACCTGGGATTTGTTGAGCCCTGACTTAAGGTGACCATAGAGACATGGAAATTCAGCTGGTTCAGCAGGGATAAAAGTCACTCCATCAGTGGCTGCAGCCAATAGCTTCATCGCTGATCTGTGTATTCTGAGAGAGGAGGAGCGCCCCCCATTGTCAGAATACAATAGTGCAGCGGGGAGGATTCCCCCATCCCCCTCCAATGTGTGGATGGGGGAATCACTTCCGTTTTTTCTTCTCATCCCGCTGGATGAACAAAAACTGAACCATGTATGGCCAGATTTGGAAAGAAGATATATTCATTAATAGTGATGGGCTCAGGCATGGTGGAAACCCCACATTCCCGATCCCGCCAGGAAGCCGACACTGAACAGAACTAATCATAGGCAGTGAGACATTTCCTGATTTGTACAGCTGAGGACCAGGAAATGTCTCACTGTCTGTGATTAGCGCTGTGCAGTGTCGGCTTCCTCGCGGGATCGGGAATGTGGGGTTTCCACCACGCCTGAGCCCATCACTATACATCATCAACTGATGATCCCTGAAGGGGTTAATCTAGGTTTCCACACTATATATGTGTGTATCATCATCTGCTGGAGATAAAAGATGTCACAGTGACTATGGAGGAAGAGGACGGACATGACGGGGGGTTACTGGGTGTAAATAGAAAATAAGATCTTATTACCTCCTCTGCTGCGTCTTCCAGCAATGTCTTTTCTCTACTTCCTCCCGACTCACCTCTCACCCGAATCTTCCTGTCTATACCTGACATCACTTCCTGTCAGTACCTGACATCACTTCCTCCAAGCTCCACCGTTGACAGGAAGCATGTGGCCTCCACTCCACTTATTTTTTTACCTGAACTTTATTGTGAATCTCTGCAGCTGGAGCTCCACTGTCACAGGAAACGTGGCCTCCACAACTCCACTTTTTTTTTTCAAATAAACTTTAATGTAACAACCAACAAATAGATGATACTACAGGAAGTGGAGGTCACATGATTTCTGTGTAGAGTGGAGCTTCAGTAACTGCAGTCTGCAGATGTACTGAGCCATTCTGTTGTTCTTATTCGTTGAGCTGGGGATTTGCAGAAATACAAGATATTTTTGGTAGGTTTTGTACTTTCTGTTAAAGTGCTGTCCTTGGGGGTGTGTCCAAGATGGCGGAGTGACCAGACGCACATCCCGGAGCTCCGCTGGAAAGATCTCCTTATCTTCCGTGTACCTGTGAGTAACGTCGCCCTACACAGCACTGATAGCCGGCAGATGCCGTCCAGAACACCGGGCCGAGGCAAGGGTGGTAAGAAGCTCAGTTCCCCCCAATACTCTGGAAGATAGGGGCCCGGAGCTGCGGTCACAGCCTGCATCTATAACATGTGTCAATATGGCGTTGCATATGTAGCGCTGGTATTTCTAATACCAATGCTAGTGTATTTTTCTAAATTTAAGTTTTCTGAAGGTGCAGTTTGGCTCAGATTAATTATTCCAAAGTTCTGGTTTCTGTACTAGTTCAGCTGGGTTGCTTTGGTTTCCACTTGGCCGTAGGTGTCGCTGTCACCGCCGATAAGTGTGAATATTCAACAGGCAGAATGCATTGAGTGTCCTTTGCTCGGAAATGGCCCAGTGGGAGTGGTTCACCTGCAGTGCATTCTGGGTGGGGGTACTTAAGGTACTGACGCCATATTTTCGGGTCTTTCCCAGGTTTCTTTTCCAGGGTTCGCTATCCCGACCTCATGGCCCTCCTGGCCTGGAGTGTCTGCTGTCTGATCCTGTGTCTTGGGGCCAGCTGGCCCGAGACCTTGCAACTGAAATAGTAGGCCCAGAAGTCTTGGGGCCTACTGATCCAGGGGTGGTCCTGAGCTGTCTTGCCTGCGGGGAGAAGCCAAGCCACTGGAGGATCCAGGGGAGGACTTTTCCAGGAGAGGGCCGAGCATCAAGGCTGTTATCTCTGGTTCACTAATCACACAGTATCGCTGGGTCGGCTGAAGGAAACTGGTACTGTGTGAAGAAAATACTTCTAACCCGCATTTACCAGGTGCCTGAACTCCCCTTAACCTTTAACCCTCTATTGAAAGACTTTGTGTTTATTCCCAAATAAATCTTTGAAAAAGGACTAAGTGTTGAACTAACATTCTTTGGGTTCACTTTTCAAGGGGACCCCCCGAGACGCAGAAGCGAGAAGGTGAGGTAGGTCAGTGGTACATATACAAAAAATAAGTGTAGCGCTAAATATAGATCATCTGTGTACTAATAAGTAATGATCAACGTGATAATAAATGAGTGATAATTAGCTATGTAAAGCAAATATAAACACTACAATAATCAAAAAATAATTGGTGTACATAAAAGACAAGTACATATGTGTACATGCAAATGCCACTGTGAAATGACTCCCACAGTACTGAATGTATATATAAGTGATAACGTGAAAGTCCCAGAATTAGACAATAATAAGTGTCCAATAGGTTAATGAATAACTTGGATATCAAAATGGTGTAATCCAAATGAATCTTGGTGGATCTGGAAACTTCAAGAGTAGTAATCAGATGGAAAGGTTAAACACTCTTACCAGATCAGTTGGACACACCTACCATATGGCAGTGTATTGTATGAGCTTGAAGCACTGAACCACTAGCGCTAAGAGAAACAAAGCCAAACCGAACCAAACGATGGAAGTTGGAAAATGGCCATACGATGGAATAGCATCCGTCCCAAATGATAACCTTGCAATGGAATGTCTCAACGGTAATCCAATAGAGCAAAAAAGAATGGAATAAACGGAACATTCTCCGATGGTGCAAGTCAAATGGATAACATTTATTCACATTTTATATCAAATGACAGATGCAACGATAAAAAACGTAATCACAAAAGAATTATATAAAAGCAATGTGGGAAGCATAAGCATAAGATAAGCCATCCCAACGTGTTTCGACGCCATAGGTCATCAATTGGGGCATATCTCAGACCTACCCACATAGCCAGAGTATTTATAAACTAAAAATAATGAGAGGTACCAGTGGCCACGCCCCTTGCAGGGCGCGACCGGAAGTGAGGATAATAACCTTCCCTCCAAGCCTCCATATGGATTAACTGGAGAATAGAAGCATAGTCCCAAAACCCTCATCATGAATGTTAAACGATAACGATGTTCTTCTTAGAATTAAATAAAAAAAATTATTATACAGCAGGAACATATAAATGATTACAATTATTTTTAATTGAATAAAATAAACTAAAATAATAATTCAAATATGCAAAAAAAATTGCAAAGTTATATAAAACGTGACTGTGGTGATGACATCACTTCCAGTATTGAAATCCTGCGACAACTCGTGCTAGGCCGCCGCACTGACTCCTGGTAACAATGACACAAGCTCCCAGGAGCCAGTGCGGCTCTAAGGAAATTACGAAACAGCCGCACTATCCACTATTCACAACTAAGGTACAGTGGCAAAAAAAAAAAAGTTCAGTTTTTACATTAGGACATAAAGTTAATTGTATTGGTCTAATGTGTTTAAATTGGGTGGAGCTCCGCTTTAAGGAGAAGTGTGCAACTTGGTCCTCATTACCCCTGAATCTTATGGGCCGAATTAACCTCCTTAAAATGATTTTCCTCCCGACGTTCCTCTATGTGTTCCGGAACTGTTCGATCTGGGTGCCCAACCTTCTTTTTAAAGAGGTGGAAAAATGTATGAACAGTTTCATCTGAGGAGGGAAGTTATCTAGAAAAGCCAAAGCCACTCTGATTCTCCCGGTGTGTTGCGGAGGTCTGTCAATCCCGATCTGCATGTTTATTTCTGGGCGGCAGTGCTGGTCACTGTCCGATGGTGGTTCATGCGGTCTCAAACAAACGCAGTGGTTTGTCTTGAGGCAGCTATTTTGGGACTCGCTACCGGAACTAGGGAATCTAATTTACCGGGGGCCCAAAGCATATGTTGCGCTACCTCAGTCCACAGAAACCACACTCAAGGTGTGACTTGCAGCGAAGGCAAGATTTACCTGCCCTAAAAGGTGGTCTCCCTTCACTCCTCTGTGGGGAAACCCCAATCTCCCGCATCTCCGTATCATTCCTGATCCCCAACTCTGGGCCAAGTATGGGATAAAGACCTTGGGCGACATTCCAACGGCAGACAGACTACTCCCCCTGACAGAACTCAAGTCCCAAATCCATCTGCCCTGACGGATGACATTTAGATATTCCCAACTCCGGCTGCCATACGAGCCCAGTTCCCTACCATTTCAAAGCTAGACATGGACCCAATAGAAGGTAGACTGGCCCTGGAACAGCTCTCTAACCCCTTGTCCACACTGTATTTTGACCTGCTAAGTTTCATCAAATCACCCAGGATGGAACAATTATGGGAGAAGTGGAAGACAGACATACCAGACTTGGACAGGGGGGACTGGGATGACTGTCTGGGAGAAAGTGCCCAAACACTAATTTCATCTAGGGACAGGCTGAGTTAAATTCCTAAAGAGAGTTTATTTTACACCTCAGAGGTTACACAACATCTACCCAGAAAGGTCGACTGACTGTACTAGATGTGGTAGGGAGGAGGGTACATACATGCATATGTTCTGGAGCTATCCTAAAGTGGCCCGGTTCTAGACACAGGTGGTCGAACTCATAAACTTTCCTCTCCAACTGGCGTTACCAATTAACCCCGAACTGTTGCTCCTAAGCATCCATGACGATGACCAAAGACCAAGATACACCAAAATACTCATTCATTTATTGTTACATTATGCTATGTGTAGCACTTACCCCCGAAGGAGCGGCTGGTTTTAATGGGCTTACCGTTACTTTCTCTCACTCGTTCCTCGTGTCTAGGGGTTCCCGTGGTAGATGGCCCAGAAACTTTAGAGACTGATGACAGATGCGCTTAAAGGGATTTTTATTTGCTAAAATGTAGTTAACAACAGTCTCTAGTGTAGGATCAGAGGGTTAGGAAAAAAGTCCAGGTACTCTTAGTGTCAAAGTCAATAATAAAGAACTTTCTTTCTTTGACTAAATCCAGAGAATAGCCATTCACAGCTGGATGTTCACTCTAGTTGGATAGTCCCTCTCTCACAAGGCCTAGCAGCCAACATGGTGCTTAAATCAGGAACAAGTCTCTGCCACAGACTTGGTTGTAGAACATGTAGGAATATGTCTCTGCCACACACTTTGTTGTAGAACATGAACAAGGAAACTAGAACTTGTAGAACACTCGTGTGGTACCAGTATCTTGCAGCAGGTCCGGCAATACCGCACAAAATAGGATTCACTTGGGTCCTTCAGCTTTACCAGGCTCTTGCTAAGAAGCCAACCCTTGCATGGCCTTCTTCTGAAGAGTCCTCCCCTGGATAATTACTAAGTTGCTGGGCCTCTCCACAACCTGAGATGGCACCGGACCACCTCCGAATCCTTTCCTTCATTTCCTTGCCTCGGGCTAGCCAGCCCCGAGACATAAAGTCGGGTGGATCCGCACCCCAGGCAATAGGTGTCCTGGGGGCTGGTCAGGAGGACCAGGACTGTGGAGTCAGAACATACAACCCCCAAACCACGTGACATCCGCATCTTAAGTACCCTTTCCCAGAAAGCACAGCAAGAGTGACACTCCCACTGGGCTGGCTCCGAGAGAAAGTAACCTTAAAGCACCCAACCAGACTGTGTTTCCATGCCTGCCAGAAGAGACAGCTCTCCTATGGCCAGGCTGAACACCCTATAGTCCAGACAGACTGATGCTGAGGTCAAAATTTGGAATAATTATACCCAAACCAAACTGCAGTTTAGGTGTAACATTAAATTTCAAAAACATAGCGTGTGCTCTTCAGGAGCCGGCGCTACATATGTATAAGTTGACCTACATAAACAGGAACTTCCCTGCGAAATACAAAAGGGTTTGGTAGCCCTGGACCGCATAAGGGGCACAGACACTTAGTATGAGTCCAGACACAGGGTGTAGCCGAACCCTCTGGAGATAATCCTATTACCCCTAACCGGGGTAAGACATATACGTAGTATTGATATTCCTATGTATTGTATATATATGACTCTTCGCTGATGTAAGATACCCTGATTGTAACTTTCAACGATAGCACGCTGTACTTCATAAAATGTATTACACCATGATTTCTTCAATAAAAGAACATTCTGTTCATGATAAAAAAAAGTGCTCTCCTTAATCACTTCAATACTGGGCGCTTTCCCCCCCTTCCCGCTCTCTCACTTTGAATGACAATTACGCGGTCGTGCTACACTGTACCCATATGAGTTTTTAATTAGTTTGTTCACACAAATAGAGCTTTCTTTTGGTGGTATTTAATCACTGCTGGGTTATTTATGTTTAACTTAATAAAAAAAAGTTTTTCTTAGTTTCTGTCAGTACATTTTGTAAATAGGTAATTTTTCTCCTTCACTGATGTGTGCTGATGAGGTTGCACTGAGAGGCGGCACTGATGAGCACTGAAAGGCAGCACTGACTGGCATCATTAATGGGCACTGATTGGTGTCACTGATGGGTACTGATTGGCATCACTTAAGGGGCTTTACTGTGATCAGTGCCCCTGATTACCTGTCCGGGTGTCCCCTGTGAGAAGATGCCACTGATCGGCTGTCCTCACCACACACTCTGTCAGTGTGAGGCAATGAGAACCGATTACCAGCTGTGATTGGACACAGCGGATCACATGGTTAAAGAGATCAGGGTCACGCAGTGTCCTAGGAACATGGAGTGGCCGTGAACGCTGCGCTGCGCACCCCTGCAGGCGTGAAAGAACGGCCATTCTGGGGTGACTTCATATGACATCCACCCAGAACGAGAGCCGCACCGCTCCTCTGTCATTCGACATTGGGTGGGCGGCAAGTAGTTAAAGCGGAGGTCCCCCGACCATTCATTTTTTTTTTTTTTAAACCATTCAGACACTTACATAATCACAATGTAACACTCACTTTTTAGGTGAACTATCTACCCCGATGTCCGGTTTCGAATGAAAAACAAAGTTTTAAAAACTGATGATGGCCGGTTCCATATTGCTTGTGGGCATGTGAAGCCCACAAGCATTAACTTCCTGGATGCGGTGAATGCTGAGCTACCAGCATTTACTGCTCGTTCCCACGCATGCTTAGTGTTAACGGCGCTGATCGCCGTAAGCTTCCAGGTTGCCATCACGATCCGCACTGACTCCTGGGAATGCTGACACTTAGCTCCCAGGAGACGAAGAAAATACACGCCTACTCCCGCGGGGGTCAGACACAGGAAGTGCCACAATAAAGACTGCTAGAAAGGTAAACACACAGCATTTTCATTTGCACATCTGTTCAATGCAATGATGGGATTAAGATAAAGTTAAAGTGGTTGTAAACCCTTACAAACCACTTTGACCTACAGGTAAGCCTAGATTAAGGCTTACCTGTAGGTCCAAGCAATATCTCCTAAACCTATATGGTTTAGTAGATATTTGCCCGGAAACGGGCACCGCTGTCTACGGCGCATGCGCCGTAGACAGCGGTGCGCAGGCGCACTGAACGCGGCAGTTCCAAAAATGGAGCTGCCGCATTTGTCGACTCCCGTGCGCATGCGCGGGAGTGACGTCATCGCGGCTTCGCCGAATGACAGCGGCGGAGCTGCGAGACGCCACAAGCAAGATGGATGCGGCGGACTACAGGGGACAGCGCGACTTCGCTGGCTCCTGTGTCAGGTAAGTGACACATAATGGGCTACTATGCGATGCATAATAGTCCATTATGCTTTACCTTTGCAGGGAAAAAAAGAGGAAGTAAACTCATCAGGGTTTACTTCCTCTTTAATAATTTGTGTGGACCTTCGCTTTAAGTTAACTTTGTAAAATGAATTTGTTTGTAAAAGCGATTGTTTAACATTTACCAATTTACATTTTTGGTGATGATGGAAGTTGATGTTTATGTTGGAAGAAGAATACAATCCATGTCTCTAATCACAATCTCATTGTCATTTTTGCTCCACCTTCATGCCAACTAACAGGGCCGAGATTGAGACACACATGGATCTCCTAGCAAAAATATTTTTTACGGTTCAATGGTATGTCGGCATTAAACCGCCATCTTCTTGAAAATCATATCTGATCTGGTGCAAATATTATCCACTTAACGACCGCCCGGCCACATTATACTGAGGACGGGGCGCGCTGTAGGCCCCCACAGCGATGTGCTGGTACGTCTCTGCCTACTAGCAGGATTAGGGCGCGCTCATGTTTGGCCCCCACCCCCAGCTCCCGCTGTGATTTTTCACAGAGCCTGTCAGCAAGTCCCAGCCAATGATTCCTGGGACCAGCTGATCGGCTGTGTCCAAGCACAGTTCAGAGCTCTCTGTTGAAATTCAAAACAGAGTTATGTACAGAGGGAGTGATCTGTCAGTGATCATTAGTATAAAGCAGCACACTGTGCACACATTACACTGAGTTAAGGAACATGTTTAACCCCTTCATCATCCTAAATGTTAACCCCTTTCCAGCCAGTGTCATATTTTTAGTACTGATCACTGTATTAGTGTCACTGGTGATGTCAGTGGCAATTAGTCAGTTCCCTCCAGTGGCAATTAGTGTCAGATCGCACTATCACAGTCCCACTATATGTCATTTATCTACGCCATTTGTACCGTAGTATAAAACAAATAAGAAAAGAAAAATTAAATATCCCAAAGTTTGTGGGCACTAAAACTTACAAGCAAACCAATCAATATACACTTATGTAGCACTGACCCCCGAAGGAGCTGCTGGTTTCATTGGGCTTACCGTTACCTTCTTGTTTACTTCTCCGTCTAGGGATTCCCGTGGTAGATGGTTCAAAGAAAAGTGGAAACTGATACTGAATCTTCTTTTGGGTTATTTATTTGAAACAGAAACAGAGTCTTTGAATAAGGATAGAGGGTTAGGAGTGAGTTCAGGTACTTTAGAAAAAATCAAAGGAAGTCCTTATAGAAAATCCAGAGAATAAAGACCGTTTCACAACTGGATTACAAACCCCGGATAGACCTCCTCTCACTAGGCCTAGCAGCTGGTAAGGTGTTTGGCCAAGTCTCTGCCACAGACTTGTGATGTACACTTGAGCGTAGGATGTTTGACAAAGTCTCTGCCACAGACTTGTGATGTACACTTGAGCGTTACTGAGGGACTTCGATAAATTTAAAGAGCTATCATACGGTACCAGTATCTCTCAGCCAATCCAGCGATACCGTATGAGTGTTGATCCAGGCAGCGTCCTTCAACCTAGCCTCCAGGCTCCTTCAGAGAAGCGAGCCTTGCGCACGGCCTTCTCCTGAAGAGTCCTCCCCTGGGGTTTTCCAGTTGCTGGGCCTCTCCCTTCAGATGAGACGGCACTGGACCACCTTTGGGTCAATTCTATTCAGGCCTGTCCCTGCGGTTGCGTTGCCTTGGGCCAGCCAGCCCCAAGTCTTGGAATGCATGGTTCCACACCCCAGGCCAGGAGAGCCATGGGGCTGGTCAGGAGGACCAGAGCACGAACAGAAAGGAAAATAATCTCTGGAACCCAGAAGCACGTGATGTCAGTACCTTAAATACCACCACCCAGAATGCACAGCAAGAGAACACTCCCACTG
Organism: Lithobates pipiens; assembly: GCF_037356315.1. NCBI lineage: Eukaryota > Metazoa > Chordata > Amphibia > Anura > Ranidae > Lithobates > Lithobates pipiens. Next base: position 629,484,394 of record NW_027507758.1, read on the forward strand.
GGCTGGTTCCGAGGGAATCAGTGGCATTCAATACACCCAGCTAGACTGCGCTTCTAACCTTGCCAGTAGTGACAGTGACACCTTCGGTCAAGGAGAACCCAGTGCAACCCAGCTGGACTGGTACTGAAACCAGAAATTTATACCCACTTGTTTTTATGGACTGTCACGCCCCTTCCTCCCTTTTGCATTCCATGGACAATTGCTATGCAGCTGAGATGTATTTATCAGATGATGGGGGATCTAGGTGGAGCCTCCGTACTGCTCTCTCCTTAACAATAAAGTCTCCTCTTACCCGGTGATGTGAGGGGCGGCTGATTGTCCATCATGACGTCCTTGTAGAGATCCTTGTGTCCTTCTAAATACTCCCACTCCTCCATGGAGAAATAGACAGTGACATCCTGACACCTTATAGGAACCTGACACACACAATGATACAGTCACCATCCAGACACATCCCTTGTCTGTTACTGGATAATGTCCCAGAATTCCCAGAATCCTCCTCACCTCTCCTCCATCATCTCTCTGGTGACTTCTAGAATCTTCTTTGTATTTCTCTATTCTATCAGGGAGGGAGGTGGAGGCAATGTGATGGTCATATGATCTCCAGACTTCACAGGAGGAAAACTCTAGATCTGAAAACAAATAGTAAAATTAAATGATATTCCCAGAATCCTCTTCACCTCACCAGGTGACGTGCGGAGGAACGGAGTGTAAATAACAGACAATTTTCTCCAGAGCTCCTAATGGTGTGGATGAATTTTGCTGAGTGCTGGTGCCAAGTTTCCACCCCCCAGGATCACTGCAGGTGTGGAGAAAAGCTGTGTAAGAGGATATGGAGGAGAGATGAGGAGGAGATCCAGGAATCAGGATAAAGGTCAGGACAAGCAACAGACGAGCGCATCCAAGAGATGAAGCCGGGGTCACTACACAGAAAATCAATCCAAGGAAACAACAGGCAGGACGAGGAATAGCAAGAAGGAGCTCAGAGACAAATGAGAATATTGCTCAGCCAATGGGAGATGATCTCAGCATGACTTACATAATGAAGGAGATGAGGGGGAGGGGAGGAAGTCATTTAAGGTGGGCCTTGACAAATTTGCTTTGAATCTAGGAGCCAGATAAAAAAGTTAGAAGACCGTTTTTTGGGGCACTGTGGGTTGTCAGTACCAGGGGCAAGGCAAGTAATTTGTAAGTACTTTGTGAAGTGCACATTGCAGGACATGGGGTGCAGAAAATGGGTTTCATGGTGCACTGGGTGTAATATGCAGGAGAAGGGAGCAGGACATGTGGTATAGGGTGCAGAATGCAGGACATGGGGTGCAGGAGATGTGGTGCAGGGTGCAGAATACAGGACTTGGGCTGCAAGACATGAGGTGCAGAATGCAGAACATGGATTGCAGTGTGTAGAACACATGACCCTCGTATAATAGAGGGGCTACTATCTCCCATATTGTAAACATATATCTGGACCACTGCTACGTCCCCATACTCCCCCCAGAAAAGGAGACCACACCAAACTGGAGTAAATAATTGGCCGTAGCAGCCAATAAACTTTGTTTATTAAATATTCAAATAAATTAACATCAATAAACATAACTGTATAAAAAACTGTAATAAAACTGTAGTATCCGTTAACTCCACCCGTTGGTCTTTGCAGGAAAAACCCACCACTCTAAACACCATCTCCAACCCGGCACTGCGGTACCTTAAAACTAAAATAGGCCTCCAGCTGACCTGCTGGCTCGGAGACACAAACCACTGACCGCAGTGCACCCTGTAACCACCTTCCAGCTAAAACCACCGTTAGCTGGACCACCACCCACGGGCCCCATATCACCAATGAGTCCCGCCCTCTTCCATAACTGGGGTTTAACCTCCACCTGCAAAGACCAACACCACGCCGCTGCCACGACATCCTGGTATCTGAAATGCAAAGTATAAACATTAATAACCACAACAAAACCCCCCAATGATTAGGGAGGGAGGGTGGGAAGTTCTCTCCTCGTGGCCAGACTGATCCTGTGTGGGAAGCCACTCCCCCCTCTGGATGCCTGCTCCTCCGCCCCCTCCCCACATGACCAGAGCCTTATTCCTTTAACCCCCTATTCCCTCTGTCATGCCGCCCTGCGCTTAGTGCTTTCTATTTACTGTGCTCCGGGCTCTCTTGACCCTCGTATAATAGAGGGGCTACTATCTCCCATATTGTAAACATATATCTGGACCACTGCTACGTCCCCATACTCCCCCCAGAAAAGGAGACCACACCAAACTGGAGTAAATAATTGGCCGTAGCAGCCAATAAACTTTGTTTATTAAATATTCAAATAAATTAACATCAATAAACATAACTGTATAAAAAACTGTAATAAAACTGTAGTATCCGTTAACTCCACCCGTTGGTCTTTGCAGGAAAAACCCACCACTCTAAACACCATCTCCAACCCGGCACCGCGGTACCTTAAAACTAAAATAGGCCTCCAGCTGACCTGCTGGCTCGGAGACACAAACCACTGACCGCAGTGCACCCTGTAACCACCTTCCAGCTAAAACCACCGTTGGCTGGACCACCACCCACGGGCCCCATATCACCAATGAGTCCCGCCCTCTTCCATAACTGGGGTTTAACCTCCACCCGCAAAGACCAACACCACGCCACAGCACACCAGGGGAAAACCTTACCCTTGTGTGCCCCGCCAAACCCTCAAGGCTCTCTGAATCCCATCCTGCAACCCCAGGGCCCACAAGTCAATCCCAACGTCATTCAGGTGCACACCATCCCACCTCAGGTACCGCCATGTGTTCACCTCCAGTTCCAAGTGGCGAACAGCCAACCCCCCATTCCTAACCACGAAGCCACTGACCTCCTTGTTAACTTTTTTTCTAGCCCTATTGAGCTTGTCGACAGACCTGGCAAACCTCCATGAGGTCCTAGCCACCATGTCTGACCACACGATTACCATCTGCGGGTAGGCCAACCGAAGCTGCCAAAAATCAAATTTGATATCCCGCACCAGGTCCAACATGGACTTAAGGCCTAAGTCATTGCCCCCAACATGTAATACCAACACGTCAGGAGGCCTGCTCAGACGTGCATACTTATGCACTTCCGCCACCATCCTCCCCCACAGCATGCCCGGCACCCCAAACCACCTGATACAGGCATCTTGTCTGGAAAAACCGAGCTGCCTCCCCTCGGGTCGAACATCTCCTCTCCTAGCCCCCCAATACACGTAGGAATGGCCTACAATCCAGACCAGGCCCTGAGCTCCACCTGTAAGAAAAGAACAAAACAACCCCATAACAGTCTGTAGCACCCAAAACCATGACACTCACCGAAACCGTAATGCCCCCCCCCGCCCCAACCAAAATCAGTTAAACACCCAGTAGATGGGGGCGAATATACGATCGGAACCTCCTCGACTCCCACCTCCCAATCCGTTTTACAGCCGCCTCGTCCAACCCCCACCTAACCGCTTCCGTCGCAGCCCCTATACGAAACGAATGGGAAGAAAATTGCTGATCACCCAGCCCCAATGCCGCCAAACACTTCTTAAACACCGCCCCGAATTGAAACCTAGAGAGCGCTGACCCATCCTGATGCACCAGCAACGACCCCCCCACCTCCGGCCGCAACGCCAAAAACCCCCTCACCAGCTCCACTGGGCACAGGGGAGAACCGTGCAAGGCAAAAACTTGCACCTTCCTGCCCCTGCCCCGCTGATCCGTTTTCGACCGCCGCAACCATATTGACAGCCTGTCCGCCCCGCAAACCACATCAACCACCCCCAACCCCCCATGTTGTCGCGTAGAAGGGCTCACCAACTCACTAATCCTAAACGCCCCAAAAAATGCTAAGACGAACGCTGCGCGGAACAAAACCGCCTCATAGACCGATGAACAGGTGACCCCCACCTGCGCCATCAACCTGCCCAGCAGCGCAAAGGACACCGGCCGCCTCGTATCCCTGCTCGGCTTAGCGCGCCTGTAACCCCGCACCGCCTGCTTAACCCAGAAATCCTTGGTCAAATCCGGCCAGCCCTTAAACTTAAACCAAAACGCCAGACCAGCCAACTTCTTGTCCAGCCCTGAAACTGACACCCCCCTTTCCATCTGCCTCGAAACAAAATACAAAACCAGCAGCCGCCGATCTCGCGCCTCCCGCCCATCTTCCACCTCCCGAACCACAGCCAACCATTCTCCCCACACCCTAAGGTATGCTGACCACGTAGCTTCGCTCACCGACCTTCTGATCCAGCCGGAGAGTCGTCCAAGGCAATCGTCCATAGCCACTCGGGACAAGGGACCCCGCACGGCTCCGCCCCCGGCGCCAACTCCCGGAATCGGTCCCACTGAAAGCGAGACAACGCATCAGCAATGACGTTCTCTACCCCCGGGAGATGAACAGCATAAATGAACACGTTCAACTGCAGGCACCGCAAGACGAGATGTCTGAGTAACCGGACCACGGGGGGCGACGTCGCCGTCACCTTGTTAATCACCTGGACCACCCCCAAATTATCACCATGAAAACGAACCTTCAGGTTTCGAAACGCATCCCCCCACAACTCCACCGCCAGCACCACCGGAAACAGCTCCAGCAATACTAGGTTCTTCACAAACCCTGCCTCCTTCCAAGAGTCCGGCCACGGTCCAGCGCTCCACTTACCCTGAAAGAAGGCCCCAAAACCTGCCGCCCCCGCCGCATCCGTGTACAATTCCAGATCAAAATTGCTCACCGGACCCGACATCCACAGCGCCCTGCCGTTGAAATTAGCCAGGAACGCATGCCAGCACTCCAGGTCCTCCCTGTGAACCTTCCCCAAGCGCACGTAGTGCTTAGGCGACTTCACCCCCGCGGTACTAGCCGACAGCCGTCGGCAAAACACCCTTCCCATCGGCAAAATGCGACACGCAAAATTCAACTTGCCCAGCAGCGATTGCAAAGGCCTGAGTTGAACTTTCCGCAAACCAATGATCCCGCGAACTTCCGCCTTCAGCGCCATCAACTTATCTTCCGGCAGTCGACACTCCATCCTGTCCGAATCTAGCACTATGCCCAAAAAACTCAACACGGTCGCCGGCCCCTCGGTCTTTTCCGGTGCCAACGGGACGCCAAACTTCTCCGCCACGTGCTCTAACGTGGCCAAAAGGACCGCACACACCTCCGATGCAGGCGGGCCCACGCAGAGAAAGTCGTCCAAGTAGTGTATGATCGAATTCACTCCCGCGACGTCTCGCACCACCCATTCAAGAAACGAACTAAAACGCTCGAACAGGGCGCAGGACACCGAGCAACCCATGGGCAAGCATCGATCCACGTAGTACTCCTCCTGCCAGCGACAACCTAACAGGCGAAAACTGTCCGGATGAACTGGGAGCAACCGGAACGCCGACTCCACATCCGCCTTGGCCATCCGAGCTCCCTGTCCGTACTTGCGTACCCAAAACACCGCAGCATCAAAAGACGTGTAGGAGACTGCACAAACTTCCGGGTCAATCGCATCATTCACCGAACCACCTTTGGGAAACGACAAATGATGTATTAACCGAAACTTGTTGGGTTCCTTCTTTGGCACCACACCCAAAGGCGATATTACCAAGTCCGGAATTGGCGCCGCCGAGAAGGGACCTCCCATGCGACCCAACGCCACCTCCTTGCGCAGTTTCTCCGTAACCACGTCCGCATGCTGCAGAGCCGATCGCAAATTGCGAGCGACTGGGGGAGCGGTGACCAGTGTGGATGGAATACGAAAACCCTCTGAAAACCCCCGGGCCAGCACCTGGGCCGCCTCCCTATCGGGATACCTATCTAGGAAAGGCCGCATCTTTTCCACTCTCACCGGCGTGCTCCCCCTTTCCAACCGCATCTCCGGGCCGACCTTTTCCTTGCTTAAAACAGCGGGACAGGGGGTGTCCGCCGCCACAGCCAGAACATTCGTGCTTGTACTTGCACGACCCCCCAAACTTGCAGGCTCCCTCGTTAAACTGCCAACACAACCCCTTTTTTCTCGCGGCCGATAGTCCGGGGCTGGCGGACCCACCGGCCCCCCCTGGAAAAAACTGACTCGCCGGTCTCGCCGAAGTCATCAGACGCATCCAAAGACTGATGTCCTTGTGGTCCCACCGCAAGGACGGGCGTATCGCCCTACGCTGTCGGAATTGTTCATCGTACCGCAGCCATGCCGTTCCCCCGTAGACTCGATATGCCTCTCCCACGGCGTCCAGGTAGCAAAATAATGCCGAGCAGTGTTCCGGGTTCTTCTCCCCAATCACACTTGCCATGATCGCGAAAGCCTGCAACCAGTTTGCAAACGTCCTGGGAATGAGCCTATAACGCCTCTTCTCCTCATCCTCCTTCTTGCTGTCCTCCGGCCTAACCCTGTCCAAGTTAAACTTTTCTAATGGCAAGAGCGCGAAGATCTCCACGTATTCCCCTTTCCAGATCTTCTTGCGCACCTCCGGCTTTAAATGAGCTCCGAGGGGCCCCTCGAAGCACACGTATACCTCGCACTTCGCAGCATCTGCCAACCTAACCAAATCCTGCTTCTTCGCCACTTCCGCAGTGGTCTCCCCCGAAGACTTAGTCGCCTCTGCCTTGTCTGACCCCCCCACCCCCTCCGCGACGGGTACCGCCGGCCCCGCCGCGGGCGCCACCACTGGCTCCAGCGCACGCACAGCCTCCGGTGCCCCTGCCCCCTCCCCCCCGCCCCCCCCTGGGGCCACCCAAGCAGCTGCCGGAGCCGCAACGCCCCCCCCACCGGGCTCAAACCTGCCCACCAATTCTTTCAAACTGGCGAGAAACCCCCGGAACCCGGAATCTGCCCCGGCTGCCTCGCTCGTTAGCGACACCGGAGGGGAAGGCACGGTCGCCGCCGACCGCCCCGCTGCCCCACGCCCCACACCCTCCACCCCCCCGCCCCCCACCCCGACAAACAATCCCGTGAAAAAAGCAAAGCAGTCTTACCGTGATGCCTGGAGGGGGTCCCACCAGCCGAAGGTCCCGGCCCGACAGCCACCGTCTGTCCCTGCAGCACTTCCTCGTCCGACTGTGATAGCTCCCCTTCCGAGCGTTCGGCAACCATCTCGTCCTCACCCGCCGAAGGCCCACCAGCAGATACATCACTGGCTGCCGGGGATCCGCGGTTCGCCACCTTCCTCTGCAGCGCGCCAGATCCGCTTTTGGACTTCTGCAAAGCCTTCTTTGGCCCAGCCCATGCCTGCTCGCTGCACCGCCCCCGGCCACCGCCAGCTGCCGCCTGCATTGCACCTCTGTCCATCACATCCGCAGCCCGCCCCCCATCAAAGTCCTGGAGCGCTCCGTCTGCCGCCTGCCGTCTCTCCAAGCCAGGGCGCCTGCCATCCGACCTCATCCATCCATCCCCGGGCCCCCACCCTCCAGCCCCAATCTCAGTGTCCTCCGTATCCAGTCCTCCCCGGCCACCACGTCCAGGCCCCGCCCCCGCCGACTCCAGGCCAGAAGCCAGGGCCTCCCTCCTCCCTCCAGTCCTCCTGCTGGGCCCAGCCACTGCCGCAGACAGGCCAGCGCCGTCCCCCCCAAGCCTGCCAACAGTCTTCCGTGGGTGTGCGCCCCCCCCCCCCGCCCGCGGGCACCGCCGCGCGCTTCGCTGGCGGCCCCGAGCAGGCCCTACCCCGCCGATCAGTACCACAGTCAATAGGGGAAGAGGGGGGGTCAGGGGAGAAGCGAGCCGGCGGCCTGGAACGCCGCGCTCGCACCGCTCTAGCACCCACCGATTCAGCCGCCGGAGTACCTCCTCCCAGCGCCGCCGACAACCGCTCCTCCAGCCATCCAGGTCCCCTGGATGCCGCTTCAGCTTTCAGCCGGGCGAACAGAGCCTCCACACCTGCCATGCTGCAAGTTCTCTCCTCGTGGCCAGACTGATCCTGTGTGGGAAGCCACTCCCCCCTCTGGATGCCTGCTCCTCCGCCCCCTCCCCACATGACCAGAGCCTTATTCCTTTAACCCCCTATTCCCTCTGTCATGCCGCCCTGCGCTTAGTGCTTTCTATTTACTGTGCTCCGGGCTCTCTGGACATCGGGTGCAGGGTGTAGAATAAGAGGTGCAGGGTGCAGAACACAGGACATGGGGTGCAGGGTGAGGAATGCAAGACATGGGGTGAAGGGCGCAGGTCAATGCAGGACATGGGGGGCAGGAGAAGGGTGCAGAAGGCTGGACATGGCTGGTCTCTTAGCTGGCTGCTTTGCAGGCTTGTCCTGGTTCCTCCTGTAAGGACTCTGTAGTCCTGTATCTCAGCACCTTGTGGGGATCTTTGTGGCAGTGCCGAGGTGGCACCCTGTTGGAGATTCGGTCCTGCTCCTTGCTCTGTGCTCTGCCGGAGGGCTCTGCAGGGACACAGGCAGCTGTGGGTGGAAGTAATGCGGCTGTGGAAAGGAGAAAGATTGGCAATGGGAGCTCAGTGAGATGAGTCCTCTCATGCCGTCGTCCTGCCCAGTCCACCCCTGACTTCACAGGTCGGGTGCCATCATCTTCCACCTCCTCCTCCCCTCACCCTCCCACCTGGCCCCGCTCCGAGCCACATTCCTGTCTGAATAATGTGTCCAGGTTTCAGGCAGAAACATTATTCAGACCAACAGTGAGAATGGGCTGACAAGAGCCCAGGGGCCAGGACGCCATTTCTAGTCACCATGGTGACCTGGGATTTGTTGTGCCCTGACTTAAAGCGAAGTTCCACCCACATCTTTGTTAGTTTTTAATAATTATTAGTCTTGCATAATGAATATCAATTAAGATCGAATTGTTGTCATTATCGCTGCCTTTAGAAGATAATGATTTAAAAAAATACCTTTTTGTTCAGGGGGATTCCCATCTTACTTGTGGGCAGGAGAAGCCCACAAGCATATTGTTCCAGGATACGGCGCTGCTGTATTCCCAGCATGCACCGCCCATTCTCGTGTATGCGCAGTAATAGCACGTAGCGGCGCTAAAAAACACAACAGGCGGCGTTGTCGGAAGTGCCTGCCCCATTGTTATGGCAACCTAGGGAAGTGACGTCAGGAGCCACGGTGAGGAAGGGGAAGATTTGAAGGGACCACATAGCAACAGGGATTACATGGTAAGTAAAAAAAAAAAAAATCTCCAAATGTAATTTGTTAGATTATTTGCTGCACAGTCATGAAAAATTATTTTTATGGGTGGAACTCTGCTTTAAGGTGACCATAGATACATGGAAATTCAGCGGGTTCAGCAGGGATCGGTCACATTTCCATCCATGTGTGGTCACTGCGGGATAAAAGGCACTCGATCAGCGGCTGCAGCCAATAGCTTCATCACTGATCTGTGTATTCTGAAAGCGGAGGAGCGCCCCCCATTGTTAGAATACAATAGTGCAGCGGGGAGGATTTCCCCATCCCCCTCCAATGTGTGGATGGGGAATCACTTCAGTTTTTTCCTCTCATCCCGCTGGATGAACGATAAAACTGAACCATGTATGGCCTGATTTGGAAGGAAGATATATTCATCATCAACTGGTCCCCCTGAAGGGGTTAATCTACATATTACCTCCTCAGCCGCCAGATCCAGCATTGTCTTCTCTCTACGTCCTTCTAAATGGTAGCGGCTACTTCCTATCCTATAGATTGCTCTGTGATGTCACAGGAAACACGTGACCAGGAAGCAGGAAATAAAGGGCGGGAAAGTGAAGTGAACAGGAGGCTACAAGCAGATCACATGTGTAGCGCCGGTACTCCTAACGAGTACGCGCTATATATTTAAATTTAATTTTTGCTCAAAACTACAGTAAGTGGGGTTAATTGCGCTAAATTGTACTTTGTCATCAGTTTGGCTGGGCTGTATAGAAGTTCTGCCTGGTCATAGCTGGGGTTGCACACCTGTGGGAGGCTTTAGAATGCAGTCTGGTTGGACGCATTGGGTACCAATCTTCATCTCGGAGCTAATCAGTGGGTGCATTTGTCTGACTGCGTAATCCGGGAGAGGGTACTTAAGGTGCCGAAGTCACGTGGTTCTGGGTTCCGGTCCAGAAGTTGTTGCTGACTCCATGGTCCTGGTCCTCCTGACCAGCCCCCGGGGCCCTCGTGGCATGGGTGTGAATCCATCCATTTCCGAACCTCAGAACTGGCTGGTTTGAGGCGCAGTAACTGGAAGGAGAATTCTAAGGTGTTCCGGTGCTGTCTCGGGTTTAGAGAGGCCCAGCAACTCTACACGCGACCAGGGGAGGACTCTCCAGTAAGAGAGCCACGCACAAGGCTGGCTGCTCGGTAAGAGCCTGGAAGCTGAGCTGCCACGGATATTGATTGAATCCACAATTCTTACAGTATCCCTGGACCGGCTGAAAGATTCTGGTACAGTAAGAAAAGTTCCTACTTCTGTCTTTCCAGTTATAACTGTTTCCAACCAAGTCTGTGTGAGAGACTTTGAAAAGCTAGAATTACCTGTTGGCTGCTAAACCTAAACCTAAGGAGAATCCAGTTGCGAGTGGCTGTTCCCTGGATTGTGTACAGAGAGAGAGACTTGTATTGAAGTCAGCAGTTCCAAGCACCTAAACTAAACTTTACCCTGATACCCTCTATTTCCAACATAGAGACAGAGTTTGTTCAACTGTTTTATGCAAAAAAAAAATCCTAACAAGGAATTCAAGTGTCGGTCTCTACAGTTACTGGGTCATCAACCCTGGGAACCCCTAGACAAGAACAACGAGTACGAGCTGGAGGAGGTAATCGTAAGCCCAGAAAAATTCAGCAGCTCCTTTGGGGGTTAGTGCTACACATGTTATCCTGAAGAGATCTCTCCGTCCATCTGTCCATCTTCTTTTATATTATATCCTCTCTGTACCTTCTCCCTGTATACCTCTCTCTGTATATATGTCCGTATACCTCTCTGTGTATATCCCTGTATACCTCTCTGTATACCTCTCTCTGTGTATATCTCCCTGTATACCTCTCTGTATATATTCCTGTTTACCTCTCTGTATACCTCTCTCTCTCTGTATATCTCCCTTTATACCTCTCCACCTCTCTGTATACCTCTCTGTATATCTCCCTGTATACCTCTCCACCTCTCTCTGTATATCTCCCTGTATACCTCTCTGTATATATCCCTGTATACCTCTTTGTATATATCCCTGTATACCTCTCTGTATATCTCCCTGTATACCTCTCCACCTCTCTCTGTATATCTCCCTGTATACCTCTCTGTATATATCCCTGTATACCTCTTTGTATATATCCCTGTATACCTCTCTGTATATCTTTCTGTATATATCCCTGTATACCTCTCTATATCTCCCTGTATACCTCTCTGTATATATGTATGTATACCTCTCCCCCTCTCTCTGTATATCTCCCTGTATACCCCTCTCTCTGTATATCTGTCTGTATACCCCTCTCTCTGTATATCTGTCTGTATACCCCTCCCTCTGTATATCTGTCTGTATACCCCTCTCTCTGTATAACAGGAAATTGTTATGAAATACTTACTGTAATTTTCCTTTCCTAGCCCATCCTCACATCAGCACATAACGGGGTAACACCTCCTCTGGAGCCCCCCATGACCACCTGTACCTATCTGAATAAAAGACAGCCCCTCCCCCAACTAGGATGTTCGATAACTTTAGTCTGGGACAGGCCACTGAGGGGGGGGGGGGGGGATCCTGTGCTAACATGGGGATGGGTCAGGAAAAGAAAATTTTGGTAAGTATTTGATAACAATTTTCCATTTTCCTGGCCCAACATCCCGTCAGCACATAACGGAATATATCGAAGATAATATAGGGCGGGAGAGAACAAATGAAAAGAGACACTGACTATCAAACAAAAGCTGCTAAACCCAGAAGGAATTGATCTCACTTGTCCAAAACTTGCTGGTCACATATTTCGATTGTAAGGTTGAATGAAGGCCACACCAGACCTTCAGGCTATCCCTTACCTATATCTTCCAATCAATCCTGGTATAACTGCCCCAAAAGGCTGCCACCCCTCTAGTCACATAGGCTTACAATGGCTTCAAAGCAGAAAAGTGTGCTTCCTGCATGCCAGTCTAATCACCCTGGTAACCCAAGACTGGATGAATCCTAAGGGCCTGATGGCTAAATGAAAAGATTGTACACTTTCCTCTTTTGACCAAGTACACTGTTAGTAACTCGACCATGTGTAAGAAAACGGAAGTCTTCCTGCTTTGCACTCAGTGCCTCTCCTGTAAAAACTCGGAGGGACTACTTCCCAGTTTTTCTGGAAACTGGATACCATTTTAAAATTGAACTTTGGAGATAGACATGGTATCCCTATCTCTGGAAAAAAGAAAAGGACACCAAAGCGCCCTTGCTGGAAAGTTTTGCAATCTTTAACCTCCTTCGATCTTAAGTAGTTGCTATCAGGAAAACGAGTTTTATGATGAGGTACTGCAATGGAAATGAAACCATTGGAGCAAAGGGTGCTCTCAGATCCAAGCCCAAGTCCCACAGAGGGAACCAGGATTTCCCTCAAGGTCATGTATAGAGTGTCCTCTGGAAGATCCAAGCTCAAGTCCCACAGAGGGAGCCAGGATTTCCCTCAAGGTCATATATAGATTGTCATCTGGAAGATCCAAGCCCAAGTCCCACAGAGGGAACCAGGATTTCCCTCAAGGTCATGTATAGATTGTCCTCTGGAAGATCCAAGCCCAAGTCCCACAGAGGGAGCCAGGATTTCCCTCAAGGTCATATATAGATTGTCATCTGGAAGATCCAAGCCCAAGTCCCACAGAGGGAACCAGGATTTCCCTCAAGGTGATATATAGATTGTCATCTGGAAGAAGCACCTGGTCACTGGCTTTTGCACCCATCTGCAGCCTGTGAAAAGATAAAGTAGAGATCTCTACCTTAAATGGAGTTGTATGACAGACCAACCTCTAGCACTGACTTTAAAATGCCAAGGATATTGGTTAGAGCAGGGAACGCAGGAGAGAAAGCTTTTTGCTAAGCAAACAAAACAAACTTCTTTCATATCCTCTCATATGTAGCATTCATGGATGATCTTCTGGTCACCAAGTTCTGAACAACCTCAGAAGAGAATCCCTGACCTCTAGTGTAGCCTATTCCATAGCCAGGCTATTACAAGTAGTCTCATTGGATTGGGGGTGTTGTTACTGAACTTTCCACAAAAGATTTAATTTGACCAGACACAAAGATCAGACAGAAAATTCCATGGCACCGTGATCCGATCTTGTATGATGGAGTCTTTGCATTGGCATCTTGTTGCAAATATCATAAGCTGCATGTTCAGTGAAGTCTCCCTGAGAACTACTGCTGGAACGCCCCATAGGGCCAATATTGGTATGAGGCATTTGTTGAAAATATATTCTGCCTAACCAAACCAATAATTTGATTTTGCTTCCCAGGCAAGAAGACCAACCTTAAAGGGGAGTTCCACCCTAAAGTGGAACTTCCGCTCATCTGTCTTTGACAGGTATCTGTCACATTTGCCCACTTCTGGGAGCCTCAGCCACGGGTATTGGCGTCACGGCTGGGGCTCCCTCCTCCTCCCCAGCCGCCGGGCCAGTAGAAGGAGAGAGGAGCGGGCCTCACGCATGCGCAGTAGAGTTCCCAGCGTGAAGCCGAAAGGCTTCCTTTCCCGCAATGGCGGCAGCAGCCCCCGACGGGTGCCGACATCGCTTGACTCCAGGGCAGATAAGTGTCCTATTATTAAAGGTTTTAATAATTTTTTATCTTTATTTTTTGGGTGGAACACCACTTTAACTGACTGGTTCTCTGCCCCACGAAAAGTTTCTTTGCAAGATGCAACAAGAAAAGACTTGGTGTCCCCTTGTCAGGCAATGTAGGCTACTACTGTCTTGTAAACCTTACTCAGCCCCCTTGAAGATCCTGAAAGTCTTGCAATGCTAGAAAAGGCTTCCTTCCATTCAAGATACTTGGGAAGTCTGCGTTTCACAGCGCTCCAATTGCCTTGCACTTATTTTGTTCAGATTGTGGACTCCCCAGCCCCAGAGACTGACATCAGAGTCATCCTATCTCCTGGGTTGAGAGGCATGACTCCGAAAGAAGCACAGTGCCGATGTCCAAAATTCCAGTTCTTGTTGAATTTGTATAGGCCCAAAGATTTTCTGATGCATAGACAACCCAGCTCATAGGTTAAAGAAGGCAAATTGAAACGCCCTCATGTGCCATCTGGCCCAAGGTACCACCACTGCCAACAAGATATTCAAAAGAATCCTGGAGCTGTGCCAATTCTGTAAAAGGCAGACACCTGAACTGGAAGTGACATCTGGCCACCGCAAATCTCACACGCCTCTGGTGCTCGGCGTTGATCGGTAGATGGAAGTATGATTCGGACGGTCGATTGATACCAACTAGTCCTCCTGCTGAACTGTCCCTGTGACTGTCCGCATGGACTCCATCTTGAACCTCTTGTTGTAAAAGAACAACTTTGATTCCTTCAAATTGAAACAGGCCAAAATGCTCCTGCCTTAAGTACTATAAAAACTGTGGAGAAAGGTCCTAAGATGATTCTGTTTCCAGCATCAATGGCATGATGGCCTTGTAGCAGTATAAAAATCTTGCAAACATTTTCTCTTCTGAGATCTGTTGAACATAAAATTAAATGAATTCAGTGGTCAACTTTGGAAATCTCCCTTGTACTCCCACCTGTCTTCTGGACCCACTGGTCTATGATGATTGTTGTCCAAACCCTCCAGAAGGAGGCTACAATCATCAACTTCACTCAGACCCCCTGGCACCAACTGGAAGAGACTGGTTGGATGCACCTTCAAAAAGACTTTCCAACCATTTTAGCAGCTTGCTCTGGACTTGATTTTATGACAAAAGTAACTTTGAGACACCTTGTAATGACACTCCGAGTATGAAAGGGGTTAAAGTCGTTTAGGACATTTTCTTCCCGAACACTCCGATCAGGTGAACAAGAAACCCATATGAATAATTCTCCCCCAAGTATGAGACAAGGCTGTCTTGAGGGGCAAACAGGAATGAATTTTATTGAAAGGAATACAGGCTCTTTTATACAGTAAAAGAGGAGGTGCATACCTCCTGCTCATATTACTCTGAACATACACCTGTGACCAGAAACCTAATTAACATGAGCTAATTAACTAATCCCTTTAGACAGCCTAGATGACTCAGACATGACCTTTAGGCCAGGCTTGCCATCTTGTAGCTCAGAAAACACAATCAACATTATCACAAATCAACACAGACTCGTTCACACAATGGCAGAGTTAATTAACACAAACAACAATGGGGATCTAGTGACTCTTAGATCCCATAATAGACTTATTTACAATAAACACATTCTAGTAGACAACAGACAGAGACACATGGCCGGAATTGACATTAGCATCTCCTAACAGTATTTGTCCCAGAATTATGAATCAGCCACTATTTGTAATATGGCAAATACAGGGTTCCCAGAGTCTGTGTCTCTTGGGGGGGACATGGACCTGAATCCAAAGTAGCTCCACCTCAAGGGTCCCCAGGCATACAGCTCATAAAGAACACCATTCCCCCAAATGCCAGGGCCCAGAATCGGTCCGCAAAAGGCCAGCATTCAGTCCCCTCCAAAAGCCTCTGCCCTGGCTAGGTCTGTCACACACCTCCACTGTGATCTATTAAAGCGGTTTTGTACAGAAAATTGCAAGTTCATCTTATTCAAATGGCTTTGGAACATAGATGCAGTAATGACCATTGAAATAAAATAATATGCAGTATTTACCTTTTATTTTTAATGTTTATGCCGACTTCCGGGCTCTCCTCCCGTGGGAGTAGGCGTGTTTATCGGCTTCCAATGGTCCCTGGGAACTTTTTTAGCTATTTCCCAGGAATCCGTGGGGGACACAGTCAAGCCGAAATTGCCATTTTGAAAGTGGGCAGGCAGCTCTATCAGCCATTACCACTATAGCACATGAGGCAAAAGGAAGGAAAACAAAGAGGACACTCAATGAGCATGTGCGAGATGGAGCGGTGGATGCTGGGAGCTCAGTGTCATCACACTTACTACAAGACCAAGGACTGGTCAGTCTAAGGACACAGTTATGCCGTGTACACATGACCGGACTTAGGTCCGACAGACTTTCGACGGAGTTCTGACAGAGTTCTGATGGACTTTCCGAATGAACAAGACTTGGCCACACACAATCACACCAAAGTCCGACGGATTCGAAAGTGATGACGTACGACTGGACTAGAATAAGGAAGTTCATAGCCAGTAGCCAATAGCTGCCCTAGCGTCAGTTTTTGTCCGTCTGGCGGAAAAATTTGAAACATGTTCCATTTCTAAAGTCTGTCAGACTTTTGCAAATCAAAAGTCCGCTGCAGCCCACACACGATCGAATGGTCTGCCGGAATCATTCCGTCGGACTTTTGATGTTGAAAAGTCTGGTCGTGTGTACGCGGCATAAGGCTCGGTAGAGCAGAAGTTGATTGTTGTTTGATTGCTAGAAGAGCCGGTGGTTTGAGGACCAGTACCTGTAACAGCAGTGCTGTTGAAGAGTAGCCAGGTGGGCTTCTATATTCAGTTGTGTCTGAATGAAGTTTAAACCCCTGCATGGGATTCTTGAGTGGACTTTTGTTTTGTGTTCATCATTTAATAAACGTGGGCTACCAGGCACTTAACTATAAATGCCTGTCTGATGTGGACTCACTACATAAAAATGCATCTACCACTGAGCTGAACAATCTCCCATGCTGCGTATATATTTTTTTCTCTATGAACTGTTACAAGTTGCTGTGTGCAAGACCGCAAGGATGGTGTGGTCAAAACAGAAAAAGGAAGTTAAAGAGGTTGTCCCTGGCAACAGGAAGCTAGCTAGACAACAGCATGTGGAAACCACCTCTAGGCCCACAGGGATGTTGTGGATCCAAGGAGTCTGTCTGCTGATGGTCGTGATCAGTGGTATCCCATGACAACAGAGAGCCTGGCATTGAAGAGTTGTCAAGAAAGTAAAGCTCAAGGTCCAATACCATGCGTGGCGTGTGGCCAAGTGGGGCATGGCATCTTTACTTGCCCAAGGTTATGGAAAACCGCTAAAGAGTCTGGTAAGACTGCAGTGTCATCCTGTGGCCACACAGAGGCAGTAGATGGTATGAATGCAGCTGAGAGACAGTGTGCTCAAGTGAAGGCCATCATGCCAGCCACTGAAAATGGTAAAACTTTTTAAATTTGGGAGACTGAACCTAGTGAAAAGGGAGTGTGTCCAGTGAGGAGATCCGCAGTGAAAATGGACTTGCTGCAGTGTGCTATCCGGAATATGGGGAAGCCCAGCTGACAGCAAGGTTAAAGACTCAAATGGACATGGGGACTATGCATGTGCCTGCTATAATCCAGCAGAATGCTGGAGAAGCTAAACTAGGGGTGATCAAAACTGTCCTTGTGCCATGTTCCCTAGTGACAGGTGCTGCAGAGTTGCCTAGGGAAACTTTTGAGGAGCTCGCAGTGATGGAGCAGAGAGTTTCCCAGGTCAGCTATGGAGCTACCCAAGGAGCAAATAGTTCCCCTTTAAAGATAAAGGGTGCTGGGAGGAGTGGCTCACATGCTGTGGTGGGTAATAGACAGAGACAACCCACAAATGCTACAGTTATGTTTATGCATCAGGGTGACCATGATGATGTTGATAAATGTAATGTTGGTTGTGATAATGACATTGGAAAATGAGTATCTGAGATTGTTGGTAATGTGGTCACTACCAGTGATGGGAGTAGGTTATCTCCCATGAGAGACAGAGGCATGTCCATGGGCATCTCAGAGGGCCTCCTTGGTGCTTTGAAGCTGGAGATTGTCCAGGACAACACTGGTACATGTTTTGTGGAACGAAGGAAGACTGAGTCACATAGTGAGAGTGTGTGGGCACAGCCCCACAACCCTATGTGTAACCCAGTTAGTAAGGGGTTAATTCAACCTGCAAAAGCTGAAAGTACAGAGCTGTGTCTGTCAGTAGCGTCACCCAAGCAGGTAAGGCAAAAGCATGTATTACAGCCTGCCTTGTCTGATGATGTGTCACCTCATGGGGATGTTTTGGTTAGTGAATCCCAGGTTCCTGTGCGGCCTTCTACAGCAGGTGATGCAGCACTGTGGAACACCCATGAGGGAACCACAATGGACTGGGAAAGCTGGGCCAAACAATTGCTAGCCATGCTGGGTAAGGCTAGCTTAAGTAACAAGGGTGTGGACACAACTGCTATGCAAGACAGGGGGATCGCAGAGCGGCCGGTGGTTGGGGGCGCCTTGGTCCCTGCAAAGGTTGCTGCCCTCCAGCCTGAAGAAACAGTTCAGGGCACTGGCATCGCAGATGTGTTGTCCACAGCCCCGCAGCTAAATAATGTTGAGTGTCAAAGTGATAGTGTGACTTGTACTGACCTGCAGTGGCTCACTGACACTGGTGCAGAAGGGATAAGTGTGAGACATGTATCTGACAGCGCTCCAGGGGAGCAACAGGCTGTAATGATGCGTACCTCCAAGGAGGTGGAGGTCTCTTTAGATGTCTCACCCTCTCAACCTGCAGTGCATGAGCCCCTCCATGTCTTAGACAGGGGAAAGGACCCTAGAAAGGTCTGGTGTTTAAACATGGGATGTTTAGAAATGACAGAAACCTTACTGGAAATGCTAGACTTCGTAAAAATGCACTCACTGTACACTTGGGTGTCTCCACTGCAGTTGGACCAGGTGGTGCTGTGGGTGGAGCCAGGTGGTACAGACCATACTACGAAGCTTTAATTAAGAATGGTATTGGTGGGACCAATGCTTATTAACAGTGTGGCAAATAGTCTTGAGGTTCTCAGAGAGGGTGCTCTCAGTTACTGAGTGATATGGAAAGAGCTCAGGAGAACTGTTGGAGACATCAAAGGTCTCTCAGGCTGGTGTAGTGACTAGAAACATCTCTGCTGGTGTCGCCCGAGGTGTGGCTGAGCAGAAGTCAGTAGAGGGTGTGGATACTGTCTCACCCGCTAAACCTCAGGAGAAAGAAGGGCCCAGAATAGACGCAGCACTAGCAGAGATGCTTTCCATCACTTGGAAAGAGGTACAACTTGAAGTACCCAGAGACACTGTGAGAGAAAGTGCTAATGTTGGTCGCTGCAACAATGTAATGCTTACACCAGTGGTGACATTGAAATGTATGATCTGCTAATGATCGGTGCTGTGAAAAGTGATGTGGTTGCCATGGGTAACCAGAGAAAGGTTCTTGAACCTTATAGACCTATGGTGAAAGGTAAAACTGCCTTCCGTAAGTGGAAAGGTGGGATCAGGGAAGGTAGAGTTCCCCCAAGAAAAGAGAGTAAGCCTAGGGACCCCAAGAGAAGAGAGGGAAGGCAGAGCATAAGGAATTATAGGACCCGGTTAAGATCCAAGGTGGAACGTACCTGGAGGCACACCCAGAAAAACGGTTGGGCCTACTTGGCTGATGGCAGATCTCACCAAGGGTGGAAAGTCCTCAGGCGTAACTTGGTCCCCAGAAGCTGAGAAAGCTTTCCAAAACCTAAAGACAGCTCTGTGTAATAGCCTTGTCTTAATCACCCAGGATTTTGTAGTGCAGGCGGATGCTTCAGAGGTGGGATTAGGTGCAGTGGTGTCCCAAGTAGTGATTGGGGAGGAACACCCCATAGCAGTCTTAAACAGAAAATTTACCCCTGCTTAAAAAAGATGCGCCATTGTAGAAAGGGAATGTCTAGCCGTCAAAGCGGCTCTTGAAAGTTTAAAATATTGTCGTTTGGGGTGACAGTTTGGGCTCCTAGTGGACCATGCCCTCTCAAATAGATGGTCCAAAATAAGGAGGAAAATCCAAGAGTTTACAGTCTGTTTGCCCAAATTGCTCAACCCCAAGTTTGAGCAGAGGGGGAGGATATGTAGCGGGTTGCCTGTGTAGTAGGTGACATTTTGGCTAAAGTGTCACACAGGTGTAAATTTAATTTTTGCCTCAGAACAGTAGGGGTTCTGAGGGTTAATTATGTAGGTTGACTTTGACATCAGTTTGGCTGGGCTATGTTAGAAGTTCTACTTGGTCACATGTGTGGTGAGGTGCACATGACAGGCCAGAACTAGGCCTGGTTGGACGTTTTGGGTATCAGCCTTCTTGGAGCCAATCAGCGGGAGTGCCAGGCCTCGCTGAGGAGTCTGGGAGGGGGTACTTAAGATGTTGGGGTCACGTGTTTAGGGAGAGGAGTTTGTGAGGCCCGTGTGGTCTGTTCTTTTTCCAGGACCGGGGTAGCCCCGCAAGGCGTCCCAGTCACGTGGTGTCCGACATCCCACAACATGTTCCTGTTAGTTACCCCCAATAGACCCATCTGGTCTGGGGTAGGGATCCATCCGTTCCCGAGTCTTGGTACAGGCTAGTCTGAAGCGCAGTAACTGAGGGAGGATTTAAGATGTCTGGATGTGCTCTCGGCTTGGAGGGGCACCACAGCTCGTGGAAGTGACTGGGGGAGGCTCTTCGGAGGAGGGCCAACAAGCGGCATCCTGAGAAGTGCCTGGTTACTGAGTTGGGAAGGACATTGACAAATCCACGCTTTTTCCCATACTATTAAGGAGACAGAGAGCATTCCAGGTACCGAGGAGGAAGATTCCTGTTCTCCTAGTTACAACCTGTACACGTTCATAGGATTGCTCCAAGTTTTGAATCAATGTGCTGACTGCCATGATCTTTGGCTAGAGATCTGTTCAGCCTTGAAGTACCCAGCTGCGAGTGGCTACTCTCTGGGTGGAATTAGAGACTTTGTTCTTCACCCGTGCCCTCTGTTCCTATGAGAGACTGTGTTATTGGATGTTATCACTTCCAAATAAAAGCTTTCAAACAGGACTTTATTTGTGTCAGCTTTCAAGTTGTTGGGTATCAACCCTGGTAACCCCTAGACGTGGAAAAACAAGCCAAGCAGAGCTAACCGGTAAGCCCAGTAAGTCAAGCCAAAGGGTTAAATAACCCTACAAAGGGTTGAATGAATGAATGAAATACTTGTATAGCGCACAATGCAAACTGAATCGCCTCTAGGCGCTGTGGCGAGCTTTGATCATCTGCTAAAAGAGGAAGGTCTTGAGTTTTTTCCTAAAAGCCAGGTGATTTTCTTCCAGGCGGATGTCGATTGGTAGAGCATTCCATAGCCGAGGTCCTTGGACAGCGAATCTCCGATCCCCCTTGGATTTATACCGGGCTTTGGGCACAAGGAGGAGGTTTTTGTTGGCTGATCGAAGACTGCGGTTTGGTGTGTAATGATTTATTTTCTCAATTAGGTATTGTGGAGCTTCTCTATGCACACATTTGTGGGTGAGGCAGAGGGTCTTGAATGTGATCCGATTTTTTACGGTTAGCCAATGTAAGCTCCTCAGCAAAGGAGAGATGGATTCCCAGGGTTTTTTCCTGTTATCAGCCTTGCCGCCGTGTTTTGGATCAGTTGTAATTGCGCAAGTTGATATTGTGGTAATCCTATGTAAAGCGAGTTTGCGTAGTCCAGTCGTGAATTAATGATTGTTCCAACTACCACTGCTTTGTCATTCTTTGGGATAAAAGGGATGAGTCTGCGAAGCATGTGTAGCAGATGGTGAGTTCCACTGACTACTGCTCCTATTTGTGCATCCATTGACATTTGTGCGTCTAAAATAACCCAGAGACTCTTGGCCTTGGTCTTTGGGGAGATGGTCTGCCCAAAGACGGTGGGTGGAATCCAGGAGGTTTTGGTTACGGAATTATGATTTGGGTGTAAGATAAGAAGCTCTGTCTTTGATTCGTTGAGTTTGAGGGAGTTGGTGGTGATCCAGTCCTCTGATACTGATTTGAGGCAGTTTTCAAGTTGTTGGTGATCTTTTTGTCCAGTGATACGGAAATAAAGTTGCATTTCGTCAGCGTAAGAGTGGAAGCAAAGGTCTGAACATCTGATTTGGAGGAGTGGGCGGATGTAAATGTTGAAGAGAACTGGTGACAAAGGAGATCCTTGAGGGACTCCGCAGGTGACTGCCCGAGATTCAGAGAGGAATCTTCCTAGTTTCACTGTCTGTGACCGATTTCCTAGGAAGGACGCGAACCATTGGAGATCTATGTCTTGGACTCCGGCTACTTCTGTGAGGCGGACGAGTAGAGTATTGTGGTCTACTGTATCAAACGCTGCGCTGAGGTCCAATAGCACGAGGAGACACGGCTCTCCGTCATCCGCTGCTTCGAGGGCGTCGTCCCAAATCTTAAGGAGTGCTGTTTCTGTTCCATGAGGTTATGGCTGCTACACCTGTGAAACAGGTTAAAATTTACAGGAAAAGTGATTGATGGGAGATATGTTCCTCCACGGATTCTTAGATTTGCATTCTAAGATAATTTCAGCAAAGACTTCAGGGTAAAGAAGGATAGTTCTTTATCCTGTATTGGTAAAGTCCGGTCTGGGGCTGTTTTTTTTGGGAGTCTGATAGAGATCCGGGTGGGACAGACTCCTAAGTCCGGGGACCGCAGTTTAATGTTTTCTTTTCAGGATTAAGGCAGCCAGTCCTAGCTCTCAGAGAGAGTGTATCTCCATGTGGGGAGACACCCAGGAGCACGGCTGCTCATCCCTGATGTTGGACCTTTGTTAGATCAGCCCATACATCCTCCAATCGGATTGTACTTCCCGACAATGAAGAGACCTGAAAATAGTTCTAGAAAGGTGAAGAGTCCAATCACAGAAGATTCTGGAAGATAAAACCTGGAACAACGGCACCAAGAGAGTCCAACTTCTTCTACTGTATGAAGACCAGAAGTGAGCGGAGTTGTTTTTCTGCACTTTACTTGAAATTATGTCTGACACAGGAAAATGAGGAGAGGGGAGGAGGAGGAAGAGGGGGGAGGGGGAGGAAGAGGGAGGAGGGGGGTTTCCTAATTACACCATTGTCAGAGTCTGCTCTGCTTTCCGTCATTTCTTACAAAACTCCTCTCTGGTCATCCCATTTCCTCTTTGTACACAGAGATCAGAACAAGCCTAAACCTTCCTCAGGCTGGGTGTATGGGGGGGTGTAAATTTGGAGCGATATGGTTGGAGGATTTTTGAGGGGTCACTATGTTGGTATTCAAAAGAATCAACAGAAAATGTCCGAATATTCATTTCTTTTAGAATTCCAACAAAACCTCATTATATAAGAATAAAAAGATGCTCCATCAGAAACGTTCCTCAGACTTTGAAGAGAGTCCACGTAGCATCAGCCAAAGGCTGTAGGCGAAGGGACGGCATGACAGTTGCTTTGAATGCACTGTCGCCGTTTTTAGAGAGCAGAATAAGGGGCCGCTTTAAGAGTTTCGGTGGGCGGAGTTAGGGGCGGAGCCAGAACGTTCGGCTGGGAAGCCGAGCGGAAGCCAGGGCAGTTGGAGAGCGGAGGAGGAAGAGATTCCCACCCACCCTCCCCTTTTTTTTGTTCGTAGGATTTTGTTTTCTGGGGGTGTGTTTACAGGGTGGGCAGGTTGTTTGGGGGGTCAGTTGAGAAAGTTTAAGTGGTGCAGGTGGTAATTAGGTTGTACCCATCCATGGGGATGGGGATGGTTGGTGATGTACTTCATGGCTACAAGGGGGTAACCGGAAGAGAAAAAGGGGTAGGTCACTGCATTAGTTTGGGTATAGCCTCCGAGACAGGGGAGTCCGTCTGGAGGTCAAGAGGTCAAATATATTGTGCAGTGACCAGTAGGGTCTTGGGTATGCTAATGACCCATGTTTCAGTGTTAAGGGAAAGTTTACATGTTAATAAAAGTTATTTATTGAAAGTTTATATTTTTTATATTTATACATATTTTGGTTAATAAATCAAGGCCTTTGGCCATTTACTCCAAACATAGTCTGGTTTGGTTAATGGGGTGTGAGGGGTTTGGAGGAAAGGGAGGAGTTGGTGGTATTTGGTGGAAATATGGTGGAAGTGTCAGACAATACAAATGTCATGTGATAATCAATTTTTTCCATGTATACATCCACCATACATAGACTGGTGGGATTATCTGATGAGACCTAAACCACTGGTTATCTACCACAGATTCCACCAACAGATTGTACAAACAGACCATGGACAGATCTCCACCTTTCACACAAGACTTCTCCTTCTTCACACTGAGATGGAGGATCTACAATTCTATAAATCCCAATCAATAAGATCTGATCACACCGATTGATACAATAGTCCTGTGTCCAGTATTTTTCGTGTCCTCCTATGTACAGTATGTGTAGCGGACCTCTGAATTGGTCCTCCGATCTGATCCCAGGTTCTGATCCCTTAATAGAGCAAGCAACCAGGCACGAGGTATTTTCAGGCACATGAATACAACTTCACTCAGTCCTCAGCAGCCATCAGAAACTTTGGGGCCCCTTACACAGCTTTAGGCCTGGGCCCCCGGGCCTTATCACCAACATCCCCCCCAGGGCCGTCCCACTGAATCCGACCACTGGCTGTCCCACCAAGTCCTTCAGTGCACCCACTTTTATTTTAACACTCTTACAACTTAATGTATGAATATTAAAAGTGTATTCCAAGTCATCAGTGCTTGTATTTCTATATATATTCAGCAACAAGTTGGTCCGATCTAGCAAAGACACATCCCATATATTCAAAAAAGAGACAGCTCAATCCAGTGGAGAGACATCCCCAAACATTAAGAAAAGAGACAGGCCAATCCAGCAAAGAGACAGCCCAATCCAGTAGAGAGACATCCCCATATATTCATCAAAGAGACAGCCCAATCCATCAAAGAGACTGCCTAGTCCATCAAAGAGACAGCCCAGTCCAGCAAAAATACAGCCCAGTCCAGCAAAGAGACAGCCCAGTCCATAAAAGAGACAGCCCAGTCCATCAAAGAGACAGCCCAGTCCATCAAAGAGACAGCACAAGCCAGCAAAGAGAATGCCCAATCCAGCAAAGAGACTGCCCAATGCAACAAAGAGACTGCTCAGTTCAGCAAAAACACAGCCCAATCCAGTAAAGAGACTGCCCAATCCAGCAAAGTGACTGCTCAGTTCAGCAAAGAGAAAGCCCAATCCATCAAAGAGACAGCCCAGTCCAGCAAAGAGACAGCCCAATCCAGCAAAGAGACAGCCCAATACAGCAAAGAGACTGCCTAGTCTAGCAAAGAGACTGCCCAATCCAGCAAAGAGACTGCCCAATCCAGCAAAGAGACTGCTCAGTCCAGAAAAGAGACACCCCAGTCCAGCAAAGAGACTGCTCGGTTCAGCAAAGAGACAACCCAATCCATTAATGAAACTGCTCAGTCCAGCAAAGTGACTGCCCAATCCAGTAAAGAGACTGTCCAGTCCAGCAAAGAGACTGCCCAATGCAACAAAGAGACTGCTCAGTTCAGCAAAGACACAGCCCAATCCAGTAAAGAGACTGCCCAATCCAGCAAAGTGACTGCTCAGTTCAGCAAAGAGAAAGCCCAATCCATCAAAGAGACAGCCCAGTCCAGCAAAGAGACAGCTCAATCCAGCAAAGAGACAGCCCAATACAGCAAAGAGACTGCCTAGTCTAGCAAAGAGACAGCCCAATTCAGCAAAGAGACTGCCCAATCCAGCAAAGAGACTGCTCAGTCCAGCAAAGAGACACCCCAGTCCAGCAAAGAGACTGCTGGGGGACACTGGAGGGGGAGAGCACACAGGGGGACACTGGAGGGGGGAGAGCACACAGGGGGACACTGGAGGGGGAGAGCACACAGGGGGACACTGGAGGGGGGGAGAGCACACAAGGGGACACTGGAGGGGGGGAAGCACACCCACAGGGGGCACTGGGGAGGGAGAGCACACAAGGGGACACTGGAGGGAGAATACACACACAGGGGGACACTGAAGGGAGAACACACACACACAGGGGGATACTGGAGGGAGAACACACACACACAGGGGGATACTGGAGGGAGAACACACACACACACACACACAGGGGGTCACTGGAGGGAGAACACACACACACACACAGGGGGACACTGGAGGGAGAACACACATAGGGAGACACTGGAGAGAGGACACACACAGGGGGACACACACACAGGAACACACACACAGGTGGACACTGGAGGGAGAACACACACACAGGTGGACACTGGAGGGAGAACACACACACAGGTGGACACTGGAGGGAGAGCACACACACAGGTGGACACTGGAGGGAGAGCACACACGCACACAGGGGGACCCACACACAGGGGGACCCACACACTGGGGGACCCCCACACTGGGGGACACACACAGGGGGACACACACACATAGGGGGACATGCACACAGGGGGACACACACAGGGGGACACACAGGGGGACACTGTGTGGTGGTGGGACCCGGGGACCATACATCTGGTGTAAAGGGGAACATTGCGGCTTCTGGTGTAAAGGGAAACTCTGATGTAAGGGGTGCTCTAGGAACCCTGATTAACCTTAGTATACTCACTCAGAGGCAGGAGAAAGAAGGGGGGGAGACTTCATTCACAGACAGGAATGGTGGTGAGCTCATTCACCCCTTGGCAGTCAGAAACTCTCATCCAGATGTATCTGCTGGGCTTCAAATTTCTTGACCCCACTTTCCTTTTTTTGAGGCAAAGCGCCAAGGATTGGAGTGTGGGCAGACACAAAGGGGTAGAGGGCAGAAGAGGAGCAGATTGAGCCCTTTCTCCTCTCCCGCCAGTGGGGAGGGGGGCGGAGAAGGGGGTTGTTAGTGCTGGCTTTAGGCAGTGGGAAAGAGTAACAGACACTCTCAGCTTAGACAACTGCAGCCAGCAACCCTGCTGGGAAGCCATAGTCCGGTCTGAATAATGTGTCCGGGTAATAATAATAATGTGTCTGGAGCTCTGAAACCTCAAACTGTCCGGGTGAGTCCTGGACAGGTGGCAACCCTAGACTGGGCACCTCTGTTCAGAGAGTTGCTCCTCACTCATATCTTGTAGATGTGGAAGGCAATCTCTACCGCCGCAATCGAGTGGACCTGTGAGTGGCAGAACAACTCACAGCACAAGCCTATGAGCATCCTGCACATGATCCTCCTGAGGCGCTCAATGCCCCTAGTCCTACAATGCCCCTAGTCCTACAAAGCCCCTAGTCCTATAATGCCCCATTGTTTTACAATGCCTCGAAACCTACAATGTCCCTAGACCTACAATGCCCCTAGTCCTACAATGCCCCTAGTCCTACAATGTCCGTAGACCTACAATGCCCCCAGTACTACAACTCCCCTAGTCCTACAAAGCCCCTAGTCCTACAACGCCCCTAGTCCTACAACGCCCCTAGTCCTACAACGCCCCTAGTCCTACAATGCCTCTAGTCCTACAATGCCCCTAGTCCTACAATGTCCCTAGTCCTACAATGCCTCTAGTCCTACAATGCCTCTAGTCCTACAATGTCCCGAGACCTACAATGCCCCTAGTGCTACAATGTCCCGAGACCTACAATGCCCCATTGTTTTACAATGCCTCAAAACCTACAATGCCCCTAGTCCTACAATGCCCCTAGTCCTACAATGCCTCTAGCCTTACAATGCCCCTAGCCTTACAATGCCCCTAGCCTTACAATGCCCCTAGTCCTACAATGCCCCATTGTTTTACAATGCCTTGAAACCTACAATGGCCCCTAGTCCTACAATGGCCCTAGTCCTACAATGGCCCTTGTCCTACAATGGCCCTTGTCCTACTATGCCTCTAGACCTACAATGTCCCTAGACCTACAATGCCCCTAGACCTACAATGCCCCTAGTCCTGCAATGCCCCTAGTCCTGCAATGCCTCTAGACCTACAATGGCCCATGCCCTTCAATGCCTCTAGACCTACAATGCCCCTAGACCTACAATGCCCTTAAACCTACAGTGTTCCTTGTCCTTCAATGCCCCTTGTCCTACAATGCCCTGTGTCCTACTGGTCCACATCACCAAAGCAGAGACAATACTTTGGTCATATCTGAAGGATACCATGGGGATGACATAATGAAGCCACATATACCAGTAAGTTCTTCTGTACCAAACACACCAGCCGGGAAAGAGAGCAGCTCTTCAACACCATCTGGAGCTGAACAGCATTTCCCAGGCAAAATCAATGTGGCCTTGTGCAGCGTTCGAGTTTCAAGACCACCAAATAGACTCATCTGTAGTGTAACTACCAGTAACACCGTATGTTATATTCAAGACTGTTCACAAACTGTTTTTAGGTTGTTTACACATTTTTAGATTGAATGTAAAAAAAAAAAAAAGGGAGATGTTATGGAGTTCTTCTACTAGTGATGAGCTCAGGCTTGTTCGCATGGTCCACGTGCAGAACCCGCCAGGAAGTCGGCGCAGAGCTGCACTAATCACAGGCAGTGAGACATTGCCTGATCTCTGCAGCCGCACATCGGGGCAATGTCTCACTGCCTGTGATTAGCGCAGCGCTACGCCGACTTCCTGGCGGGTTCTGCGCGTGTTCCATGCGAACACGCCTGAGCTCATCCCTATCTTCTACAATTACAGGCACTCTATGGTAATATACTTTATGGTAAAATTGCATTGCTTGTACTTCTTGTTTCCTGTTCTGTTTGCTGTTCCTGTTATACAATTCAATATGACTCCTCAAACAGCTTGCAGTGTCTTCATTTCTATATGGTAAAGCGCTGTGTAAACTGTATCCTGTATAATAATAATAATAATAATAATAATATTTGAAACAGCAGTGTTCATGCTACGAGACATTTCTTCGGCTGAAGTTCCTCTGAGTTCCACAAGATGGCGATCTCACCTCTACCCAGTAAAAAAGTCTCTATGGAATAGAGACAGGAAGTGATGTCAGATACAGACAGGAAGTTCCATTTGGAAGGACGTGGAGAGGAGACGTTGCTGAATCTGGCGGCAGAGGAGGTAATATGTAGATTAACCCCTTCAGGGGGATCAGTTGATGATTAATATATCTTCCTTCCAAAGCTGACCATATATGGTTCAGTTTTATCGTTCATCCAGCGGGATGAGAGAGAAAAACTGAAGTGATTTCCCCATCCACACATTGGAGGGGAATGGGGGAATCCTCCCCGCTGCACTATTGTATTCTGACAATGGGGGGCGCTCCTCCGCTCTCAGAATACACAGATCAGTGATGAAGCTATTGGCTGCAGCCACTGATGGAGTGACTTTTATCCGAAAGTGACCACACATGGATGGAAATGTGACCGATCCCTGCTGAACCAGCTGAATTTCCATGTCTCTATGGTCACCATCAGTGGTTTCCTCCCCTCCCCCTCATCTCCTTCATTATGTAAGTCATGCTGAGATCATCTCCCATTGGCTGAGCAATATTCTCATTTGTCTCTGAGCTCCTTCTTGCTATTCCTCGTCCTGCCTGTTGTTTCCTTGGATTGATTTTCTGTGTAGTGACCCCGGCTTCATCTCTTGGATGCGCTCGTCTGTTGCTTGTCCTGGATTTCTGGATCTCCTCCTCATCTCTCCTCCATATCCTCTTACACAGCTTTTCTCCACACCTGCAGTGATACTGGGGGGTGGAAACTTGGCACCAGCAAAATCCATCCCCACCACTAGGAGCTGTGGAAAAAAAGGGATGCCCTGTCCTCCTCCCCGCGGCGTCCCTCTCTGACCTCCACCCCGCGGCGTCCCTCTCTGACCTCCTCCCCTCGGCGTCCCTCTCTGACCTCCTCCCCGCGGCGTCCCTCTCTGACCTCCTCCCCGCGGCGTCCCTCTCTGACCTCCTCCCCCTCGGCGTCCCTCTCTGTCCTCCTCCCCCTCGGCGTCCCTCTCTGTCCTCCTCCCCCTCGGCGTCCCTCTCTGTCCTCCTCCCCCTCGGCGTCCCTCTCTGTCCTCCTCCCCCTCGGCGTCCCTCTCTGTCCTCCTCCCCCTCGGCGTCCCTCTCTGTCCTCCTCCCCCTCGGCGTCCCTCTCTGTCCTCCTCCCCCTCGGCGTCCCTCTCTGTCCTCCTCCCCCTCGGCGTCCCTCTCTGTCCTCCTCCCCCTCGGCGTCCCTCTCTGTCCTCCTCCCCCTCGGCGTCCCTCTCTGTCCTCCTCCCCCGCGGCGTCCCTCTCTGTCCTCCTCCCCCGCGGCGTCCCTCTCTGACCTCCTCCCCCATCCCGGTTCCATCCACCGCCCGACCCCCATCCCGGTTCCATCCACCGCCCGACCCCCATCCCGGCTACATCCATTCCACCGATCCCACCCTGGCTCAATCCATTGCCTCCGATCCCATTCTGGCTCCATGTACCATCCCGGCTCCATCCATTCCCCCGATCCCACCCTGGCTCCATCCATTCCCCTGATCCTAGTCCGGTTCTATCCACCACCCCAATCTCATCCTGCCTCCATCCATATCCCATCCTGGCTCCATCCACCACCCCGACCCAAGCTACATCTATTCTCCCTGATCCCAGCCTGGCTCCATCCATTCCCCGATCCTATCCCAGCTCCAGCCATTGCCTCCGATCCCATACTGGCTCCATCCATTCCCCCCAATCTCATCCTGGCTCCATCCATTCCCCCCAATCTCATCCTGGCTCCATCCATTCCCCCCAATCCCATCCTGGCTCCATCCATTCCCCTCAATCCCATCCTGGCTCCACCCATTCCCCAATCCCATCCCCCCTCGATCCATTGCCTCCCATCCCATCCCCGCTCCATCCATCCCCCCTGATCCCATTCATGCTCCTTCCACCACCTTAATCCTATTCCAGCTCCATCCACCAGCCCGAACCTATTCCGGCTCCATCCACCAGCCCGAACCTATTCCGGCTCCATCCACCAGCCCGAACCTATTCCGGCTCCATCCATCACCCCGATCCTATTCCGGCTCCATCCATCACCCCGATCCTATTCCGGCTCCATCCATCACCCCGATCCTATTCCGGCTCCATCCATCACCCCGATCCTATTCTGGCTCCATCCATTCCCCCCGATCCCATCCCTGCTCCATCCATTCCCCCGATCCCATCCCTGCTCCATCCATTCCCCCCGATCCCATCCCTGCTCCATCCATTCCCCCCGATCCCATCCCTGCTCCATCCATTCCCCCCGATCCCATCCCTGCTCCATCCATTCCCCCCGATCCCATCCCTGCTCCATCCATTCCCCCCGATCCCATCCCTGCTCCATCCATTCCCCCCGATCCCATCCCGGCTCCATCCATTCCCCCGATCCCATCCCGGCTCCATCCATTCCCCCCGATCCCATCCCGGCTCCATCCATTCCCCCCGATCCCATCCCGGCTCCATCCATTCCCCCCGATCCCATCCCGGCTCCATCCATTCCCCCCGATCCCATCCCGGCTCCATCCATTCCCCCCGATCCCATCCCGGCTCCATCCATTCCCCCCGATCCCATCTCGGCTCCATCCATTCCCCCCGATCCCATTCCGGCTCCATCCATTCCCCCCGATCCCATTCCGGCTCCATCCATTCCCCCCGATCCCATTCCGGCTCCATCCATTCCCCCCGATCCCATTCCGGCTCCATCCATTCCCCCCGATCCCATTCCGGCTCCATCCATTCCCCCCGATCCCATTCCGGCTCCATCCATTCCCCCCGATCCCATTCCGGCTCCATCCACCACCCCCGATCCCATCCTGGCTTCATTCATCCCCTGATCTTATTCCGGCTCCATCCACCTCCCCGATCCCATCCACCACAAGGGGGGGGTTCTGACATCGTGTTTCGCCGCACCAGGTGGCACCAACTCCCGTGACACCATTGGAGACATGTATTCCTTCTGAGACAACTGCCTCATTTAAAGGCTTTGCCTGTAAATAAGACAATTGTTTCAGGTTGAATGATCAGGATAAACAAATTAATACATTTATATATAAAAATTGAAGAGGCAATCCCCATCTTTGCACTATTCTCTGTACTTCAAATCTTCACATACATTATAGGTAATCTGAGAAAAGTGACTGCACCTTTTATGAACATATCCATGTTCTTCATCATATGAGAAAAAAGGGGAAGGGGAGGGGAACTTGGTGGGACTTTATATGAAACGTATGTGAATATGTCTCCATCCCTGAGTCAGTAGAAACAAAAAGAGAACTATAGTGGGAATTTATATGAGGTGTGTGCGGCAGCAGAAACACAGTCAAGCATAATATGTAGAAAACTGGCAACAACCGTAAACAATACATTGTATAATAAATATATGACCGCTACCAAGATAATATACTGCAGGATAAGAACATAACAGCCATCCTAGATGACACGGACCACCTCAGAACCAGTATAGAAGGAAAATCTATATATAAAATTGGGTAAACCATCCAATGAAGATGAGAAGCATCCAATGATCCCTACGCGTTTCGTGGATTTAGTCCACTCTTGTAATTTTCTTGTGCCTGTCCCTCCAGCTTGTCCTTGGTGGAGGTCTCCATCCACTTCATTCATGTTTTTACAAAAGTGCAATCACTCTTAATACATTTTATTAAATGATAGTATTGGAGTCTATACAAATCACCTCTATATGTTTTTTTCTGTGGAGGTTTCTTTTGTGCTCCTTCTCCATTCCTTGGGTCCCGCTACCCCGGCTCCCGCGACAGGCGCCTTGAGCATCACCTTTGTTGTAGTTTCATTACTTCATATTTATTTGATATTTAAGTACCCTCGGGGAGGGATCATCTTCCCACCCTGTGGTTAGTAGTCCTCTTTCAGGTATTCTGGTTAGCTTGTTTTATACAATGTTATCTATTTTACATATTTGTGTTTTTTCACAGATATTTAATGCATTTGCCCCTGAAGAGTGGATCAAAGGGGAGTTCCACCCGTTTAAAAGTCAGCAGCTACAAAAAGTATACTTGCTGACTTTTAATAATCAGACACTTGCCTGTCCCACGGTCCAGTGGTGCGGGCGTATGAAGCCTCTATGCCTCTTCTCTGCAACGCCAGCATTCTACCTGTGGGCTGTGAATGGGCGAGCAATCTTCTGGGATCTGTGACGTGTCCCAGAAGATTGCTCGATTCATTGCCTCCCATCCCTGCTCGATTCATTGCCTCCCATCCCGGCTCGATTCATTGCCTCCCATCCCGGCTCGATTCATTGCCTCCCATCCCGGCTCGATTCATTGCCTCCCATCCCGGCTCGATCCATTGCCTCCCATCCCGGCTCGATCCATTGCCTCCCATCCCGGCTCGATCCATTGCCTCCCATCCCGGCTCGATCCATTGCCTCCCATCCCGGCTCGATCCATTGCCTCCCATCCCGGCTCGATCCATTGCCTCCCATCCCGGCTCGATCCATTGCCTCCCATCCCGGCTCGATCCATTGCCTCCCATCCCGGCTCGATCCATTGCCTCCCATCCCGGCTCGATCCATTGCCTCCCATCCCGGCTCGATCCATTGCCTCCCATCCCGGCTCCAGCCATTGCCTCAGATCCCATCCTGGCTCTATCCATTCCCCCAATCCCATCCTGGCTCTATCCATTCCCCCAATCCCATCCTGGCTCTATCCATTCCCCCAATCCCATCCTGGCTCTATCCATTCCCCCAATCCCATCCTGGCTCTATCCATTCCCCCAATCCCATCCTGGCTCTATCCATTCCCCCAATCCCATCCTGGCTCCATCCAATCCCATCCAGGCTCCATCCATTCCCCCATCCATTCCCCCAATCCCATCCTGGCTCCATCCATTCCCCCAATCCCATCCTGGCTCCATCCATTCCCCCAATCCCATCCTGGCTCCATCCATTCCCCCAATCCCATCCTGGCTCCATCCATTCCCCCAATCCCATCCCGGCTCCATCCATTGCCTCCCATCCCGGCTCCAGCCATTGCCTCCGATCCCATCCTGGCTCCATCCATTCCCCCAATCCCATCCTGGCTCAATCCATTGCCTCCCATCCCGGCTCCATCCATTCCCCCGATCCTATCCTGGCTTCATCCTTCCCCACCCATTTAAAAGTCAGCAGCTACAAAAAGTATACTTGCTGACTTTTAATAATCAGACACTCGCCTGTCCCACGGTCCAGCGATGCGGGCGTATGAAGCCTCTACGCCTCTTCTCTGCAACGCCAGCATTCTACCTGTGGGCTGTGAATGGGCAAGCAATCTTCTGGGATCTGTGATGTGTCCCAGAAGATTGCAGGAAGGGAGGGGGGGGGGATTGGTGATCTTCCTTCTGGTGCCAGGGGAGAAAGTGGGAGCTGGGTGCCCATAAAAAGTGGGTACCCGCTCCCCCCCCCGCCAAAAAAAGTGACATGCCAAATGTGGATACCAGGAAATTTCCCGGCAGGCCTCCTGCCCTGGGGCCGCTCTGAACTGTGGCTGCAGCGGCAGGGCTGATCCTTGGCAGGTGCACAAAGTGCAGTCTCCTCCTCTCCTTGTGTACGTCACACACAGTGAGGATCTCCTGCTGTGTCACAGAGCTTGGGTCTGAATTGTTTGGCGGTCATGTAACAAAGTCCTCCTAAACCGGGTCCTGTGATAGGCGGCACACTGATCCAATGCCAGGAAATTGAATGACTGCAATGTGTATCATAGGAGGTAGGACAAATCCAAACTCTGTGACACAACCGGAGAGAGGCTGCATTTGACGGGCACTGGCGAGGCTGCATTTGACGGGCACTGGCGAGGCTGCATTTGACGGGCACTGGCGAGGCTGCATTTGACGGGCACTGGCGAGGCTGCATTTGACGGGCACTGGCGAGGCTGCATTTGATGGGCACTGGTGAGGCTGCATTTGATGGGCACTGGTGAGGCTGCATTTGATGGGCACTGGTGAGGCTGCATTTGATGGGCACTGGTGAGGCTGCATTTGATGGACACTGGTGAGGCTGCATTTGATGGGCACTGGTGAGGCTGCATTTGACGGGCACAGTGAGGTTTCATTTGATGGGCACTGGTGAGGCTTCATTTGATGGGCACAGTGAGACTGCAGTGACTGTTTAATGTGGTTTTTGAAGTTTGAAAGGTTGCATGCGGCCCCCATGGGATATGAAAACCTGTCCAGTGGCCCTTGGGTCATTTGTGTTTGAGACCTCTGATCTATGGGCATTCCCTTCTTTCATCATTGTCTCATTCCATTTAAAACCATTATAATCCCAAATAATTTCAATGTTACAATCTGTTATGCCGCGTACACACGACCAGACTTTCTGTCAGAATAAACTCTGACGGTCTTCCAGACTGAGTTGCGACTGAACGGACTCGTCCACACATGATCGGACCAAAGTCTGTTAGTTTCTAACACCATGACGTACATCGAGACTAGAAAATGAAGTTCAATAGCCAGTAGCCAATAGCTGCCTTGCGTTGCATTTGGTCCATCGGACCAACATATAGACAAATGTTTTTCCCGATAGAAATTGATTCCGTCTGAAAGATTTAAAGTAGGGATGCACCAAAATTTCGGCGGCCGAAACATATCGGCCGAAAATGGTGTTTTCGGCAAAATGCCGAAAGGAAAATCTTGCCGATAATGGGGCCGAAAATGGGGGTGGGGCCTGTGCGGGGCTCCACCCCCTGGTGCCGCCCATTGCACGGGTGTTTTCCTGGCTCGTGCCCAGTCCTCTGTCCTCCGTCCTCCCTCCTCCCTCCTCCTTTCCTCCCGCCCGAGAGTGCGGTGATCTCCGTGTGTCACGGAGCTGTGCATTGAATTGCCCGCGCGGCTGCAGTAACAATGTCCCGCCTCCTGTGACAGACAGTACACTGATCCAATGGCGGGACATTGAATCAGCGTGACGTGATTACAGGAGGCGGGACATTGTTACTGCAGCCGCCCGGGAAATTCAATGCACAGCTCCGTGACACACGGAGATCACCGCACAGATCTGGGCATGGGTAAGGCTGCATTTAGACACTGCATAAGGGGGAAAGAGTGTGCCCAGGGCAAGCATCGCAGAGTTTTGTCCGCAGATAAATCAAGTTTTTTGTGCCCACAGTGCTGCTGCATCCAAAAGTCATTTGTTTGCCTCTGAGACTATCTACCTCTGGCCACTAGTGTGAATGAAGCCATGCTATATAACACCAGGTCACAGGACAAAGGCTGTACTCACTTTATTGACCATATAAAAAAATAATAATAATCTTGATTTTGACCCAGCTAGTTTTTTATCGCCATGTGATAGATTGGGGAAGGGTTAAGTTATTACTAGTAGAGGTAACGATATGAGCATTCCCAATAGAAGTCTGTTGGAACGGAACCAGGTAGCTTGCTTGGGGCCAGTTCACACCAGATGCAGTTCCGTGTGCTTTTTTTTTTTTTTTTTGCACAAAATGCATGCACAGTGTTTTCCATGTATTCCAATGGCTCTAGTTCACACCATGCAGTCAGTTTCCACACCGGAAACTGACTGCATGGTGTGAACTAAAGCCATTGGAATACATGGAAAACACTGTGCATGTATTTTTATCAGGCAGGCTGCATCTGAGGGGGAACTGGTGAGGCTGCTTTGATCTCCTGTACCATGCCTGCAGTCTCTGACCAGCTCCTGTACCATATCCCCAGTCTCTGACCAGCTCCTGTATCATGCCTGCAGTCTCTGACCATCTCCTGTACCATGTCTGCAGTCTCTGACCATCTCCTGTACCATGCCTGCAGTCTCTGACTATCGCCTGTACCATGCCTGCAGTCTCTGACCAGCTCCTGTATCATGTCTGCAGTCTCTGACTATCTCCTGTACCATGTCTGCAGTCTGACCATCTCCTGTACCATGCCTGCAGTCTCTGACCATCTCCTGTACCATGCCTGCAGTCTCTGACCAGCTCCTGTACCATGCCTGCAGTCTCTGACCAGCTCCTGTACCATGCCTGCAGTCTCTGACCAGCTCCTGTACCATGCCTGCAGTCTCTGACCAGCTCCTGTAATATGTCCCCAGTCTCTGACCATCTGCTGTATGAAAATATTTTTTAAAAACAGTCATTTTCAGTATCGGTGCTGTTTCGGTATCGGTTTCGGTTTTCGGCCTAGTGTATTTTTCATTTTCGGTATCGGTTTCGGCACCAAAAAACCCATTCGGTGCACCCCTAATTTAAAGCATGTTCTATTTCTAGGTCCGTCTGAATTAGTCGGATTATCCCACACACGATCGGAATATCCGATGGAATGATTCCGTCTGACCTTTTCTGCCGGAAAGTCAGGTCGTGTGTACGCAACATTACTCTACTGGAGGAACACCTGTGGGAAAGGTGAAATTTGTCTGCAAATGGGTTTATATTTTGCATTACATTATATTGCATGAGCAATCCCTTCTGTCATTCATCCTTGTTATTCCATAACAAGCATCGATAATCCCGCTTCATCTCAATATTAAACATCATCACTGGATTTGGAAAGTGCGCCATCTATCGTTTTCTTCTACATCTAATGGTTCTGACTCCCATGCTTTCCATTATAGTCTCCAGGCAGTCCTTTCTGTCACTCACCCTTGCCATTCCATAGAAAACAATAATAATCCCACTTCATCTCGATATTAAAGATCATCACTGAACATGTAGAGAATGTCTGCTAAGGACTGATCTGATATGTCCAATGGTTCTGATTCCGGGGTACATCTCACCCTTCCCATTATACTCTATGGGCATTCCTTTCTATCATTTATCTGTCATTCCATAGAAAACAGCTGGGACGCGGTGGGAAGGAGGATGGAGGGACGCGGTGGGAAGGAGGATGGAGGGACGCGGTGGGAAGGAGGACGGAGGGACGCCGTGAGAGGACAGAGGGACGCTGTGTGAGCAGGAAAGATATGTCTAATAGTTCCGACTCCAGGTCACATCTTGCTTCCCATTATACTCTATGGGCATTCCTTTCTATCATTTATCTGTCCTTCCATAGAAAATACTAATAATAATCCCACCTAATCTCAATATTAAACATCACCACTGATATTAAAAAGTAGGTTTGCTTAAGATTCATTTGATATGTCTAAAGATTCTGTCACTAATGGCAGCCTATGGGGGGGCGCAGACAGGGACAAGGCGCAGACACCATGGTTCTTTCCTGAGTGGCTCTGTCACCAGTGATGCTCAGTTTTCGCCGCCGAAGTTTAACGAAAGCAGGATAACTCCGGCTCTATGAACACAGGACACTCAAAAAAGTCGTTCTGGATGTCGGATTGCTGTCAGGAAAACGTTGCTTTAAAAACACGATTTTTATCAGCATTTTGCATTGGCGTCAATGCACATTTAGCCGCACTAGCTTTTAGCCACGTTTCTCTGCTTCTATTTAAAATCACTGGTTCCCTATGGGAGCCCATTGATTTGAATAGAAGTTGCACCAAAAGTCGGATCATGATGATCCTACTTGCTGGGCGAATTATGTGCTGAGGATGTTGAAGGAAAACCCCACCAAAATGAAAATAAATTGGCGTGGGGTTCCCCCGAGATGATACCAGACCTCCCCCCCCCCCCACCCTACGTCAATGAGTATGCGGTACAGTGTATCTCTACCCATGAGCCTAAAAAAAGGTGTCAAAAACAAACACTTTACACAGGTTTTTAAAGTATTTTATTAAGGCAGCTCCGGAGTCTCTTCCGATTCCTTCTCCCCTCCCCGGCTCTTCTCCCTCCTCCGGCAATGTCTTCTTCTGCCGGTCCTTCCCCCCTCTCTGGCTCTTCTCCTTCTGCCGGTCCTTCTCCCCTCTCCGGCTCTTCTCTCTCAGTGATGTCTTGTCCTTCTCCTCTCTGCCCTGTCTACTCCCTCTGTTCTTCTTCCGATGTGGACTCTGAGCGATCTCCCCGTGTAATGCTGGATCCGCCGCGTGCAATGACTTTTATATTGGCGTAGAGCGGGGACACCCGCTGACATCTTCCGGAGGCCCCGCCTACTTATGACATCACCACCGAGGGCATGATGGGGATGATAATGTCACAAGGGGCAGGACCTCTGGACGACATTGGTGGGTGCAAATATGCACATGGCGGACCCAACATTACACTGGGAGATCGCATTGAGTCAACAAACCTGGCAAAAGGGAGAGAAGACAGCAGAAAGAGAAGACCCAGCAGAAGAGGGAGAAGGAGCAGAAAGAAGAACCGGAAAGGGAGAAGACATCGCCGGAGGAGGGAGAAGAGCCGGAGACGAGAGAAGGAATCGTAATGCCACGTACACACGTAGCAGACTATCCGGTGGACTTAGTCTGGTGGACTTTTGCCAGACTGTGCGCCGGACTTTCCGAACGAGCTACCTGCCCACACGCAGTACTTTTGCGGCGGACTAATACACCGGACTATCCGTCGTACTTTTGAAATGAACGGAGTCACGCGGAGGAAAGTCCGCTCATTTTGAGCGCGTCTCCAGGTAGCCGGTCACCTGGTGTGGAGTTAAATGGGAATCCCTACGCCGAAAAATCGGCGTGGGGGTCCCCCCAGGTCCATATCAGACCCTTATCCGAGCACGCTACCCGGCTGGCCAGGAAAGGGGGTGGGGTCGAGCGAGCGCCCCCCCCCTCCTGAGCCGTACCAGGCCGCGTACCCTCAACGTGGGGGGTGCCTTGGGGAAGGGGGGGGCGAGCGGCCCCCCCACCCCAAAGCACCTTGTCCCCATGTTGATGAGGACAAGGGCCTCTTCCTGACAACCCTGGCCGTTGGTTGTCGGGGTCTGTGGGCGGGGGGCTTATCGGAATCCATGAGACACCTTTAATAAGGATCCCGGCCCCCCACCCTATGTGAATGAGTATGGGGTACAATGTACCCCTACCCATTCACCTGTTAAAAAAAGTAAAAAAAAAACACAACACACAAGGGTTAAAATAGTTTATTGCACAGCTCCGGGGGTCTTCTCGCCGGACTCCTCCGCTATCTTCTGCTAGCTCTTTTACTAGCGGAGGAGCCCGGCTTTCTTCTTCACCGCCGCCGCCCTCTTCTTCCGACTTCGGGGGTCTTGTCCCCCTCTTCGGTTCTATGTGCATGGACACATAGGATAACATAGAGGGGAGTTCATGGGCTCCCAAAAATGGCCATTTATGTGCTTCAGTGTGCCTGGAGCCTAAAGCTGTATGAAAATACAAGAACTCTGCTCCACTCTGAAAGACGACAAGCAACCAAGCTCCGACATTTATTTTATATGAAGTCAGATTCGCACTCTTTATACACTAACATGCTCCTTATTCTCTTCCTTCTAACATCGGTGTCTTCTATCCTCAAATTATCCTTCCTCTACCCCTCCTCCTCTACCCTGCAGCATACACATACCACCCTCACTCCTACCCTTTCCCTACTACTACACCCATCATCTCCTGCATTTGCTGCACCCACATGCTGACATCTGCAGGGCCATTAGACATGTGCGCTCATACACATCCCACTCCCATCTTACATTCCTCATCCTCCTTCTCCCAGTCTCGGGTGACATTTCTCCTAATCCCGGTCTGCCATTTTCCAACTGCAAACCACATATCCAATACCCCTCCTCCTCTGGCAACCACCGCAATCCATTCAGTTTAATTTCTATCCCCTGCTTCCTCAAACCAGTCCCCCAATGTCATTTGTCCTTTGGCATGCCCGCTCCATCTGTAACAAGCTAACATCTGTGCATGACCTTTTCATCTTTCATGGCTTTAACATAATCGCCATAACTGAAACCTGGCTTCAAAATTTTGACTCAGTTTCTCCTGCTGCCCTTTTCCATGGTGGCCTCCATTGGACTCACTCCCCCAGATCCAACAGACAAAAAGGAGGTGGAGTTGGATTCCTTCTATCCCCACAAAGCACCTTCCAAGCTCTTCCTATTCCTCCCTTTTTTCGAGATGCACTGTATTCATCCATTTTCTCCCATTTCTGCAGCAATTTATCGGCCTCCTGTACCAGTATTGCACTTTCTTGATGACTTTGCTGCCTGGCTACCCTACTTTCTCTCCTCTGAAATACCCACCATCATTCTTGGTGACTTCAACATTCCTGTCAATGTTAACAGCCCAACTACAGCTCAACTTCTCAACTTCACCTCATCTTTTGACTTAACCCAATGGACACCTACTTCCACTCACTCAAATGGTAATACCCTCGACCTTGTATTCCCCCATCTCTACAATCCTGGTAACCTCACCAACACCTCCTTTCCTCTCTCTGGTCACAACCTGTATCCTTGCCTCCAACTACCCATCCCTCCAAGCAGCAAACAATTACTTGTAGGAACCTTTTGCCACTTTAACTCTTCTCTATTTTGCTACTGACCATCTATATGACATACTCTCTTCCCTGACCTGGCCACCTCTGTCTACAACAGTTCACTCTCATCATCACTGGATGCACTTGCTCCTCTAACCACATGCAGAGTCAGGCCCTGACCATTACAACCCTGGCAAACTGACAACACTAGAAATCTCAAGAGACATTGCCGTGTTCTTGAACGACTGTGGCGTAAAACCAAATGCCTGCAAGACTTCCCCCTATATAAATCTGCCCTTCTAAAATACAATTCCTGTCTCCATGCTGCCAAACAAGCCTACTTTGTCTCTCTTAATACCTTACTGATACCTTATTAATACCTTGTCATCCAGTTCCCGTCGGCTCTTCTCAACCTTTAACTCTCTGCTTCGTCCCCCACCCCCTCTACCCGCTAACTCGCTCACCGCCCAAGAGATTGCCAATCACTTCAAAAACAAGATTGATGCAATTTGTGAGGACACCTCCACTGTCCCTGCATCTTCCCCACCCAACATACCTGGCCTAACAGCACATTCAACACTCTCCTCTTTTGAATTGGCTACTACTGAAGAGGTTACAAAACTTTTCTCAGATGCCCACCTAACCAATTGTCCCCTGGATCCTGTTCCCTCACAAGTACTATGGTCACCCTCTTCTTCTATCCTATGCTCCCTCACTCACATCTTCAATCTCTCCCTCTCTAGTGGCACCTCTCCCTCTCCTCTAAAACATGCGCAGATCACTCCCATACTTAAAAAGCCCTCACTGGACCCCACCAACCTGAACAACTTAAGACCTATCTCATTGCTACCATTTACCTCAAAACTTCTAGAACGCTTAGTCTTGGCTCCTACCTCAGTGAAAATAACCTTCTTGACCCCTTACAGTCTGGCTTTCACTCACTGCACTCCACAGAATCTGCCTTACTAAAACTCACTAACGATTTAGTAACTGCTAAAACCAACAGCCAGTACTTCATACTCCTACTACTTGACCTTTCTGCGGCCTTTGATACTGTTGACCATCCGTTCCTTCTCAATAAACTCCATTCCTTTGGCCTTCAAGATTCTGCTCTATCCCGGTTCTCTGCCTTCCCATCACAGCGCTCCTCCAGTGTTACCTATAACTAGCGATGCACCGAAATTTCAGCTGCCGAAACATATCGGCCGAAAATGGCCCTTTCGGCAAAAAGCCAAAAGAGAATTTTCGCCGATAATGGGGCGGGGCCTGCTGGGCTCGCCCCGCCTCTGGTGCCGTCCATCATGGGGGTGTCATTCTGGAGCGCCCTTCTTTATTCTCTCCTCCTCCCCTCCCTCCTCACCCATGCTGCAGGCAGCCCGTGGGGTCTCGCTGTAAAGTCCCCCTCTCCCCAGCTGTGGCTGCATATGGCTCCTCAGCTGATGTGTAAATCGGCTGTGCAGGAGCTCGGTCACGCTGTTTACTGTGAAAGTGAAAGCAAGGGAGAGATGTCTAGGGGGAGGCAGAGAGCACAGCACACACTACTAGAGTGCAGTACCCAGCATGGAGATTAAGGTACAGAGCTGCAGCTGCCAGTTTTTAAAAAGACTGTTATATATATATATATATATATATATATATATATATATATATATATATATATATATATATATATATATATTTATGTGTATATATATGTGTGTGTGTGTGTGTATGTGCGTTATGTGTGCAAGTGTGTGTTTTATGTGTGTATGTTTTCTATATGTGTGTGTTATGTGTGCATGTGTGTGCGTTTTTATATGTGTATGTTTATATGCACTGGTGAGGCACAGGCAGGCTATGTGATGGGCACTGGTAAGCTGCTGGGCCCAGCGAGGCTGCATATGATGGGCACTGGTGAGGCTACCTGTAGCATGTCCGCAGTCTCTGACCATCTCCTGCACCATGTCCGCAGTCTCTGTCCATCTCCTGCACCATGTCCGCAGTCTCTGTCCATCTCCTGCTCCATGTCCGCAGTCTCTGTCCATCTCCTGCTCC
Organism: Lithobates pipiens; assembly: GCF_037356315.1. Lineage (NCBI taxonomy): Eukaryota > Metazoa > Chordata > Amphibia > Anura > Ranidae > Lithobates > Lithobates pipiens. Next base: position 629,527,360 of record NW_027507758.1, read on the forward strand.
ATGTCCGCAGTCTCTGTCCATCTCCTGCACCATGTCTGCAGTCTCTGACCATCTCCTGCAGCATGTCCCCAGTCTCTGACCATCTCTTGTAGCATGTCCCCAGTCTTTGACCATCTCTTGTAGCATGTCCCCAGTCACTGACCATCTCCTGTACCATGTCCACAATCTCTGACCATCTCTTGTAGCATGTCCCCAGTCTCTGACCATCTCCTGTACCATGTCCCCAGTCTCTGACCATCTCCTGTACCATGTCCACAGTCTCTGACCATCTCCTGTACCATGTCCACAGTCTCTGACCATCTCCTGTACCATGTCCACAGTCTCTGACCATCTCCTGTACCATATGCCCAGTCTCTGACCATCTCCTGTAGCATGTGCCCAGTCTCTGACCATCTCCTGTAGCATGTGCCCAGTCTCTGACCATCTCCTGTACCATGTCCTCAGTCTCTGACCATCTCCTGTAGCATGTGCCCAGTCTCTGACCATCTCCTGTAGCATGTCCCCAGTCTCTGACCATCTCCTGTAGCATGTCCCCAGTCTCTGACCATCTCCTGTATAAAAAATTGTTTTTTTTAAAATGTCAAGTTTGGTATCGGTGCTGTTTCGGTATCGGTTTCGGTTTTCGGGATCAAGGAAGATTTATTTTTGGCATCAAAAAACCCATTCGGTGCATCCCTTCCTATAACTCTGTCTCCTCCTCTCTATTGCCCCTTTCTGTGGGTGTCCCCCATAGGTCTGTTCTTGGACCCCTTCTCTTCTCTATCTACACCTCCTCCCTTGGTCACTTGATAACCGCCCACAACTTCCAATACCACCACCGATGACACCCAAATCTATCTGTCTACTCCTCACCTCACTCCTTCAGTCTCCTCTCACATTATTAACTTACTAACTGACATATCAGCATGGATGTCACACCACTTCCTTAAACTAAATCTCTAAAACTGAGCTATTATCCACCCACCCGTGCCCCCCTGCATGACTTTTCCATCAAAATCAACAATGCAACTATCAGTCCCTCCCCTCACGCCAGGGTACTGGGCATAATCCTAGACTCTGACTTGTCCTTTTAGCCTCAAATCCAATCATTATAAAAAGTGTTCATTCTTTTGTTATCTCTCGCCTATTGCAACTCCCTTCTCATTGGCCGGCCTATCCATAGGCTATCTCCTTTACAGTCTATCATGAATGCTGCTGCCAGACTTATCCACCTCACCAACTGCTCAGTGTCCACCAATCCCTACACTGGCTTCCAATCAGTGTCCACCAACCCTCTCCTCCAATCCCTACACTCGCTCCAAATCACCCAGCAAATTAAGTTCAAAATACTAACCACAACATACAAAGCCATTCACAACTTTGCCCCAAGCTACATCACCAACCTTGTCTCCAAATATCACCCAAACCATCCTCTCTGCTCCTCTCAAGACCTCCTACTATCAAGCTCCCTCGTCTCCAGGATTTTTCCAGAGCCTCTCCCATCCTCTGGAACTCGCTACCTCAACCTGTCTGGCTATCCCCTACTCTTTCTACTTTCAGACAATCCTTGAAAACTCATCTCTTCAGAGAAGCCTATGACGCCTCTAACAAATCTTTTACCACTTCCATCAGCTCATTCCCCACAGTTAAAACCTTTTGTACCACCTGACCCACGCTATTAGATTGTAAGCTCTTCTGAGCAGAGCCCTCTTAATCCTCTTGTATTTTATTGTATTATAACTGTATTGTCTCCCTTTTATATGGTAAAGCACTGCGTAAACTGTTGGCCCTATATAAATCCTGTATAATATTAATTAGGGATGCACCGAAATTTCGGCCGCCGAAACATATCGGCCGAAAATGCCCTTTTCGGCAATTTGCCGAAAGAGAAAAACGGCCGATAATGGAGCCGAAAATGGGGTGGGGGTAGGGGGCGGGGCTCCGCCCCCCACCCCTGGTGCGCCCATCATGAAAAGCTATAACATTCCAAATAGTGCAGGAGAGCCGTCTCCACCACCTGTTTGATCACAGAGCGGGAACATCACAGCTTTTATTTCAATAGCTGTGTGTTCCCGGCCGTGCGCCTTCATACGCAGCCCCTCCCCCTTGTCCGGGCACTTTGATAGACAGATCACCCGTAGGATTGGACGGATGATCTGTCTATCAAAGTGCCCTGACAAGGGGGAGGGGCTTACGTGATGGCGCGCTGCCGGGAACACACAGCTATTGAACTGAAAGCTGTGATGTTCCCCTGCTGTGATCAAACAGGCGACGGAGGCGACTCTCCTCTTCTCTCTTCTCTTTTCAGGTTAGCTGCTATGAGGGGACACACTGGCTGCTATGAGGGGACACACTGGCTGCTATGAGGGGACACACTGGCTGCTATGAGGGGACACACTGGCTGCTATGAGGGGACACACTGGCTGCTATGAGGGGACACACTGGGTGCTCTGAGGGGGACACACTGGGTGCTCTGAGGGGGACACACTGGGTGCTCTGAGGGGGACACACTGGGTGCTCTGAGGGGGACACACTGGGTGCTCTGAGGGGGACACACTGGGTGCTCTGAGGGGGACACACTGGGTGCTCTGAGGGGGACACACTGGGTGCTCTGAGGGGGACACACTGGGTGCTCTGAGGGGGACACACTGGGTGCTCTGAGGGGGACACACTGGCTGCTCTGAGGGGGACACACTGGCTGCTCTGAGGGGGACACACTGGCTGCTCTGAGGGGGACACACTGGCTGCTATGAGGGGGACACACTGGCTGCTATGAGGGGACACACTGGCTGCAACAGGGGACACTGGCTGGCTGCATTGTATCAATTGTATCATGTGTCATGTATCATGTGTGCAATTTCTGACCATCTCCTGTACCACGTCTGCAGTCTCTGACCATCTCCTGTACCACGTCTGCAGTCTCTGACCATCTCCTGTACCACGTCTGCAGTCTCTGACAATCTCCTGTACCACGTCTGCAGTCTCTGACAATCTCCTGTACCATGTCCCTAGTCTCTGACCACCTCCTGTACCACGCCCCCAGTCTCTGACCACCTCCTGTACCACGTCTCCAGTCTCTGACCACCTCCTGTACCACGTCCCCAGTCTCTGACCATCTCCTGTACCACGTCCCCAGTCTCTGACCATCTCCTGTACCATGTTCTCTGTCTCTGACCATCTCCTGTACCCCGTCCCCAGTCTCTGACCACCTCCTGTACCATGTCCCCAGTCTCTGACCACCTCCTGTACCATGTCCCCAGTCTCTGACCACCTCCTGTACCATGTCCCCAGTCTCTGACCACCTCCTGTACCATGTCCCCAGTCTCTGACCACCTCCTGTACCATGTCCCCAGTCTCTGACCACCTCCTGTACCATGTCCCCAGTCTCTGACCACCTCCTGTACCATGTCCCCAGTCTCTGACCACCTCCTGTACCATGTCCCCAGTCTCTGACCACCTCCTGTACCATGTCCACAGCCTCTGACCACCTCCTGTACCATGTCCCCAGCCTCTGACCACCTCCTGTACCATGTCCCCAGCCTCTGACCACCTCCTGTACCATGTCCCCAGCCTCTGACCACCTCCTGTACCATGTCCCCAGCCTCTGACCACCTCCTGTACCATGTCCCCAGCCTCTGACCACCTCCTGTACCATGTCCCCAGCCTCTGACCACCTCCTGTACCATGTCCCCAGCCTCTGACCACCTCCTGTACCATGTCCCCAGCCTCTGACCACCTCCTGTACCATGTCCCCAGCCTCTGACCACCTCCTGTACCATGTCCCCAGCCTCTGACCACCTCCTGTACCATGTCCCCAGCCTCTGACCACCTCCTGTACCATGTCCCCAGCCTCTGACCACCTCCTGTACCATGTCCCCAGCCTCTGACCACCTCCTGTACCATGTCCCCAGCCTCTGACCACCTCCTGTACCATGTCCCCAGTCTCTGACCACCTCCTGTACCATGTCCCCAGTCTCTGACCACCTCCTGTATAAAAATATTTTTTTAAAACAGTCATTTTCGGTATCGGTGCTGTTTCGGTATCGGTTTCGGTTTTCGGCCTAGTGTATTTTTCATTTTCGGTATCGGTTTCGGCACCAAAAAACCCATTCGGTGCATCCCTATAATAATAATCATATGTTGTTGTTTTTGCATTATTTTCTATGGGCATTCCATTTTATTCCATTATTCTCTATGGGCATTCTATCTCCTTGTTAAAGTCTATGGGCATTCCTTTCTGTTATTCCTTTTAGTATGTCCCAGCAAAATCCATTCCCACCATTAGGAGCTCTGGAGAAAATTGTCTGCTATTTACACTCCGTTCCTCCGTACGTCACCTGATCACATGAGAGCTTACTTTCACACATTCCTGACAGATTTCTGTATGGTGAAGGTCAAAGTTCACTCCTCATTTTAGGAGAGGAAGGACACACCCAGGAACAATGATTTGGTTTGCACGGGCGCCTCCTATAGAGGACTCTCAAATCTCCCCATCCAAATGTCCCTCCATCCAGAGTCTATATGTCCTATGACATCACACTGACCTCACAGCTCCTCCCCCCGATGTCCCTCCATCCAGCTCTTTTTTTTTTCTGATGCTCTTAGGATGTGGGCGGACCCTTGGCATTCTCACTTGCCAAGTGGGACTGTTGGTCCTGCGTTGTATGTAATTACATCAGAATGCCTGCTACAAGCTTTTATCCTGCATAGTTAGGTTGAATAAAGACATCAGTCCATCCAGTTCAATGTGGGGGTCTTGTATGAGTAAATTATACCTCAGTCTGAAGTGAAGCTTTAATAAAATGGAGACCTGAATGGAGGGTGATGAGGATTCTGGGAATATCATTTACATTTTTTTATTTGTCTTCAGATCTAGAGTTTTCCTCCTGTGAAGTCTGGAGATCATATGGCATCACATTGCCTCCACCTCCCTCCCTGATACAATAGAGAAATACAAAGAAGATTCTAGAAGTCACCAGAGAGATGATGGAGGAGAGGTGAGGAGGATTCTGGGAATTCTGGGACATTATCCAGTAACAGACAAGGGATGTGTCTGGATGGTGACTGTATCATTGTGTGTGTCAGGTTCCTATAAGGTGTCAGGATGTCACTGTCTATTTCTCCATGGAGGAGTGGGAGTATTTAGAAGGACACAAGGATCTCTACAAGGACGTCATGATGGACAATCAGCCGCCCCTCACATCACCGGGTAAGAGGAGACTTTATTGTAAAGGAGAGAGCAGTACGGAGGCTCCACCTAGATCCCCCATCATCTGATAAACACATAGAAACAATGTATTCAGTCAGTGTGTGTGTTTCCTACAGATGGATCCAGTAATGGGAACCCACCAGAGAGATATCCCCGTCCTCTGTATTCCCGGGATTCCACACAGGAAGGTCACACCATCCCTCACCATCATCAGGTAGATGAGGAACAATCACTGATAGTATCATTAGGATCTGTACATTATCTGCATTGTTACTATTGATGTCATTTTTGTTATATATTCAGAGTAGAAACCTGAGAGATTCTAAAGTTGAGGGTAAAGAAGAGATAAAAGAGGAGGATGATGAGGATGGGGTGATGGAGGGGTCAGGGTCTCTAAAAGAACACAAAGATCTGTACCAGGACACCATGGTGGAGTCATCCAGCTACAGAAACCCACCAGAGAGATGTCCCCGTCCTCTGTATTCCTGGGATTCCACACAGGAAGATCACACCATCCCTCACCATCATCAGGTAGATGATTGACAATTATTGGTAGTTCTGATTTATACACAGCATGTTTGTTACAATGAATGTTTTATTATATATTCAGAGTGGAAACCTCTGGGATGATAATATTGATGTCAAAGAAGAGTATAAAGAGGAGGATGAGGAGTATGGAGTGATGGAGGAGTTTTCAGAAGGACACAAGGATATGATGGAGCCACCAAATACCAGGAACCCACCAGAGAGATGTCCCCATCCTCTGTATTCCCGGGATTCCACACAGGAAGATCACACCATCCCCCACTGTTACAAGGTTGGTGGGAAGGATCATCTAGAACCGAGATATGCAATCTCCAGCTGTTGCAGAACTACAAGTCCCATGAGGCATAGCAAGACTCTTGACAGCCACAAGCATGACACCCAGAGGCAGAGGCATGATGGGACTTGTAGTTTTGCAACAGCTGGAGGTCCGCTAATTGCTTATCCCTGATCTAGAACATGAACTTGAGGAGACAAGGGGGTTTATTTACTAAAGGCAAATGCACTGTGCACTTGGCGGTGCAGTCGCTGTAGATCTGAGGGGAACATAGAAGGAAAATAAAAAAAAACAGCATTTTTGCTTGCACGTGATTGGATGAAATCAGCAGAGGTTCCCCTCATTTTAGATCTTCCCCTCAGATCTTTAGCGACTGCACTTCCATGTGCACTTGTAGCGGGTAGTGGATTTGCCTTTAGTAAATCAACACCAATGTTTGGATATTTTTATGTGATGTCACAATAATAAATCTTCTATCTTACAGATGATATTCTCTCTCATTTTCTTGATTTAGAGTGGAGATCCAATCGATATAGAATTTGAGGTTAAAGCAGAAGAAGAAGAGAGGTATGTGAGGGAGGATCAGCAGTCTATGGAGGAGGATGGAATAACGGGGACATTTATAGAGGAGGACACTCCTACAGAGATCAGCACAGGTGGGTCATTAACACTAAATACATTCCTCCACCCATACTGCTCACTGATTGGTCCAGAGTAGGGCGGGGACTGGGTGATATCAGCCTGTAATCCCCTGGTCACTTTCCTGAGCTGTGTTCCCCGTCCTGTATTCCTGGATTTCTCTCGGATAATCTTCCTTCTCTGTACTGCAGACACAATTTATGTATCTAGACTGGATTTATGGAGATTCTGGGGTTCAGCTGAAAGTAAAATGTTAATTTTCAAAATAGATGTTACTCGATAAAGGCACCTGGGGTATGTACTTTGGGTCTTCTTCCCTATACCTGGGTATGGCAAGATGTCTGACAGAACAATTCTCCCGGGGTTACTTGCTCTGTTGTCTGCTGGCTGTGCCGGGTGGAGGGATATGTCTGTATAGTCTCAGACCCAAGTCACTGAGTGCAGTCTCAGGAGATGGGAGGCAGCGGTGTGGGACCTCTGCAACTTGTCTCATGTAAACATTTCATCTTCCACTGATTACGGAATACCAAGTCCTGGCCCTTACACTGTATCATTTATATTGTATATTATATATTCCTGACCCCTGCACTGCATACTCTATATTGTACATTATATACTCCTGACCCCTGCACTATATACTCTATTGTACATTACATCATTCTGGTACTATAAGGTCCTACCTGTTGTATCATATATAATAAGTTGTATATTACATAGTCCTGACTTCTTTTTTTCATTCCAGCAGGACATTTTATATCTGATGATTTGATTGGAGCACAGACTTTTACATGTTGATAATAATGTAATAACATCCTCAAACTTAGGAAACCTTAAACAGAAAGTGATAATGAGGGAGGAGTCAATCACCCAATGATGGGGGTCTTCAGGATCAGTCCAGTCTTCATCTTGGTTGTTCTCCCCTCATCCTCACTCTTTGACCTCTGGTGGGGCTCAGCCCCGCTGTTATTCATGACTAAATCATGGACTAAATAAGGAAGTGCAGGACTTCTTGTGTTGGGAAGATGGCAATGAGTGATAGAGGGGGAGGGGACACTCGTCCTACAATCCCCTCATCACTGTCACTCCTATAAAAAAAAACCCGACTACCTCAAATGTCCATCCGGCACCACACAGTGTAGATGGACCATCGTATTCCTCTTATATATATACATGTATGTATGTTATAAGATATATTACTTTCACAGTATACATGAACCCTTTATAGTAGTGAGTATCTGCTGTTTTCATACTATAAAGGAATATTTTTTTTAACCCCATCATAACAGATGATTAAACAAAATCATGCTGCTGCTACAAAATGTCCTATGCTGGCCATACACGGATTGATTTTTGATGTACAAATATTTGTATGAAAATTATTTGTACATTCGATGAATGGACAAGTGTGATTAGAAAATTCCACTTGCTTTTAACATTCAATTATAACATGAATGTAACTTCTGAGCAAAAACCACATACACGATGTGAAAATTTTGTTCGATGGAGAAAAGTTTTCTGTTCTGCTCATTCAAATTTTCCCATCACTGTGGTGGAAAATGAATGCAGATTTGACCCACTAATGGTTAGAAAATTGGATGAATGTTTTTATGAAAGAAAAAAGAGTTTGTGTACGGCCAGCATTAGTGACATCAGGTGCAGGGAGCTTGTACCCACCTACCTGTCTATGACAAGGGAGTCTGTCATCCATCATATTATATTACACTCCTGTCTGATCATCTGAAAAATAGCGTTTTACCTCTTTTTTTTTATATTTTAATAATGTTGATCTCTGATTCTGATATGTAGCAGAGTCTCCCTCTAATAATACATCTATCTGTCTGTTATTCTCAGAGTGGATTAAATATCCAACTATATATCTGGATATTTATATTTACCGCTGTATATAGATATTCAAGAATAATAACTCAATTATACACCAACTTAAAAGTCCCGCGAGGTTGGTTACCTCTTTCCCTGTTCTACATTTAAACATTTTTTTGAGGTTTTTATCCATTTAATGGAAACCATAATCGGCCAACTAATCAATTCTGAAAATAATCATTAGTTGCCGCCTACAGAGGACCCATTTACTAGTTACCTTGAGGGGGGAATTGTAAGAGTCTCAGAGACAAAGCTGCCTGATGTGGGCGGAGTCCTGGTTTAGGGGAACCAATCAGCTCATGTCTAGTAATAATCTTTGTATTTCTATTTTAGTAGATGGACGGGAGATGAGGAAAACCTCAGAGGATTGTCTCACTTTGTCTCCAGACTGTAAAGTAGAAGATGAGGACATCACACAGTATAGTCCAGGAGAAAACCCGACTACCTCAAATGTCCATCCGGCACCACACAGTGTAGATGGATCATCGTATTCCTCTTATCCTGAGGAACCTCAGACTGTGAGGGACGGTGCCGTCCTTCCAACAGAGAAGAGCTTTTCCTGTACTGAGTGCGGGAAGTGTTTCCATTTTAAATATGATCTTAATGTGCATAAAAGGACTCACACGGGGGAGAAGCCGTATTTTTGTCCTGAGTGTGGGAAATGTTTTTCACAAAAGTCCAATCTTTATAAACATCAGCGATTTCACACAGGGGAAAAGCTGTATTCCTGTCCTGAGTGCGGGAAGTGTTTCCATTGTAAATCCAAACTTGATGTGCATAAAAGATCTCACACAGGTGAGAAGCCGTATTCTTGTCCTGAGTGCGGGAAATGTTTTACACAGAAGACCCATCTTTACACACATCAGAGATCTCACACAGGAGAAAAGCCGTATTCCTGTCCTGAGTGCGGGAAATGTTTTTCACAGCCATTCATTCTTTACAAACATCAGAGATCTCACACAGGGGAGAAGCCACATTCCTGTCCTGAGTGCGGGAAATGTTTTTCACAGAAGTTCAATCTTTACACACATCAGAGATCTCACACGGGGAAGAAGCCATATTCCTGTTCTGAGTGTGAGAAATGTTTTTCAGACAAGTCCAGTTTTAACAGACATAAGAGATCTCACACAGGAGAAAAGCCGCATTCCTGTCCAGAGTGCGGGAAATGTTTTTCAGTGAAGTCCAGTCTTTACATACATCAGATGTCTCACACAGGGGAGAAACCATATTTGTGTCCTGAGTGCGGGGAATGTTTTTCAGTGAAGTCTAGTCTTTCCTTACATCAAAGATCTCACACGGGGGAGAAGCCGTATTGCTGTCCTGAGTGCGGAAAATGTTTTTCATCGAAGTCCGGTCTTTCCATACATCGGAGATATCACATTGGGGAGAAGCCGTACTCCTGTCCTGAGTGTGAAAAATGTTTTTCAGACAGCTCCAGTTTTAACAGGCATAAGAGATCTCACACAGGAGAAAAGCCTCATTCCTGTCCAGAGTGCGGGAAACGTTTTTCACAGAAGTCCCATCTTTACACACATCAGATGTCTCACACAGCGGAGAAACCATATTCCTGTCCTGAGTGTGGGAAATGTTTTTCATTGAAGTCCAGTCTTTCCTTACATCAAAGCTCTCACACGGGGGAGAAGCCATATTCCTGTCCTAAGTGCGGGAAATGTTTTTCAAAAAAGTCCAGTCTTTCCACACATCAGAGAGCTCACATTGGGGAGAAGCCGTACTCCTGTCCTGAGTGTGGGAAATGTTATTCACAGATCTCCAGTCTTCACAGGCATCAGAGATCTCACACGGGGGAGAAGCCGCATTCCTGTCCCGAGTAAGGGAATTGTTCCTCACTGAAGTCCTGTCTTCCTGTACATCAGGGATCCCACACAACCCTCGAGGTGTATTAGTGCCTTCAGTGCGGGAAGTGTCTTCTATATGAATGTTGCTGGACATCACAGCTCTCATGTGGGGAAGAAGCACACCCTGATATACACCTCAGATATACTCCATGGCTGATCTTCATCATGTAAGAAACAGTTCCAGGGGTATGGAAATTTTTTGAAAAAACGACTTGTCCGATTGACTAAATTGAGGTCCCAAGCTCCTCATCCCTTATGACAATCTCCTTGTCTCTTATGACAATGTCCTTGTTCCTCATCTACCAGAGAGCTCAGCAGCGGTGTGGAAGTTCATTGAAAACTACAAGCCGACATCGGAAAAGGACAGAACTCTGTGAATGAATGACACGGCCTCGCTCTTTTCGTAAAGTGACATCCGGTACGGGGAACTTCTCCCCGCACTGCTGTCACACAGAGGACTCGGATTGCTGAGCCGCTGCAGGAACAGGAACAGGAACATGTAACATCTTCCCGAAGGGGAACATTTCCTTTAACCCTTTCAATTCCAGAGATGTTTTTGTATTACTATTTTTAGGGATGAGCCGAACACCCTCCTGTACGGTACGCACCAGAACATGCGAATAGGGAAAAAAATTCGGCAAAAAAACACGAACATTGTTAGTCTAAGGCTGGATTCACACCTATGCATTTTTAGTGCTTTTTGTATTTTGCAGATTAATACTACAGTCCATTTAACATGGTTTCCTATGGTTCTGTAGTGCAAATCTGCAAAAAGCACTAAAAATGCATAGGTGTGAATCCAGCCTAAGGGACACCATCATGAAAAATCAAAAGTGCTAATTTTAAAGGCTTATATGCAAGTTATTGTCATAAAAAGTGTTTGTGGACCAGGGCCCTGCCCCATGGGACATGTATCAATGCTTATTTTTTTTTTTTTTTTTTAAGCGCCCGTTTTTTCAGGAACAGTGATTTTTTTTTTATTGCTTAACGTGAAACAATAAAAATGAATTATTCCTTCAAATATCATGCCTGGGGGGTGTCTATAGTATGCCTGTAAAGTAGCGCATGTTTCCTGTGTTTAGAACAATACCACAGCAAAATGACATTTCTAATGGAAAAATTGTCATGTAAAACTGATCGTGGCTGCAATGAATTGTCGGGTCTCAACAATATATAGTAGATAAAACTTATTGAAAAACATGGCATGGGTCCCCTCCAGTCTATTACCAGGCCCTTTGGGTCTGGTATTATTATAAAACATGATTTATATAGCACCAACGGTTTATGCAGCTCTTTACAATGTATAGGGGGACAACACAATTACAGTACAGTTCAAAAAAGGTACAGGAGGGCATAAATATTAAGGGGAACCCCTGAACCAATTTTTTTTAAAACAAAATTGTGGGGAGTCCCCCTAAAAATCATAGCAGGCCCGAAGAGTTTAAGGGGAACCCTTATCGGAGCAACCTGACAGGCCACAGGAAAAGAGGGGGGATGAGAGAGTGCCCCCTTCCCCCTCCTGAACCATACCAGGCCACATGCCCTCAACATGGGGAGGTGCTTTGAGGTAGTCAAAGGGGACAAGGGCCTCATCCCCACTTGCGTGAAGGTTGTGCGGCTCTGCGGGAGGGGGCTTATCAGAATCTGGAAGCCCCCTTTAACAAAGAGATCCCCAGATCTTGGCCTCCCCCTATGAATTGGTAATGGGGTACATCGTGCCACTACCATTTCACAAAAAAAATGTCAAAATGTTAAAAAAAAGACAAGAGACCGCTTGGGACAAGTCCTTTATTAAAAAATAAAAATGTCTCATGATGTAAGTTTTCTCCTTCACTGATGAGGAGTAGGGATGAGCTTCGTGTTAGAGTCGAACATACGCTCGACTCGAACATCGGCTGTTCGCCCGTTTGGCGAATACTGAACATTATGGGCCGTTCGCGCCAAATTCGTGTGGTGCTCACGGCCCACAATGCACTGCGCCATCGCAGTGCATTGCTGGCTCATGATTGGCCAAGCATGAACTGTGATCCCGCATGCGTGGCCAATCACAGCGCCGGCAGCGAGGAGAGCCATGATTGGCCACAGGCAAGATGCCTGTGGCCAATCATAGCTTTGGCTGTGTAGTACACACCCCACACTATATAAGGCCGCCAGCGCGGCGGCCTTGTGTAGTGTGTTGGTGTCTGTAGGAGTTAGTGGGTGTTCTGTGTACCTTCAACACAGTATACACCGTTCGTTATCGTCCGATTTTGCGTTCTTGCTCTTCTATAGTGCAGTATACACCATTATATCCACCTATATAGCTAGCTATCTTGCTCTTTTTAAATAGAGCTTGCAGTCAGCTGTAGGAGATTGTGCGTGCTGTCTGCGTGCCCTGACCGCAGAATACACTGTTATATCCACATACATAGCTCTTCTCTAATTGAGCCATCTGCCATCTGCAGGAGTGGGTGTTGTGTGTGCCTCCAGCACAATATACACTACCCAATTGCTGGTTTTCCCATCTCCCTTCAGGCCATTACCATGTCTGGAAGGCCAGGAAGGAGAGGCAGACAGGAGCAAGCCGATAAAAGATGGCAAGCAAGCTCTGTGTCTAGAGACAACAGTGCTGGTCGTGGACGCGGTGCATCGTCATCATCAGCACGTGGCCATGGGACACGCTTGTCCTTCTTTTCAGCAGCTGGACATGTTGAGCCGCAACATGCCGAAGACTTGGTAGAGTGGATGACCAAGTCCTCTTCATCCTCCTCATCCTCTCTCACCCAGGCTCAGGGTACTAGCAAAGCAGCTGCCAACGCATCGTCTTCCCTCGTCTCAATGTCATCATCAGTGACTCCTTCCCTAGACCCACCACGTCCTCCTGAGGAGTCTCCTGAACTCTTTGAGCACAGTGTTGGGTACATGCTCCAGGAGGATGCCCAGTGTTTGGTGGGCTCTGATGATGACACTCAGCTAGAGGAAGGCAGTAGCGTGAGCGCAGAGAGAGGGGATGCTCAAGAAGGACAGCAATCTGCCAGTCATGTTCCACAAGCTGCAGCATACTGCCAGGTTTGCTACAGCGATGAAGAGGGAGGGGATGATGAGGGCACTGACTCCACGTGGGTGCCTGGAAGGAGGAGGAGGAGGCACATGTCCAACGAGGCAGGATGCCCTCCGGGGGTCAGCTTAGGGGCAGCACACCAACTGAATCACACCGCAGAGCTCCGCCTGCGCAGAGCGCTTCCTCTGCGCGTTATTCTAAAAGTTCTTTGGTGTGGGCCTTTTTTGAGACCAGTGCATCAGATCGCACCGCTGCTATTTGCAACATATGTCTCAAGCGTATCTCGCATGGCCAAAACCTCAGCTGCTTGGGCACCACATGCTTGACCAGACATATGTTGACCTGCCATGCAGCTCGTTGGCAAGCGTACCTCAAAGACCCACACCAAAGAACAAAGCAGACCTCTCCTTGCTCCTCATCAGCTGGGATCTCCAACCCCACTAGACCTTCAGTCCTCTCTGAAACCTGCTCTGAGAGGAATAAAGGTGTAGAATTAGGTGTGTCACAGCCAAGTGCTTCCGGGCACTCTGCTAGCAGTACACCCACATCCGATAGCAGGCAAATGTCCCTGCCCCAGCTGCTGGACTGGCGAAAGAAGTTCACTCCCAGCCATCCACATGCCCAGCGGTTGAATGCTAGCTTGGCTAAATTGCTAGCACTTCAACTGCTGCCTTTTCAGTTGGTAGACTTGGCCCCCTTCCGTGAGTTTGTACAATGTGCGGTTCCTCAGTGGCAGGTCCCCAAACGCCACTTTTTCTCACGGAAGGCGATTCCGGCTCTCTACCGGCATGTGAAAGGCAATGTCCTTGCCTCGCTGGACAGGACGGTCAGCGGTAAGGTGCATATTACTGCTGACTCATGGTCCAGCAGGCATGGACAGGGACGTTACCTGTCTTTCACGGCCCATTGGGTCACTCTTCTGGCAACTGGGAAGGATGCAGGACAAGGCGCAGTAGTGTTGGAGGTTGTTCCGCCACCACGCCTCCAAAATGCTACTATTGGTTGTGACACACCTCTCTCCTCTCTCCTCCACCCCCTCCTCTTCTTCTTCCTCCATGGCCTCTTCAAGTGCTCTGTCCTCAGAACCAGCGGTGCTCCGTAGGCGTTTCAGGGGCTACGCAAGTACGCAGGCAAAACGATGCCATGCCATGCTTGCGCTGGTTTGTTTGGGGGACAGGATTGGGGGACTGGGGCAGATGTTTTGTCAGCTCTGCAGGGGCAGGCCGAGAGGTGGTTGACGCCATGCCAGCTTAAGCCAGGAATGGTGGTTTGCGACAATGGCACCAACCTCCTCTCCGCCCTCCGACAGGGACAACTGACCCATGTGCCCTGTGTAGCTCACGTCCTTAACCTGGTGGTGCAGTGGTTCTTGGGCAGGTACCCCGGCTTACAGGATGTCCTGAAACAGGCCAGGAGAGTCTGTGTGCATTTCCGCCGATCATTTAATGCCTGTGCTCGGCTGGCTGAGCTCCAAAAGGAGTTGAACCTGCCCAAGAACCGCCTTATATGTGACATGCCCACCAGATGGAACTCAACATTGGCCATGCTGCAGCGGCTGCACACGCAGCAGAGGGCCATCAATGAGTACCTGTGCGACTACGGCACCAGGACAGGGTCAGGGGAGCTTGGTTTTTTCTCACCACGCCAGTGGGGCATGATCAGGGATGCATGCACTGTCCTGTCACCGTTTGAGGAGGCCACAAGGATGGTGAGCAGTGACAGTGCATGCATCAGTGACACTATACCTCTTGTCCACCTCTTGGAGCATACGCTGCGTGGAATAATGGACAGGGCACTTGAGGCAGAACAGAGGCAGGAAGAGGAGGACTTCCTTGCCTCTCAAGGCCCCCTTTATCCAGACAGTGTTCCTGCTGTGCCACCCATCACACAGGAAGAGGGTGAGGAGGAGGAAGAGGAGGAGGAGGATGATTGTGTCAGCATGGAGGTGGAGGCTGGCACTCAGCATCAGCAGCAGCAGTCTTATAGGGATGATTTACAGTCCCAAGAAACACGTGGACTTGTACGTGGCTGGGAGGAGGTAGCTGCGGATCATGTTGTCCTTAGTGACCCAGAGGACTCCGGACCGAATGCCTCAGCTAACCTACGCTGCATGGCCTCCCTGATCCTGCAAAGCCTGCGGAAGGATCCTCGTATTCTTCGGATCAAGGAGAAGGACCATTACTGGCTGGCCACTCTCCTTGATCCACGGTACAAGGGTAAGGTTGCCGACCTTATCTTGCCATCGCAGAGGGAGCAGAGGATGAGACATCTCCGGGAGGCCTTGCAGAAAGGTCTGTGCAACGCGTTCCCAGAGACTGGGAGGTTACAAACTCCTGGTCCTGGACAACGCGTTGCTGAGGCATCGGTCAGAAGGAGCGGTGGAGAAGGTGTCCGTCTGACCGATGCGTTCAGACAATTTTTTGGTCCGCAGCCCCAAGGTATGATCGGTTCCAGCACCCATCGCCAGCGTCTGATTTACATGGTGCAGGAATACCTAGGGGCATGGTCAGACTTGAACACCTTCCCCACCGAAAATCCTCTGGCTTACTGGGTCTTGAGGATGGATCACTGGCCAGAGCTTGCACAGTATGCAATTGAGCTACTGGCCTGTCCTACATCCAGTGTTCTTTCGGAACGCACCTTCAGTGCTGCTGGTGGCTTTTTTACCGATTACAGGGTGCACCTGTCCACCGACTCAGTTGATCGACTGACCTTCATCAAGATGAAACAGTCTTGGATCACCCACAGCTACCAAGCACCTGAAGCTGATGTAACCGAATAATTTTGAAATATCACATCCCTTCAAGACTGCCTATGCTGATGCTGAGTGACTGTCCTTTTATGTTGATTGTCTATCCCAGGGGTCTCAAACTAGCGGCCCTCCAGCTGTTGCAAAACTACAAGTCCCATCATGCCTCTGCCTGATGGAGTCATGCTTTTAACTGTCAGCCTTGCAATGGCTCATGGGATTTGTAGTTTTTCAACAGCTGGAGGGCCACAAGTTTGAGATCCCTGGTCTATCCTCTTCCTCCTCCGCTGATATGAAGAACATTTTTGGTTCTGGGTGATGCCACCAGCCCAGTTTTTCAGCCCTTGTTTAACAGGGGCGTTTAATTACAATTTTTGATGCAATGCTTTGCAGCAGGGCTCATTCCTGCACCACAACTAGAGTATATGGGAGAGGTTGCAGTGTCGTGGCACCAGTACCAGTGCCTAAGGCCCAATTTTTCAGCCCCTGTTTAACAGGGGCGTTTAATTACAATTTTTGATGCAATGCTTTGCAGCAGGGCTCATTCCTGCACCACAACTAGAGTATATGGGAGAGGTTGCAGTGTCATGGCACCAGCACCAGTGCCTAAGGCCCAATTTTTCAGCCCTTGTTTAACAGGGGCGTTTAATTACAATTTTTGATGCAATGCTTTGTAGCAGGGCTCATTCCTGCACCACAACTAGAGTATATGGGAGAGGTTGCTGTGTCGTGGCACCAGCACCAGTGCCTAAGGCCCAATTTTTCAGCCCCTGTTTAACAGGGGCATGTAATCACAATTCTTGATATAATATTTCACAGCAGGGCCTGTTATTGTGCCCCCCGAGAGTAACTGTGAGGACTTATAGTGTTGTGGCACCAGCACCACAACCACCAAAGGCCCAATTTTTCTACCACTGTTCAACAATGGCATGTAATTACAATTCTTGATATAATCGTTCACAGCAGGGTGCTCCAGCGCCCACCAAGAGTCACTTTGAAGGCTTACAATGTTGTGGCAACACCTTGTTCTGCCATTTCTGCAGAGCATATAGGGCTGGCCCCTACTTTCAAACATCCAACTTACAAAAGTCTCCTACTTGCAAACGGAAGGAGACAACAGGAAGTGAGATGAAAAAAGACGGACGGCAAAACAAATTATACAGGGGTGATAACCCTTCCCTATGTTTTCCAAAAAGCTTAAAAATAGATTTTTTGACTGGAGCTACACTTTAAAAATGTACCAGTTGAAAATTACAAACAGATTCTACTTAACACAACAAACCTACACAGTCTCTGTCTTGTTTGCCTGTATACTGCTGTTCTGAGTATATAGGGCCTGGGGCCACATGTATTTCCTTTTTTTAATATGAGTACAGGGTTCCCCTTAATATCCGTACAAGACCCAAAGGGGCTGGTAATGGGCAGGGGGGCTACCCATGCAATTTTTCTCAATGATTTTCATCCATATTGCCGGAACTAGATATAACATTAAAACCGCAAGCAGTTTTAAATGACGTTATTTCCGTTAAATGTCATTTTGTGCAGGGACACTGTTCTAAACACAAGAAACACGTGAAAAACTTTTTTTTGCATTGATACATGTCCCCTGGGGCAGGACCCAGGTTCCCCAAACACTTTTTAGGACAATATTTTGCATATTAGCCTTTAAAATTAGCTCTTTAGATTTTGAACGTTCGAGTCCCATAGACTTTAATAGGGTTCTAAGTTCAAACAAAGTTTAGATCTGTTCGCAGGTTCTGGTGCGAACCGAACCCGGGGCGTGTTCGCCTCATCCTTAGTAAAGAGCCTACATCATCGGCTCTTTACCGAGATTGGAGATGTCATGTGTCAGAGAGACACACCAACGATTGCCGCGTGCCCGATTTGGCTTATTCTTCTGGACTAAATATGACGTCCCATCAGGATAATGGACCCCACCCGCCTGGCTGTAATTCTGTAATAGGCCAGCGGGAAGATAATAAAAAAAACACTTTTCAGGCCTGAAGATTCTATAAAACCCCAAAAACATGATTTATTTACTGAATGCAGACACCCTAGAGAATAATATAGTGGTAGTTCCAATCTTTTATGTCACATGATATTATTGCAAAAGTATATCAAATGCAAAATTTCAGTAAAAAAGCACACTAAAATCACTTTTAGAGGGAACAAAAGTGCAATAATAACCCTTTTTTGATAAAATATAAAAGCCGAGGTTGCACCGAGTAAATAGATACCCAACGTGTTAAACCTTAAATCTGTGTGCACCCATGAAATGGTGGTATACTTCAGTACCCAATATTTTCCATAGGCGAGGCTTTAAAAGCCCCCTATAGGTCATCAGTTTAGTGTTACAGAGGAGGTCTGATGTAGAATTATTGCTCTCATTCCGGCAATATGTAACCTGTGTATCACAATCAATGTTTTCAGGCGTAGGCGTGTGAGTTTATGTTTGTACATGTATATGTGGGAGTGGGGCCTCAGATTTATTATTTTTTTGGGGGGTTATCAGAAGTATGGAGGTTAAAATAATTAATCTAGAAGGCCAAAAATCATACATTTTGTTTTGTAGTTTCATAAGAAACTTAGGAACCATCTTGTTCCTATATACAGTATCTCACAAATGTAAGTTTTTGGGGCTTTTCCTTGTACCTTTCTAACACCTTTTTCTGACACTTTTACAACCTTTTTTTTCTTTGCTTCCTTCAGCCTACTAATTAAGGGGAGTGGTTAATTGGTCACAGGTGCTTGAGGCCTATATAACCTTCTGTAGAACTCATTGTGAGCCTGCTCATCTTTGAGCTTGGTGAAACTCTGTCCAAGTGGAACTGGGCTAAGTGGTGAGTTAAAAACCAGAGTTAGTAGAACTGGACTAAGTGGTGAATTGAAAACCAGAGTTTAAAAGAGGAGGTTATAACGGGGGTCATAGTACCTATGTAGTGTGAGTATCTGAGTGTTTGACTAGTGTGTGTGGATCGTTAGTACTTGTGTACTGTGTACTTGTGTATTATGTGTGCATGTAGGTCTGCGAGTGCCTATGTATTGTTGAATACCTGTGTATTGTCTTGTTGAGTACCTGTGTACTGTCTTGTTGAGTATTAGTGTCAGGAAGCTAGTTGTTAGGTAATTTGGACAGGGTATAATCCCCAATCCACATTAAATGTAATAGCTATGATGTCCGGCGGGTGTGGAGAGGTGACTCGTACATCTTGCGTCATGTATGCGTTCCTTGATCACCCGATTGAGGGTGAATACTGCTGTGCAAAATGTAAGCACATTGTTTCCCTGAAAGCCCAGGTTCTGAATCTGGGGAAGCAACTGTCAGCACTCAGAAGTCCTCCATACTAAAGGAGAGCCAGGAACGTACATGACAGGTGCCGGCAAGGGCCAGAACAGAGGCGAGTGGAGACAGGTGCAGACACTAGGAAAGTGTAGATGGGTGACAGTCAGGAAGGGTAGAGGGGGAAGTGCCAGGGAGGCCGATCCAGGGCTGGAGCATCCCAATAAGTATGCTCCATTGAGTGACATTGGTGAAAAATAAAAGTCAGGGACCAGCACTGCTGGAGCTGAGGGACAATCGGGTCCGGCACATCATGGATCTGGTGCACAGATTACTGGGAGGGGCTGGGGAAGACCCAGCTGCCATGGTGCACATTGGCACCAATGACAAAGTCAGAGGCAGATGGCGTGTCCTAAAGAAAGATTTTAGGGACTTGGGAGCTAAAATGAGGAAAAAGACTTCCAAGGTAGTATTCTCAGGAATACTACCGGTACATCGAGCCACACCAGAAAGGCAGAGGGAGATTAGGGACGTTAACAAGTGGCTGAAGAGTTGGTGCAGTAAGGAGGGATTTGGGTTCCCGGAGGACTGGGCTGACTTCTTAGTCGATGACCAGTACTATAGAAGGATTGGGTTGCACCTAAATGAGGAGGGTGCAGATCAGCTGGGAATGAAGATGGCCAAAAAGTTAGAGGGGTTTTTAAACTAGGCGATGGGGGAGGGTCCAGAGGTAGAGATAGTCAGCGTGGAACATATTCCAGAGGGTAGTATTGGGGGCATTAGTGGTAGGTTGACCAAAGCAAATAAACCCAAGGTAAGTATAGTAGCAAGTCCTAGTTGCAATCTCTAAACACCCAATAAGAGGATAGTCAGGGCCGTCTTTAAGGCACGGCAAAAGGGGCAGCTGCCCTGGGCCCTTTCATTATTGTGGGGCCCAAACCAGCTGACCCATACTTGCCAACTATCCCAGTTTAAGTTACCTCATCCCTTGAGGTTTTAGTCTAGTGCTGTGTCCTGATATCTCAGTGTGAAGTTCTGTTACTAATGCTGCCCAGCTCTGCCCTATTGTGTACAGATGACACACCTGCAGACTCTGTGTTTACATGTAAATATCAGCATTGATATGTAAATATCGGCAGCATTCATATGTAAATAGAGGCAGTATTCATATGTATCATGCACCCCCTGAGGTCATATCCACCATCGGAATGCTGCCCACTGAAGAGATAAAGGGGCATGCTGGAAATTGATCACACCCACAGCTCCCCCCAACACTGCCACTGATCCCAGGAGTCCTAGGATCCCTAGGTTTTCTGTCTATTAATGAGTCCCCTCACCTCCTCAGTCCATGGTGTTCAGGCAGTGAGGAGATGATGTGCTGTAACCTCTAGCAACCAATCAGTAAACAGTAATGATGTGCAGTAACCTCTAGCAACCAATCAGTGAGCAGTATTGATGTACAGTAATCTCTAGCAACCAATCAACAAGCATAAATGATGTGCTGTAAACTTTAGCAACTAATCAGTGAGCAGTAACGATACACTGTAACCTCTGGCAACCAATTGCAATCGCTGCCTGATCTGATTCAGAATGGATTTTGAGTCTAGCTGCTATTTATTGTATGTCTCAAAGCAGGTGGAGAGTGAAAATGCATGGAGGGGGGCCCAAGAAAATATTAAACATGGCCCTGCGGATAGTATGCGACCAGTCTAAACTATGTGGCATATTCTCCAATGCCAGGAGCCTGGCGGACAAGATGGGTGAACTAGAGATACTGTTGTACGAGGAGAATTTGGATTTTGTGGGAATTTCAGAGACCTGGTTCAACAGCTCTCATGATTGGCTGGCAAACATTCAAGGGTATACCCTTTATCACAAGGATAGAGACGGTAAAAAAGGGGGAGGGGTATGCCTTTATATCAAGAATAATGTACAAGTGATTATGAGAGATGACATTACTAAGGGAGGAGGTGGAATCCTTATGGGTAGAGCTCCAAAGGGATGAAGCTAAGGGGAAAATAATACTTGGGAGTATGCTATAGGCCCCCTAACCTGAGGGAGGAAGGGGAGACAGATCTCCTATCACAATTTGAATTAGCAGCAAGGATGGGAAGTGTTATCATAATGGGGGTTTTAATTAACCAGCTATAGACTGGGCAGAGGGAACCACGCATTCATCTAATGCTGCGTACACACGACCGGACTTTCCGGCAGACTGGGTCCGATGGTCTTCCAGATGAACTTTTCAGCGGAGTTCCGACAGACTTTCCAAACGAACGGACTTGGCCACACACTATCACACCAAAGTCCGACGGATGAGAACGTGATGACGTACAACCAGACTAGAATAAGGAAGTTCATAGCTAGTAGCCAATAGCTGCCCTAGCGTCAGTTTTCGTCCTTTGGATTAGCATACAGACGAATGGATTTTTTGACCGGTCTTAAGTCCATCGGAAAGATTTGAAACATTCTAAATCTAAAGTCTCTAATTTTTCCATAGCAAAGGTCCGATGGAGCCCACACACGATTAAATTGTCTGGCAGATTCATTCCATCTGACCTTTTCTGTCGAAAAGTCTGGTCATGTGTACACGACATAAGGCTCCCCAGTTCCTAAATGTCTTGCAGGACAATTTTATGGGTCAGATGGTAGAAGCACCCACTAGAAATAAGGTGTTACTGGATCTACTGATTAACAACAATGTAAAAAGGGGGGGGGGGAGAAGGAGGTGGGACTTTATATGAAGCACGTGGTTGCAAAAACAATACGTTGGTGAACATATTGGAACTTTTATTGATTGCCCAAAAATATAACGGAGCATAACAGATGGATACATATAACAATAATATCATAGAAATACAGTAATAAAGTACCTCAGGTCATAAATAAGTAGTAGCACATGCTATGGCAAGCAAGAAACCTTCCAAAGTTCACTGAAACGTATATTGGGTTTGAGCAGTAGTATCTAATAATACTTGCAAGAACTATGAGCTGCTTGGTCCTATGGTGATAAAATATTGAAGGTGAGCTTGGTATTCAATTAATATGGATTGAAAGTATAATATATGGCAGCTCTACGCGTTTTGTGACTGTATTTCTATGATATTATTGTTATATGTATCCATCTGTTATGCTCAGTTATATTTTTGGGCAATCAATAAAAATTCCAATATGTTCACCAACTTATTGTTTTTGCAACCACGTGCTTCATATAAAGTCCCACCTCCTTCTCCCCCCCCCCCCCCCTCTTTTTACATGACAAGGGATGGAAATGTGTGACCTTACCAGGCCACAGTTTCATTTAAAGTCCCAGGGATGGAATGATTGGCCTTATTGAGCCATACGTTCATATAAAGTCCCTAGAATGATTGGAGGTCATTCCGAATTTGTTTCCTGATTACCAACAATACAGACCTGATCACAGATGTGGAAATACAGGGACATTTAGATAACAGCAGTCACAGGTCAATTGGCTTCAGTATAACTCACACAAATAGGAAACATAAGAGGAATACAAAGACACTGAATTTCAAAAAAGCCTACTTCCCTATACTAAAAACCTTGCTAGAAGGCATAAACTGGGATAAAATCTTAGGAACAAAGAACACGCAGGAGAGATAGGTTTGCTTTAAGAGCATATTAAATAAGGGCATTATCCAATGCATCCCATTGGGTAATACATTTAAAAGCGTGAACAAAAGTCCCGGATGGCTTATTTCCAATGTAAAAATGCATATAAAAGCAAAGGAGAAGGCCTTCAAAAAATACTAGGTTGGGGGATCATCATCAGCATTCAGACTTTATAAAGAATGCAACAAGAAATATAAGGACGGCTAATGCCGCGTACACACGAGTGGATTGTATGGCGTACTTAGTCCGTCATACAATCCGACGGACAGTCCGTCGTACTTTCCACTGAACGGACTTGACCACACACGGATACACAAACAGTCCGTCGAAAGCTTGCGCGATGACGTGTACAGCACGTACGACGGGACTAGAAATAGGAAGTCCAAGACACAGCAAAGCACCCTTCCGCCGTGTAAATCCTTTCTGGGCATGCGCCATTCTTAGTCCGTCGAACTAGCATACTGACGACCGTATTGTCCGCTGAAACCAAAGTACGACGGACAGAATTTCGAAAAAACCGAAATACTTAGTACTCCGGACTGCACGCTGAAAAAGTCAGCTGAAGCCCACACACGAGCGGATTGTCCGCTGAAATGTGTTTCGACTGACTAAGTACGCCATACAATCCGCTCGTGTGTACGCGGCATAAGATAGTACATAAAAGACACAGCGGTAGAGAGCAAAAAAAAAATCCCAAGAAATTCTTTAAGTATGTAAAAAAGGGAGGACAGACCATATTGGCCCCATAAAGAATGAGGAAGGACATCTGGTTACAAAGGATGGGGAGATGGCGAAGGTATTGAATTTATTCTTCTCCTCAGTCTTCACAAGGGAATCGGTGGGCTTCAGTAACCAGTGCTTATCCTCATGACACATCACAGGAAGCACCCTCATGGTTAACAGAGAACAGAATTAAAATTAGACTTGGGAAAATTAACATTAATAAATCACCAGGACCAGATGGCTTGCACCCGAGGGTACTTAGGGAAGTAATTGCCAGACCATTGTTCCTAATTTTTACTGACAGTCTACAGTCATCGCGACTGTCAGCCACGAGCACCCCAGTGGGCACACGCCTGCTATCCTGATCAAGCGAGCCGACGTATAACTACAACGGTTCACAGGACCGTGCTGACCTGCCGCAGTAAAATGATGGTGGTTGGTCGACAAGCGGTTTAACATGTCTTGGATAAGGCCATTCAATTATGTAGTACTGATTGGATTTGAAAGCTTTCTGTCCACAGTATGAAATCTTCCGGATTCAATTAAAGAGAAAATATATACTAATGTATAGTGATGGACGAACTTCCGACGGGACGTTTCGCGAATGCGGACCGCGGCCGATAGTTTGCGAACCGTAACGTTCGCGGCGGGCCCCATTGACTTCAATGGGAGGCAAACCTACAGGTCAAATTTGCAGCCACAAAATAATTACTAGCTGTGCAAACATAGTCCCACTACATGGCCAATGACATAACACATGTATGAGGTGAATCTGGGATCGACAACTACAAGCATTCTTTTTTTATATGTGGAATTGTTGTGACAATTCAGGACTGTGGAGCGCATGAAGGCAATGGAGGAGAGGGAAGGTCAAGGTAGGCAAAGAAGAGGGTGCAGGAGATGATCACCAGCAGCGTGACATACAGCAATGACACCTGCACCGTGATAGAGTGATCTGACACCAGCACCGTGATAGAGAGCACTGACATCAGCAGCGTGACATAAAGCACTGACACCAGCACCGTGATATACAGCACTGACACCAGCACCATGATATACAGCACTGACATCAGCAGCGTGACATAAAGCACTGACACCAGCACCGTGATATACAGCACTGACACCAGCACCGTGATATACAGCACTGACATCAGCAGCGTGACATACAGCAATGACACCTGCACCGTGATAGAGTGATCTGACACCAGCACCGTGATAGAGAGCACTGACATCAGCAGCGTGACATAAAGCACTGACACCAGCACCGTGATATACAGCACTGACACCAGCACCGTGATATACAGCACTGACATCAGCAACGTGACATAAAGCACTCACACCAGCACCATGATATACAGCACTGACACCAGCACCGTGATATACAGCACTGACACCTGCACCGTAAGCAACCCCAGGAGGAAGTCAGCATATCACAGGGATGGTGGGAGCCCCTCATAATGAGCATAGCACAGGGATGGTGGGAGCCCCTCATAATATACACAGCAGAGGTACAGCCCCCGGAGGAAGTCAGCACAGGGATGGTGGGAGCCCCTCATAATAAGCAGCCCCAGGAGGAAGTCAGCACAGCACAGGGATGGTGGGAATCCCTCATAATAAGCAGCCCCAGGAGGAAGTCAGCACAGGGATGGTGGGAGCCCCTCATAATGAGCATAGCACAGGGATGGTGGGAGCCCTTCATAATATGCACAGCAGAGGTACAGCCCCAGGAGGAAGTCAGCACAGGGATGGTAGGAGCCCCTCATAATGAGCATAGCACAGGGATGGTTGGAGCCACTCATAATATGCACAGCAGAGGTACAGCCCCAGGAGGAAGTCAGCACAGGGATGGTGGGAGCCCCTCATAATGAGCATAGCACTGGGATGGTGGGAGCCCCTCATAATATGCACAGCAGAGGTACAGCCCCAGGAGTAAGTCAGCACAGCACAGGGATGGTGGGAGCCCCTCATAATAAGCAGCCCCAGGAGGAAGTCAGCACAGCACAGGGATGGTGGGAGCCCCTCATAATAAGCAGCCCCAGTAGAAATATGACACCGCTCAACCTCTTCAAACAGGAGGGTACGGGCATATAGTATGGTGTGCTTTTTTTGGACAAGGAAGTGAGCCAAATGAAGAAAGATGGTCTGTGTGCTCGATTAAAAAAATTGTTTATAGACATTTACACAGGGGTCAAGTCCTGGGAAAAAAAGTGTGGGAACTCCCACCCAAGATCCATTCCCCCACCAAAAAAAAAAAGTACGCTCATATGCATATATACTTCAAAGAAAATACAGTACAACATTTATTGTAAAGTGCAAGTTTACAAAAACAAAATAACGTGTCAAACAAAACAATCAACACAATGGGTGATGATCTTTCCCTCGCAGGGAATTTCTACCACAAATACACCCTGTTCCAAATTCTGTTACACAGCCCATTAGAAAATATCCCACAAACAGGAATAACGTTGTACTTGGCGTTTAAGATTATCAACTTTCCGAGATTTATTATCATCTGCGCTGCGATGTGTGGTCAGCCATTTTGTGACATATGGCAAAGGATCCCATAAATGCACAGGGGGGCCAATGAGACTAATAAACAATAGAGAAGATAGGCGTTCAATGCCAAGCCCACTCCTAATGGGTGACATCACCAAATTCATTGTACTGAAGCCCCTTTCACAATCACCGGATGTCACTGGAAGACTGTTAACTGCTGTCACCACTGGTTTCAGCTTTTCAGGAATCTCTTCACCACCATTATCAATGTAGTCTCTGAAACCTTCACAGATGGATGGATAATAGCTGAGACGGAATCTTTTGCACAGCTGCTCCAGCTTCACTTCACCTTCAAACCATGGACTGTCCACATTGATTGGCCAGCGTTGTGCATTCAGGATGTCAATTTCAGAAACAAGACTTTCAAATTCACCTGACTGTGATGAAGTGGCAGGTCTGTTGCTTGCAGTTAAAGCAAAGAGTCTGGAGCGCAAATTATCCACCAAACATTGGTAAAACTGAGGGAAGTTTATCTTCACTTGGCCTTTTGAACTCTCTGTATTCATGGTCACACTTTTGAAATTCCCTTGACTTCTTTCAGATGTTTACCAGGCATGTCTTTCATTTTTTCAACTGCACGAATTGAACGATTAATCAGCTGATAGGCTCGTGGAAGTGTGATGTCATCTCTTTGTAGAGCTTCAGATAGCAGTCCCATTTCCTGAACAGCATCCGCAACCCCTGCAAGGTTTAACAAATAATCTTCTGATGTCAAGACCTTGTTAAGGCCACTAAATAGAGATTTCTGTTGACTGTTATGAGCTGAGCTCAAACTTGCTTTCAAGAAATGACTGTGTAGTGCAGGATACGACTCCCAAACTGCTCGTATAGCTCTCTGGCTTGAAGCAACCCATCGAACTGAAAAAACTTTTCCAATTTTAAGAATTTGTACTTCTAATTCTTTTGCACATTCAGAGAGCTCTGCCAGTTTTTTCGGTGACTGATGATACACAGCATACAACTTTTTCAAAAAATGATGTGAGATGGTGAAGACCAGTAATAGAATGAATTGTATCTGAAATGCACAATTCAAGCCTATGACACAAGCAGTGCCATTTCACAAGCTGTGGATATTTTTGGCTGAGTCGTTCCAAAACACCTGACTTTCTTCCAAGCATTACACTTGCACCATCACTGCAAGCACCAATCCAGTTTTTGGCAAGAAAGTCATCACTGAATCCAAATTTAGAAAGGCAAGCTAGAAGAGTGGCTTCAATAGACTGTGCATCTGCTTTAGGCAAATCAAGCAAATCAAGAAAAAAAGTAACTGGGTCTTTTCCGTTAACAGAGGCACGAATATAAACGATTAACACTGAATGTGTAGAAACTGTTGTAGACTCATCAATATAAACAGAAATTTTTGAAGCCTGCTCAACAACTGCTTTGCAAAGCTTTTTCCTCATTTCACTAGCAATGCAATCTATTATTTGTGCGGCTGTGTACTCACTATGGAGAATACTTCCTAAGTCAGCTCCATTTGCAACTTGCAAGCTGATAAGATCTGGGAAGTCTGTGAAAGGGCGATTTTTTTTCGCACAAAAGTAGGCAGTGCGAAAGACTTTAGTGGTGGACACAAACTTATGCTTCTGCTGTTCTGCAATATTGGATTGCAGTATCTCCTTTCTGGATACTGCTTGGATATTTCCTGCCTTTACATGTGCTTCTGAAATCTGATGTATGTGGATTTTTTTACGCAGTGAGGTCAACATATCTTTTTTGGTTTTGCCATATGGAGTAATTGTACCAGTGCTCCATTCTTTGGAAATGGATACACCCTGTGAAACAGACACTCCAAGGTGTTTAATTTCACGACACAATTTGCACCCTAAAAGACCATTTTCTACAAACAGCCAAGGGTTCTTTTTATTAAATTCTATCCACTGATTCTGGTCCCAACATTCCGGAAGAACAATGATATCACTGGCATTGGCAGTGGTATCTTCAGCCACATCGGTAATGAAGTCAACAACCGATTCACTGACTGGTGTAGTTTCTGCAGCGGACACCGCTTGCTGAAGCAAAGGCTCAGCCTGAGTTGAGCAACTTGCAGAATCAGCATGAGATTTCTTACTGGATGCCTTCATGAAGAAATCTGTAATGCTGCTTTTTCGTTTGCTCATTTCTGTAACAATGAATACAATAATGGTGTAAAATAAGCAGCCTGGCTGGCCTCAGGGTGCTGGCCTGGCTGGTCTCAGGGTGCTGGCCTGGCTGGTCTCAGGGTGCTGGCTGGTCTCAGGGTGCTGGCCTGGCTGGTCTCAGGGTGCTGGCCTGGCTGGTCTCAGGGTGCTGGCTGGCTGGTCTCAGGGTGCTGGCTGGCTGGTCTCAGGGTGCTGGCTGGTCTCAGGGTGCTGGCTGGTCTCAGGGTGCTGGCTGGCCTAGCTGGTCTCAGGGTGCTGGTTGGCTGGCCTCAGGGTACTCGGTAGTTCCCTAGCTGGTCTCAGGGTGCTGGCCTGGCTGGTCTCATGGTGCTGGCATGGCTGGTCTCAGGGTGCTGGCCTGGCACTCACCCAAGATTCCCCACTTCAAAAATACAAAAAAAGTGTGTGTGTGTATATATATATATATATATATATATATATATATATATATATATATATATAATCATACTCCTTTAACAAATAAACTGCAACATTTATAGTACCAGTTTACAAGGACACCTCCAAAATTCACATGCCTTAAATAAATCTAGAACAGATGTAACAAAATAATTTAAGCTGTATGCTATACTAATAAAAAACCACCACAAATGTGTGAAAACGGTTCCCTCGCAGGGGATTGCAATGACTGGGGGCCCCTTCTGCACTATGTCTCTATGCAAGCTACGATATGTGGGGCCCCTTCTGCCGCAAGATGTCCACACATGTGTTGGTCTGTGCAGGGGAGGGAGGTCGGGCACGCTGAGTGTGCCGGCCCGGAGCTCCTCTTCTCAGGCTGCCTGTATTGTTTCTGCAAAGTGGGGCTCAGGCCCCAGGCCACTCACTCATCTGTTCCCATCAATGCAGCCTGATCAGTGCCCATCAAATGGAGCTTTGTCAGTGCCCCCATCAGAGAGCAGGGGTTCCCTTCAGACAGCCCCCCCATCAGAGTGTCCCCATAACAGTGCCCTCATCAGAGAAGCAGGTGTTTTCACGGAGGGGGGAAGTAGCAGAATGGAGGGGGACACAGAGGAAAACTGGAGGGGGGCAGAGAGGAAAACTGGAGGGGGACAGTAGCAGAACAGAGGGGACATTAGCAGAACGGAGGGGACAGCAGAACGGAGGGGGACACGGAGGAAAACTGGTAGGGGTGCAACGGATCAAAAAACTCACGGATCGGATCATTCCTCGGATCAGAGTCATGGATCGGATCATTTTTTCAAATCAGCAAATAATTATTGAATTTGCAAAAACCTGTGAAAATGCCACCACCATATAGTACCCACTGCAATATACATCTCCCCCACTGTAATATTGGCTGAGCATGGATGGGTATGTCTGGGTATTGGCAGAGTAAGTATTGGCAGGGTAAGCATTGGCAGGGTATTGCAGAATATTGGCAGGGTAGGTATTGCAGAGTATTGGCAGGGTATGTATTGCAGAGTATTGGCAGGGTATGTATTGCAGAGTAGCGGTGGGGTATTGCAGAGTATTGGCAGAGTATTGAAGAATATTGGCAGGGTATTGCAGAGTATTGGCAGGGTATGTATTGCAGAGTATTGCAGGGTATTGGCAGAGTATTGCAGAGTATTGGCAGGGTATGTATTGCAGAGTATTGGCAGAGTATTGTCAGAGTATTGCAGAGTATTGGCAGAGTATTGCAGGGTATTGGCAGAGTATTGCAGAGTATTGGCAGGGTATTTATTGGCAGAGTATTGGCAGGGTATTGCAGAGTATTGGAAGAGTATTGCAGAGTATTGGCAGAGTATTGCAGAGTATTGATAGGGTATTGCAGAGTATTGGCAGGGTGTTGCAGAGTATTGGCAGGGTATGTATTGCAGAGTATTGGCAGGATATTGAAGAGTATTGGCAGGATATTGAAGAGTATTGATAGGGTATTGCAGGGTGTGTATTGGCAGAGTATTGGCAGGGTATTGCAGAGTATTGGCACAGTATTGCAGAGTATTGATGGGGTATTGCAGAGTATTGGCAGGGTATTGCAGAGTATTGGCAGGGTATTGAAGAGTATTGGCAGAGTATTGGCAGGGTATTGCAGAAAATTGGCAGGGTATTGAAGAGTATTGGCAGTGTATTGGCAGAGTATTGGCAGAGTATTGAAGAGTATTGGCAGAGTATTGGCAGAGTATTGAAGAGTATTGAAGAGTATTGGCAGGGTATTGCAGAGTATTGGCAGGGTATGTATTGGCAGAGTATTGGCAGAGTATTGTGGAGTATTGACAGGGTATTGCAGAGTATTGGCAGGGTATTTATTGGCAGAGTATTGGCAGGGTATTGCAGAGTATTGTCAGGGTATGTATTGCAGAGTATTGCAGAGTATTGACAGGATATTGAAGAGTATTGGCAGAATATTGAAGAGTATTGATAGGGTATTGCAGGGTGTGTATTGGCAGAGTATTGGCAGGGTATTGCAGAGTATTGGCAGAGTATTGGCAGGGTATTGCAGAAAATTGGCAGGGTATTGAAGAGTATTGGCAGTGTATTGGCAGAGTATTGGCAGAGTATTGAAGAGTATTGGCAGAGTATTGGCAGAGTATTGAAGAGTATTGAAGAGTATTGGCAGGGTATTGCAGAGTATTGGCAGGGTATGTATTGGCAGAGTATTGGCAGAGTATTGTGGAGTATTGACAGGGTATTGCAGAGTATTGGCAGGGTATTTATTGGCAGAGTATTGGCAGGGTATTGCAGAGTATTGTCAGGGTATGTATTGCAGAGTATTGCAGAGTATTGACAGGATATTGAAGAGTATTGGCAGAATATTGAAGAGTATTGATAGGGTATTGCAGGGTGTGTATTGGCAGAGTATTGGCAGGGTATTGCAGAGTATTGGCAGGGTATGTATTGCAGAGTATTGCAGAGTATTGACAGGATATTGAAGAGTATTGGCAGAATATTGAAGAGTATTGATAGGGTATTGCAGGGTGTGTATTGGCAGAGTATTGGCAGGGTATTGCAGAGTATTGGCAGGGTATGTATTGCAGAGTATTGGCAGAGTATTGACAGGGTATTGCAGAGTATTGGCAGGGTATTGCAGAGTATTGATAGGGTATTGCAGAGTATTGGCAGGGTATTGCAGAGTATTGATAGGGTATTGCAGAGTATTGATAGGGTACTGCAGAGTATTGGCAGGGTATGTATTGCAGAGTATTGGCGGGTATTGCAGAGTATTGGCGGGGTATTGCAGAGTATTGGCGGGGTATTGCAGAGTATTGATAGGGTAGTGCAGAGTATTGATAGGGTACTGCAGAGTTATGGCAGGGTATGTATTGCAGAGTATTGGCGGGGTATTGCAGAGTATTGGCGGGGTATTGCAGAGTATTGATGAGTATTGGCAGGGTATTGCAGAGTATTGATGAGTATTGGCGGGTATTGCAGAGTATTGGCGGGGTATTGCAGAGTATTGGCGGGGTATTGCAGAGTATTGGCGGGGTATTGCAGAGTATTGATAGGGTAGTGCAGAGTATTGATAGGGTACTGCAGAGTTATGGCAGGGTATGTATTGCAGAGTATTGGCGGGGTATTGCAGAGTATTGGCGGGTATTGCAGAGTATTGGCGGGGTATTGTAGAGTATTGGCGGGGTATTGCAGAGTATTGGCGGGGTATTGCAGAGTATTGATAGGGTACTGCAGAGTATTGGCAGGGTATGTATTGCAGAGTATTGGCGGGGTATTGCAGAGTATTGATGAGTATTGGCGGGGTATTGCAGAGTATTGATGAGTATTGGCAGGGTATTGCAGAGTATTGATGAGTATTGGCAGTATGGATGAGTATTGGCAATTTGGCAGGGTATTGCAGAATGCAACTTACTTACACACTACTAGTGACTGACCTCCTGGTATTCTCTTCCCTTCTGTTCTGGGGGGAGAAGAACTAAGTAAACTCAAAGTGCAGCGGCTGTTTCCACAGGAGGCACTGGGTAGAGGGGAGCGGGAGGACAGTCCGGCGCGCGTGTGTCACACTGACGGTCTCGTGCCAGTGCGTGCCCACGCCGAAGTCATGTGACCGGTTGCTAGGCAGGGGCCGCTCCGCATCTAGCAACCGGTCACATGACTTCGGCGTGGGCACGCACAGTCACTCGGCGGCTGAGGAGCGGCGCGGACTACGCGCTGCATAGCCTCAGCCGGCCCGGCTCAGATAGCTAATGGGAACGGCGTTCCCGCTGTGGAAATAGTACGGGAACGCCGTTCCCATGCGTTCCCGCAGCACTCGAGCCCTGCATTTACATGGTCTACTGGTCACATGTGTTGAATTCCCCCGAGATCCATGCCTCATTCATTTTTAGAAATGTGAGGTAGTTAACACTGTCGTGAGCTAGGCGAGTACACTTATCGGTCACGATCCCCCCTGCTGCGCTGAACATCCTTTCGGACAGGACACTGGACGAGGGGCAAGCCAACAGTTCGATTGCAAATTGGGCAAGCTCTGGCCAGAGGTCAAGCCTGCCCACCCAGTAGTCCAGGGGTTCATCACTCCTCAGAGCGTCCACATCGGCCGTTAACCCGATGTAGTCGGACACCTGGCGGTCTAGGCGTTCCCTGATGCTGGATCCGGATGACACCTGTCGATGGGTCGACTGAAAGAATGACCTCATATCCAAAGTCACCAACACATCTTCAAACCGGCCTCTTCTTGCAGGCACTGTTGGATTGGTACCCGCAACTCCTTCTCTGGGAGTGGGAATTGCTCCTTTGCCAGCGCACGCAAAAGCAGAATGCAGCATTTCTCGAAGCAAGGCCTGGAAGTGCTCCATTCTGACAGCCCTCTGTGACGGCGGTAACATTTCCGCCATTTTGTGTTTGTACCGGGGGTCTAAGTACGTTGCCACCCAGTACTGGTCCTTCACCCTTATGCTTTTTATATGGGAGTCCCTATTAAAACACTGGAGCATGAAGGCCCCCATTTGCACTAAACTGGAAGCGGTGTGGTGGCCTGGCTCCTGCTCATCATCCAGGATAATGTCGTCCTCTTCATTCTCCTCTCCCCATCCACGCACAACAGGGATCCCAGAATGGTTTAAAGCATGCTCTTCTTGCTCCTCCTCATCCGCCCCGGCACCATCCTCCTCTGACTCCTCTTCAGACTCCTGTTGTTCACTTGTCTCAGATAGAGTAGCCCCCCCTAGGAATTCATCCAGCATTGCGACTTCCTCATCTTCCCGCTCCTGCTCCTCCACAGCTTGATCAATGACACGATGCAATGCACGCTCCATAAAGAAGGCATAAGGTACCATGTCACTGATGGCGCCATGGCTGCGACTGACCAGTTTGGTGATCTCCTCAAATGGGCGCAGAAGTCTGCATGCGTCGCGCATGAGCAGCCACTGGCACGGTGAAAAAAAACCCAGCTCCCCAGAACCTGTTCTGCTGCAGAGTTCATACAGGTAGACGTTAACTGCATGTTTCTGCTGGAGCAGCCTATCAAGCATATAGAAGGTTGAGTTCCATCGCGTCGGGCAATCGCATATAAGACGTCTGACCGGCAGATTGTGTTGCCGCTGAATGTCAGCAAGGCGAGCCATGGCCGTGTAAGATCTTCTGAAATGGGCCGAGATTTTTCTTGCCTGACGCAAAATGTCCTGGACCCCAGGGTATTTGACAATGAATCGCTGCACGACCAAGTTTAAGATGTGTGCCATGCATGGCACGTGCGTAATTTTGCCCTGTTTCAATGCGCTAAGCAGATTGGCACCATTGTCACACACCACTTTACCAACTGTCAAATTGAGCAGTGTTAGCCACTGATCTGCCTGTGAATGCAAAGCTGAAAGGAGTGCCGGGCCAGTGTGGCTCTTGGCTTCCAGGCACAACAGACACAGCACGGCATGGCAACGTCTCACCTGGCATGTCGAATAGGTTCTGGGGAGCTTCGGCGGCGCAGCGGAAGAGACGCTAGCAGCGGAGAAGGAGGAGTCAGCCGAGGAGGAGAGGGAGGAGGATGGAGTAGGAGGAGGAGGAGAAGAAGAGCCAGGCCTGCATGCAATCCGTGGCGGTAAAACCAAATCTACACGGATGCCACGGGTTACATGCTTGGCGGCCGTCAGAAGGTTCACCCAGTGGGCAGTAAAAGTGATATACCTTCCCTGCCCGTGTTTGCTAGACCACGTGTCTGTGGTCAGATGTATCTTGGCACCGACACTGTGTGCCAGAGATACATTCACTTGCCGCTGAACATGGCCATATAGCTCTGTGATGCCCTTCTCTGAGAAATACTTCCTTCCTGGGACCTTCCATTGTGGTGTTCCAATGGCCACAAATTTTCGAAAGGCCTCCGAGTCCACCAGTTTATATGGCAGTAGTTGGCAGGCTATCAGTTCTGACAAGCCAGCCATCAACCGTTGGGCAAGAGGGTTATCCGGCGTCATCATTTTTTTATGCTCGAACATTAGGCCCACGGAAGCCTGCCTTTTTGCAGAAAAATGTGAGCTTGGCGTGATGGAAGGTGGAGTGGAGGACAATTGTGAGGAGAGAGGAGAAGTAGAAGACGAGGTTGGACAGTGAGAGCCTGGAGTGTGGCTTTGTGTGTTCCGTTGCTCCCACTGGGCTCGGTGATGGCTGCTCATGTGCCTTCTCAAGGCGGTCGTCCCTAGGTGAGTGTTGGGCTTACCGCGACTAATGCGTTGACTGCAAAGATTGCAGATGGCAACACTATTGTCAGCAGCGGACACGTTAAAAAAAAGCCCACACTGTGGAGCCATGTGCCCGCGTCCTGGGAGCGCCAGATGTGACCGTACATGGTCGATGACTCGCTCCTGATACATTAGCAGTCTGCTTTGTCCCTCCTGTGCAATGTAAGTTATTCCTGCTTCTCCTCCCTATCTGCTGGTCCATATCCCCCTCTGAACTCCCCTCCTCTTCCTCTCTTGTGGGCACCCAAGTGACATCACTAGACACGTCATCATCAATGTCACCTTCCCCACCACTATAAGTAGAGATCTCAAGGTAGGCAGCAACACCAGGGACCAACCGCCTCCTTGGGCTGATCTGGGTACTGTCGTCAGACTGCTGAGTGGCGGTTGTTGCTACCTCCTCTTCCTGATCCAATGCCAAGAGTGGCTGCGCATCAGAAATGTCTTGATATGGATCGGAAAATAATTCCTGTGACTCAAGCGGAAGGTATGTGGTGGTTGTGGTGGTGGTGGTGTTGTTGGTGGTAGTGTCTTTGGGGGTGCACATAGCAGAGAGTGAAGAAGAGGGTGCAGATCGAGAGGATGAGGAGGGTGTAGAAGAGTAAGGCTGAGTGAGCCACTCAACCAAGTCTGGTGCGTCCTTTAAATGAATTGAACGCACCTTCTGCAACTTCCCACTTTGGCTCAAGCCTGTTGCTCCTGCCCTACCCCTACCACCCCTGCGGAAGGGCCTGCCTCTTCCTCTGCCTGTCATTTTTTAAATGACCCTGTGACAAAACTCTCAGTCCCTATACTGATAAAGGACTGCTGCAGTATAGGGCAGCAGTCAGCAGTAGTGCACCTCAACCCTATATATTGTGGACCTATACCAGTCCTTAAGGAATAGCAGACTGTACCTCACTCAACCCTATGTACTGTAGTACCCTATACCTTACCAGTCCTTAAAAGGACCTTTGTGGAACTAGTAGGTTGTGAATGATTAGCAGACTGTACCTCAGTCCCTATACTGATAAAGGACTACTGCAGCAGAAGGGCAGCAGTAGTGCACCTCAACCCTATATATTGTGGACCTATACCAGTCCTTAAGGAATAGCAGACTGTACCTCACTCAACCCTATGTACTGTAGTACCCTATACCTTACCAGTCCTTATAAGGACCTTTGTGGAACTAGTAGGTTGTGAATGATTAGCAGACTGTACCTCAGTCCTTATACTCATAAAGGACTACTGCAGCAGAAGGGCAGCAGTCAAGTATAATATTCTTTCTATATTTGGAAGAAAGAATATTATACGTGTACAAGCCTATTACCATACCAGTCCTGAAAAGAACCTTTGTGGACCTAATAGTAACAGCTACTGATTAAACTGACTGTCCCTCACTGCCACACACAGCTTCCTGCCTGTCCCTATTTAAACTGACAAAACACAGGCTGCTGGAACAATAACTTGAATAGCACTCAAAACTATATACCAGTCCTGAAAAGGACTTTTGTGGACCTAATAGTAACAGCTAATGATTAAACTGACTGTCCCTGCTGCACACAGTGTCCTGTCCCTTTCTCTACACTGACAAAAGACAGGCTGCTGCAACAATCACTAGCACAGCAGTGCCTCAAACCTATATCCTGAACTACACCTAACACCTATACCATGATACCTGTCCTTAAAAGAACTTTTGTGGACCTAATAGCTAGCGATTTGGGTCACTGAAGTCTCTCCCTGCTCCACACAGCAACCTCTCCCTATAGTGACATACGAAAGAATGTAAAATGACCGCCGCATCAGGTCTATTTATAAGTTAGGGGGAATGTCCAAGTGTCCATGTGCTGTAATGTCTCAATTGGCTGTCCTGTACCCCATGATGGATGTGTCATCATAGGTTAAAGTTCTTTTACACAGTAAACACGGAAGTCCGCCGGGCGAACAGCGGCAATAGTCCGCCAATCGGGTGGACGGCGAACAGCCGAAATTCGCCATGAAACGACCGTCAGGCGAACCTTTCGGCCATCCCTACTAATGTATATAAATCTTACAAAATTATTTTTGGTTTTAGTGAATGGTTTGGTTATGAGACGTGTTTAAACAGAAAATGCATTAGAGATCAATCGTTGTCTTAAATGCAGTCTTGGCCAAATTACCAAGCTCTGTACACAGGACGACCATTTGTCCGTGTGTTGTAAGAATTTGAGTATGCAGATCTGATTGTTGGAGAAGAAGTCTTAGGTGTTTAAAATACACACATGGTTGTTTTTTTATATTCTGCTAAGCCTCTAAAAAGCTGTTATTACTTATAAAGGGGTTATTGAGTTATATACATTGGTATTTTAAAACTAGAGCTTGAGGTTTTAGTCTCATCATCTGTTATATCCACATTATTGTAATGACGATTTATATTTTGTGTTATCACTGTAAAGGGAATTTGTAAGTTCTGTATATAATTGTATTCTATTGTATATGTATTGCACATGGTACTAATAATGTTTTCATTACATGTTTGCATTCTTTCGAGTCCTGATTAGAATTAGCCTGCCTATGTTACACCCCTTGTTACCATAAACGTACAATTGTAATTTTAATGTGATACCTATGTAATAATGTGTATAAAAAGCTTCAATTGCATCATAATAAAGCAGAACAGTTATTTGGAAAGATTCGGAGTGTGTCTTTTGTGTCTGTTCCCTACTGCAGTAGTTATTAATTTGGAACCACTAATCAATATGAGGATAGTAGTTGCCTAACTATAACTTTCCATGTCAGATGGCGAGCTTTGCTTAGGAGGGCATATACAAGTGACCCTTAGAATCCAAAACTAGGAGCTTGAGATGATCTGGGAATTTCTGAATCAGCCTTTTGCTTACATTTGAGTTATCAGACTTCCTTGATCGGTAAGGCATTTTCAGGACAAAGGGTACCTATTTTACTCCCCTTAATCTAACTGTATTGATTGGTGGTTATATGTTAAGTTGTCACTGTCTACTGTTCATCCGAGTGTTATATATAAGAAAGGGAAATAATATTGCTGTTCACAGGTATATGTAGCACTCATCTGCTAGATAAAGTAGTTTAGAAGTAGGGATGAGCTTCGTGTTCGAGTCGAACGTACGTTCGACTCGAACATTGGCTGTTCGTGCGTTCGG
Organism: Lithobates pipiens; assembly: GCF_037356315.1. Taxonomy (NCBI): domain Eukaryota; kingdom Metazoa; phylum Chordata; class Amphibia; order Anura; family Ranidae; genus Lithobates; species Lithobates pipiens. The sequence continues at coordinate 629,565,641 of NW_027507758.1, forward strand.
CGAATTCCGAACGTTTTGGCCGTTCGCGTCAAAATTCGAGTGACGCGCGCGCGGACCATAATGCACTGCGTTGGCGCAGTGCATTGCTACCCGATGCCCGATGATTGGCCAAGCATGCACTGTGACCCCGCATGCTTGGCCAATCGCAGCGCCGGCAGCGAGGAGAGCCATGATTGGCCACAGGCATCCTGCCTGTGGCCAATCATAGCTCAGGCTGTGTAGTGCACGCCCCACACTATATAAGGCCGCCTTTGAGGCGGCTTCGTGTAGTGTGTTACTTAGCATCTGAAGCAGTGGGTGTTCTGTGTACCTTCAACACAGTACACACCAATCGTTTTTGGCTGATTTCCTATCTTGCTGCTGTGTAGTGGTTGTTGTCTGTGCCCTGACTGCAGTATACACCACTATATTCACCTCACCTATATAGCTAGTGATCTAGCTTTAACCACTTAACAACTGCCCATTGCCGATTAACGGCTTCAGGGCGGTTGTTTAACTCTGAGAGGCCGTTAATTAACCCAGAATTCTGCTCTCGTGTGCCCCGAGGTGTGCGTACTCGAGAGCATCCGTGACCACGGATCACGGTAAACGGCCGCTCATAGCGGCCGTTTACCACGTGATTGCTCCGTCAAATGACGGAGTGATCACTTGGAAACAAACCTGTTATGACGCCGGTTCCTCCCTCCCCTCTCTGTACCGATCGGTACAGCGGAGGGGAAAGAGATCGGTGTCAGCAGCGATGTGGGCTGCATCTGCAGTGCCCACATCGCTGCTCACCGAATTTAACCCCTCAATTCCCTGCCAATACTCTGCAATACCAGTGCATACTCTGCAGTACCCTGCCATTACTCTGCAGTACCCCGCCATTACTCTGCAGTACCCGCCATTACTCTGCAGTGCAGTACCCTGCCATTACTCTGCAGTACCCCCCATTACTCTGCAGTAACCCCCATTACTCTGCAGTAACCCCCATTACTCTGCAGTACCCCCCAATACTCTGCAGTACCCCCAATACTCTGCAGTACCCTGCCATTACTCTGTAGTACCCCCCAATACTCTGCAGTACCCTGCTATTACTCTGTAGTACCCCGCCAATACCCCGCCAATACTCTGTAATACCCTGCCATAAATTGCCATACCCAGCCATACTCAGAGATACCCAGCCATACTCGGTGATACCCTGAAATACCCAGCCATAGACGCCCCCCACCCCTCACCGCCCTCCGGTGCTTCTACCAACTCGCCAGTACGATCAAAGCCAGAATCTTTTTTTTATTTTTTATTTCAGGCTTCCCAGCCTAGAGGTGAGATGTGGGGTCATATTGACCCCCCAGATTTCACTGTAAAGAGGACCTGTCACCCCATATTCCTATTACAAGGGATGTTTACATTTCTTGTAATAGGAATAAAAGTGATCAAAAATATATTTTTGGGGAAAAAAATGTCAAACTAAAATAAATAAAGTAAAATGAACAATAAAAAAATAAAATAAAAATTAAAGCGCCCATGTCCCCATGTGCTCGCATGTGCCACACATGTGAGGTATCGCCGAGAATGTTAGAGCGAGAGCAATAATTCTAGTCCTAGACCTCCTCTGCAACTCAAAACATGTAACCAGTAAAAAAAAATTAAAGCGTCACCTATGGGGATTTTTTAAGTAGCGACGTTTGGCGCCATTCCACGGGCATGTGCAATTTTGAAGAGTGACATGTTTGATATCTATTTACTCAGCATAACTTCATATTTCACTTTATGCAAACATTGGGCTAACAAGTGGTTAATAATAGAGCTTGCAGTCAGTAGTGTTAGGAGATAGTACGTGCTGTCTGCGTGCTCTGTACCCAGTACATACCGCTATAATATAGGGCAGGCCCCTACTTTCAAACATCCAACTTACAAACATCTCCTACTTGCAAACGCAAGGAGACAGCAGCAAGTGAGATGAAAAAAGATGGACGACAAAACAAATTATACAGGGGTGATAACCCTTCCCTATGTTTTCCAAAAAGCTTAAAGATAGTTTTTTTGACTGGAGCTACACTTTAAAAATGTACCGGTTGAAAATGACAAACAGATTCAACTTAACACAACAAACCTACACAGTCCCTGTCTTGTTTGCACCGCCTGTATACTGCTGTTCTGAGTATATAGGGCCTGGGGGCCACACGCATTTCCTTTTTTTAATATGGGTACGGGGTTCCCCTTAATATGCGTACAAGACCCAAATAGGCTGGTAATGGGCAAGGAGGGCTACCCATGCCATGTTTCTCAATGATTTTCAACCATATTGCAGGAACCAGATATAACATTAAAACCGCAAGCAGTTTTAAATGGTGTTATTTCCGTTTAATGTCATTTTGTGCAGGGACTGTTCTAAACACGGGAAACACGTGGCACTTCACAGGCATACTACAGACACCCCCCAGGCACCATATTTAAAGGAATATTTCACTTTTTTTTTTCACTTTAATCGTCATTAAAATCAGTGTTCCCGCCAAAACGGCAGTTTTTAAAACTTTTTTTTGCAGTGACCCATGTCCCCTGAGGCAGGAGGCAGGTCCCCAAACCCTTTTTAGGACACTATCTTGCATATTAGCCGTTAAAATTAGCACTTTCCAATTCGAACGTTCGAGTCCCATAGACTTCAATGGGGTTCTAACGTTCGTACCGAACGCGGGGGTCGTTCGCAAGTTCTGGTGCGAACCGAACCGGGGGGTGTTCGGCTCATCCCTATTTAGAAGCAAGAGGGTATAGGCACAAGTAGAGAAGAGAGAATACTGGCCAGTCATCATGGGCATTAAATTAAGTAAGGGAATGAAGGTTAAGAGGCCCTCAAAAATGCCAAGTGCAAGAGGAGCGCTATAAAATATATGAACCAAAGGTGTGTTCCGCCTATACTGAGCCCCTAGATAAATGGTTAGAGTGAACAGGGATCCACAATGGGTTACTGGGTTACCAAAGTCCACAGGGACTAAGCATCATGCAGAGTAAACGGCTATAGAAATGGCTATCTATGTGACCAGGATGGATGAAGAGTGACAATTAACACTAGACAGAAAGGGACATGGGATGAATTGGGGGCCAGGCACTACAATTAGAAAAGTTAAAACAGAGAAATGAGAGGTAAAAAAGAATACATTATATGTTTGTCAGAGTGGGAAGATGGGATGAGCACTATGGCTGCCGTCTGTTTATAGAATCATAGAAGCTAGAGTATGTGAAGTATGGGATTACAATACATGGGATGCAAAGGATAGAGAAGAACAAAATAAGGAAAGTAGAATTTAAACAGGGTAATATTAAAGAGAATTAAAAGAAAGTGATAGAATGATATACACGTGTTGTGTACTAATGGGAAACATGTAAGCAATTTTAGAGAGATATTTGTGTATGTAGCATGTATGTAGCAGTGACTGAGTGTGCTAGCACTTGTACTAGTTCTATCAAAAGTATCAACCAAAAGTCAGTTGCCAGGTTCTACTCTTTCCAGAAGCTGTGCCAAATCTTGTAGTTTCCAGTGTTGAATGTAATGCCATTTCTGAAGTTTATATACGGTAGCTAAGTTAACTCTATTGCTGATTGGCAAGCACAATCTGTCACTATATAGATTCTGTGCAAGCCTGATGGCTAGATCACCACAATTTCTGTGTTCCAGATGCGTTTCTGCATAAGTGTTTTTGATGCATTCTCAATACGTTTTGCCACTTTCCAGATGTGTTCTATACAGAAACAATGCAACATTCTACTTTTGTTGACTGCACTAGAATGCGCCATCAACAAGCGATTTACGCACTATCATTATGGGAAAAGACCATCTTCCATCAACGAGCAATTTACGCTCTTTCATTATGGGAAAAGATCATCCTCCATCAACGAGCGATTTACGCTCTTTCATTATGGGAAAAGACCATCCTCCATCAACAAGCGATTTATGCTCTATCATTATGGGAAAAGACTATCCTCCATCAACGAGCAATTTACGAACTATCATTATGGGAAAAGATCATCCTCCATCAGTGAGCAATTTACGCTCTATCATTATGGGAAAAGACCATCCTCCATCGACGAGCGACTTATGCTCTGTCATTATGGGAAAAGACCATCCTCCATCAACAAGCGCTTTACGCTCTATCGTTATGGGAAAAGACCATCCTCCATCAACACGCAATTTACGCTCTATTATTGTGGGGGAAGACTATCCTCCATAAACGATCGATTTACGCTCTATCATTGTGGGGGAAGACTATCCTCCACCAACGATCAATTTACACTCTATCATTGTGGGTGTTGCTTGTGGCGTGGATATTTGCAGCATACTTTCTGCTATAGCTGCAGTGATAGGACTTAGAATTTTGCACAACCCCCAATCCTTGTGAAGCAACCTGTGCAATTTAATTTCTCTGCCACTGCAGACTGCATGCAGGCCCAAAATGCACCCTGAGCTGGGCGAGGCATTTCCTATCATGCTAGTATAAATGCATGTGCCAATTTCCTGGATCCTATCCCTTCACAGGGTAAGTGGAAACAACTCCTTTAGAGTGTATTGACCACATGCTTAATGAATGTGACAACCTGTTAGGCATCATCATCCTGGTCAGGATAAGATGATCATTGGTGGGTCTTATTTTTTTGCAGCGTTGCGTTCAGGGTTTTTGCTCTTAAAATAATGCAAAACACCTTAATTTGCATATTTTCCTCAGGCACTCTTTTAACAATTAGTGATAGAGGGGGGTGGGGACACTCGTCCTATAATCACCTCATCACTGTCACTCCTATAAAAGACAGTTCTCAATGTTTCCTCACTCTCTGACTAAGGTCCATGAATAAAGAAATGAACTGGTAGGAGATCAGAGGACCCATTTACTAGTTACCTTGAGGGTGGAAGTGTAAGATCCTCAGAGACAAAGCTGCCTGATGTGGGCAGAGTCCCGGTTTAGGGGAACCAATCTGTTCATGTCTAGTAATAATCTTTGTATTTCTATTTTAGTAGATGGACGGGAGATGAGGAAAAGGATTGTCTCACTTTGTCTCCAGACGGTAAAGTAGAAGATGAGGACATCACACAGTATAGTCCAGGAGAAAACCCGGCTACCTCAAATGTCCATCCGGCACCACACAGTGTAGATGGACCATCATATTTCTCTTATCCCAAGGAACCTCAGACTGTGAGGGACGGTGCCTTCCTTCCAACAGAGAAGAGCTTTTCCTGTACTGAGTGCGGGAAGTGTTTCCGTTCTAAATCTAAGCTTAACCAGTTCCCGACCAACGGCCGTCAAATGACAGCCAGGCTGCGCACCTATTGTGGCGGGAGGGCATCATATGACGTCCTCCCGTTTACACAGGGAATGCATGTGATCGTGAGCGTGCACCCCTGTTTCTTCGGTGGCGAGCGGTGTCTCCGTGAGTGAACAGCCATTGGGTATGGCTGTTTACCACGTGATCGGCCGTGATGAAGTCACGGCCGATCACAGATGGTCACACCCCCACTGTGCGCGGTGCATGCTCGTGATCGCGAGCACGCTGCTCGTGCACGTCGGTGGCGGCGTGTTCCTGGGAACACTGCTCATCACCGACGCTGGTAAACAGCCATTGGCCGGCTGTTTACCCACGTGATCGGCTGTGATCGTTTCACAGCCAATCACTAAAATGTAAACAAACCGCAGTAATGAGATGTTACCGGGTTCTCCTCCTCACACACCGATTGTGTGTGAGGAGGAGATTGTGGTAACATCTCATTACCGCTTACAGTGTACACCAATCACACTGATTGCCCCCCCCATAAAGAGGACCACCACCCATGTACCTGTAATAGCCCATCAGAGTACCCGAGTACCTGTCACGGCCCATCAGAGTACCCGAGTACCTGTCACAGCCCATCAAAGTATCCGAGTACCTGTCACAGCCCATCAGAGTACCCGAGTACCCTTCACAGCCCATCTGAGTACCCGAGTACCTGTCACAGCCCATCAAAGTACCCGAGTACATGTCACAGTTCATCTGAGTACCAGAGTACCTGTCCCAGTCCATCTGAGTACCTGAGTACCTGTCACAGTTCATCTGAGTACCTGTCACAGTTCATCTGAGTACCTGAATACCTGTCACAGTTCATTTGAGTACCCGAGTACCTGTCCCAGGCCATCTGAGTACCTGAGTACCTGTCCCAGTCTATCTGAGTACCCGAGTACCTGTCACAGTTCATCTGAGTACCTGTCACAGTTCATCTGAGTACCTGTCACAGTTCATCTGAGTACCCGAGTACCTATCACCGCCCTTCAGAGTACCCAAATACCAGTCACCAGGCCATCAGAGAACCTGTCACCAGGCCATCAAAGTACCCGAGTACATGTCACCAGGCCATCAGAGTACCCGAGTACCTGTCATCAGGCCATCAGAGTACCCGAGTACCTGTCACCAGGCCATCAGAGTACCCGAGTACCTGTCACCAGGCCATCAGAGTACTCAGGTACCTGTCACCAGCCCATCAGAGTACCAGAGTAGCTATCTGCAGCCCATCAGAGTACCCAAGTACTTATTTGCAGCCCATGCCTCATAGAATATATACATTGGGGTGTTTACTTTCCAAAATGGGGTCATTTTGTGGGTAATTCCCCTGTCCTGGTGCTGCAGGACCTTCAAAAGTGTGATAGGTAGGAATGAAATGACATGTGTCATTTATGCTTCTAGAATGCCTGAAGGTAGTACTTCAATGTTCGGCCTCTCTATGTGACCAGGTTGTGTAAAAGTCCTACACATGTTGTATCGCCATACTCGGGACGAGTAGCAGAATGTGTTTTGGGGTGTAATTTTTGCTATATACATGCTATGTGTAAGAAATATCTTAGAAATTGACAACTTTGTGTAAAAAAAAATGCGTTTTCATTTTTTTCCACATTTTCCAAAAACTTCAGGAAAAAAATGAACCGTTCAAAAGACTCATTATGCCTCACAGATTATACGTTGGGGTGTTTGCTTTCCAAAAGTGGGTAATTTTATGGGAAATTCCATTGTCCTGGTACTCCAGGGCCTTCAAAACTGTAATAGGTGGTTGAGAAATGAGATGTGTCATTTTTGCTCGTAGAACGTCTGAAGGTACTACTTCAATGTTGGTGCTTTGTATGTGGCCAGGCTGTGTAAAAGTCTCACACATGTGGTATTGCCATACTCGAGAAGACTAGCAGAATGTATTTTGGGGTGTAATTTGTTGTATGCATATGCTGTGTGTGAGAAATAACCTGATAATATGACAATTTTGTAAAAAAAAAAAAAATTCATTTTGCAAAGAATTGTGGGAAAAAATGACAACTTAAAAAAACTCACCATGCTACTTACTTAATACCTTGGAATGTCTACTTTCTAAAAAGGGGTCATTTGAGGGGTATTTGAACTTTCCTGACTTGTTAGTGTCTCAAGAAATGAGATACACCTGATGTACTGAAGGCCTGATCAGATGTGATCAATTTTCAGTGATTGGCACCATAGTTTGTAGACTCTATAACTTTCACAAAGACAAAATAATTCACACTAATGTGGGTTATTTATACCAAAGATATGTAGCAGTATAAATTTTGGCCAAAATTTATGAAGAAAAATTACTAATTAGCAAAAATTTATGACAGAAACAAAGAAAAAGGTATTTTTTTTCACAAAATTTACATTTTATTTTATTAATAGCACAAAAAATAAAAACACACTAGTGATTAAATACCACTAAAAGAAAGCTCTATATGTGTGGAAAAAAGTACGCAAGTTTCATATGGGTACAGTGTTGCAAGACTGAGTAATTGTCATTCAAACTGTGAGAGCGCTGAAAGCTGAAAATTGGTCTGGTCAGGAAGGGGGTGTAAGTGCACTGTATTGAGGTGGTTAAAGCGGGAGTCCGCCGGGAATCCGCATTTTTTTTTTTTAAAAAGCCAGCAGCTACAAATACTGCAGCTGCTGACTTTTAAAATAGTGACACTTACCCGCCCAGCGCGCCCGCGATGTCGGCACCCGAAGCCGATCTCTCGATTGTCTCTCGGGTGCTGCCGCCGCCATCTTGGGTATGGGAATCAGGAAGTGGAGCCTTTCGGCTTCATTTCCCGGTTCCCTACTGCGCATGCGCGAGTCGCACTGCGCAATAAGGATAGTCCCCACTGTCTCTCTGATCCGTGTGTTTCCCAGCAGGCAGCGGGGGACTTCCGGAAAGGGGCGTAGATTCCGCGGAAAGGGACGTGCCTTCTGCAGAATTTACGCCGGAAGTGGGTGCAGATACCTGTACTGTACAGGTACCTGCACCCCCCTCCCCCCTGAAAGGTGCCAATTGTGGCGCCGGAGGGGGGGAGGATTCCAATGAGCGGAAGGTCCACTTTAGGGTGGACCTCCGCTTTAATGAGCATATAAGATCTCACACAGGGGAGAAGCCGTATTCCTGTCTGGAGTGCGGGAAATGTTTTTCAGTGAAGTCCAATCTTTACACACATCAGAGATCTCACACGGGGGAAAAGTCGTATTCCTGCCCTGAGTGCGGGAAGTTTTTTCATTGTAAATCCAAACTTGACAAGCATCTAATATCTCACACGGGGGAGAAGCCGTATTCCTGTCCTGAGTGAGGGAAATGTTTTTCACTGAAGTCCTGTCTTCCTGTACATCAGGGATCCCACACAACCTTCGGGGTGTATTAGTGCCTTGAATGTGGGAAATGTCTTTTACATGAATGTTGCTGAACATCACAGCTCTCATGTGAGGAAGAAGCACACCCTGATATACACCTCAGATATACTCCATGGCTGATCTTCATCATGTACCAATTTCTTATAGGCTAGTAGTTAACCCCCCCTTGGGAGACCTCTTATCTCAGGGAGGGGGTGCCCCACTGAGAAAGTCAATGAGTATATTCATAAATTGCTACAACTTTTTGTGGTGGCTTTGCCCTCCTATGTGAGGGACTCTTTGCACCTCCTGAATGTTTAAAACGATCTGTCAGTACCTGATGATGTCATATTGGTTACATAAGATGTAGAGGCATTATATTCATCTATCCCCCATAAGAAGGATTTATAGGTTATAGATAAACTGCAGACCTAGAACCCTGTTTGCACATACAAGTTTTGTTGTCGGTTTACTTAAGTTTTCATTGGAAAATAATAAATTCATGTTAGGTGACAAATATTATTGCCAAGCACAAGGTACTGCAATTAGTAATACCATAACCTTTATGTTGAAGAATGGGAGAACTCAGTGTTTGGGGATGAGACCTTGTCAGGGTACCTGGCCAACATCATTTATTGGTTCATGTACATTGATGATGTCACCATTGTCTGGCATGGTAAACCTCAGGACGATGGAAGGTTTGTAGATTTATTGGGATAAAATGAGTTCAATTTCAAATTTTCGTATACCTAAAATTCTAGGACCATTACACTTTTGGATTTGACTATCCAGAATATGGAGAATCGTATCTCAGTATTTGTGTTGATATTGGGTGGTTTCGGCATGTTTTTATATTTAATGTAAGGTACATTCTTTGGGTGCTAGTGTCTGGTGTTTATTGGCTCCCATGTTCCAGTTTGTTTTTCACTTTGGGTCCCCCCCAGGATTAGTCTGCCTTATGGACTGGTAACTCTCCCTTTTAGCCACTTGGGGTAGTATGTGAGGTGGCATCATACACTGCCCATCGTGACATCACCTACGCATGTGCGCCATGATGATTTTGTATATCATCATTTTTTTGTGTTGTGGGGCTTCCAACTCATGAACGTAATGACGTAGCACTACTGATGTGCCTTTGGCTGGGTTTTCCCAGTGGGTGGGACTGAATTAAACAATGAAATACCCTGTTATTCAGGGAAAAGGGGCAGGGATGCTGTTTGGTATTCTCCCTCTCTCTATGTGCCATCTTTACTACCTGGCCTGGTATTTAAGGGTGGTGTACACTACTGTGAGCTGGGCAGTCTCTGAGGAAATTACGACATCAATGAAACCAGTCACATGTCATTTCCCCTATCTGATCATATGGTGGGGCTCTCTATATCTCTCCATGATGGATAGACTTTTGTTCTTACACCTGGAATGAAAGTCCTTTGATCGAAAGTTCCATGAAAGTGAGTGGACTTTTACGGGCTTCTAGTAATATGTATGACATCCAAGCCATGTATAGATGTTATCGTGGTCCCTGGATACATTTTTATATGGACATTTGTGTATTACTGATTACAGGCTAAATCCACCTGGAGACCTGGGGGCACTGTACAAATTATATGTAGTCCCTGTGGAAGTCCATCTCCAGAAATGTTTACTTATTATTTTACAGGATTTATGGAGCTCCATTAGTTTGCATAGCGCTTTACAATCTAAAGGAAGACAGTACAGTTACAATACAAGAGGGTTAAGAGGACCTTGTTTGTAAGAGCTTACAATCTAATGGGGTGGGTGGTAGAAAAGGTTATAACTGTGGGGGATGAGCTGATGGAAGAGCTAAAAGTTGGAGATGTGATAGGCTTCCCTGAAGGGATGAGTCTACCTATGATACATTCAAGGCTAAACCCACCTTGAGACCTCACTCCACACCTGGAGTGTGCTGAGTTCTTGGATAATATCTACACAGTGTTTACAGATTGCATTTATCACTCCAATGAAATTGCTTCAGTTCATGGATATAATCATTATGTTTGGATAATGTCACCAGTGAGGAGGCTTTCCTGTCATCCTACATGATTCGTTCTGAGGATTGTTCTATTCTTCCAAACAAATGTATGAAATCATCAATGAGTCCTCCTTCTATGTAATCTAGAAGATCATGAATCACAAAGCTTTTATAGATGAAGTGGATGACCCAGTTTATATATTGCAAAAATTAAATTGGGTGTGGTGGTGGTGGCACTGCTCTGCGGTAATGTAGAGCACAAAACAGCATGTAAAGTGACGCCTGCTATTGGACTTTGGTGAAGATTATCATTACCAAAGTCCAATAGCCCTGACACTTTGCATGCTGGTTTGTGCTTTACATCACCGCAGAGCAGTGCCACCACCACCACACCCAATTAAATTTTTGAAAACTCAGTCCCTACTTAGGTAGGTGTCACGGTGGAGGCAGCAGCTATCACTATAAGATTATATACTTTTTCCACCAGCGCAGGACACCCTCCCATTCATTTTTGCAGTTTATATATTATTTATTGCTTTACAGCTTTTTTCACTCAAGGATTACTTATTTTATTTATATAAGCCTTCAAGGAATTTCTATTGCTTTGGGAAAGCTCCATCACCATTCCTATATGAACATTACATACTTGCAATTTAGGTTTAAAGTGGTTGTAAACCCTCCCCCACAACTTTGTCCCATGTAAATCAGCATAAAAAACCCTAATGAACACTGCTTGTAGATATCTCCTTACTTGCTTAGTATTGTTGTAATTCTTGTTGTTCTGTAGAATGAAGTCACTGAGCATGCCCAGATCTCCCCTGATTTACGACATACTCTCTATGTGCTTATCTATCTGTTATCAGGACTTCCTACAGCACACAGCACTGAACTCTGCTAATCACTCAAAGCTTCCTCCTACACACCATGTGATCATGTGACCTCACATACAGCCTAAACTTGGCCATTACTGCAGTCTTATCAGCTGAAGCTGATAAGTCTAACAAAGGGAAACATTAGACATCGGCACAAGTAAATACTATGAAATAAACAGGTAAGCTATGAACAGGGAAGCAGGGTTGCCATAGAAACGTTGGATTGAGAAGGAGGCTTGGTTAACAGTACAGGAAGTGCTTAATGTAAGGGCGGAAATACACTCCACTGTGGACTCAGAAAACAATACTTAAGATGGCGCTGCCTAACCCCTGGTAACAAGTTTTTTAAAGTTTCTTTAAACAGTAGGTAATATGCGATTTGGGCTGGATTACAGTGGCTATAGTCTGATAATTACTTATTATAATGGACTAAATGAAAAGAAGCATCAGAGTGGGAGAATTTACTTCCTCTTTAACAGCTTCACTATGAGTGGACTGATATATATTTTCATGTTTTATGATATATTTTTGCATTTTTTTCACCAAAAAGATACATTTCGGGAGTTATCTGTTTTATTGGGTCAACCTTTGTTTTTTAACTTGGCCACGTAAGTTAAACATTCTAGAGAAAGGGTTATTATGAAATGTTTCCCGGCGCTGCAGTTCCTCTGAATTCCACAAGATGGTGATCTTACTGCTACCCAGGCAGGAAGTCTCTATGGAAGACAGGAAGTGATGTCAGGTACACACAGGAAGTTTCCGGGTGAGAGGTGAGTCGGGAGGAAGTAGAGAGAAGACGTTGCTGGAAGTGGCAGTAGAGGAGGTAATAAGATCTTATTTTCTATTTACACCCAGTAACCCCCCGTCATGTCCGTCCTCTTCCTCCATAGTCACTGTGATGTCTTTTATCTCCAGCAGATGATAATACACACATATATAATGTGGAAACGTAGAATAACCCCTTCAGGGTCAGTACATTCATCCATTTACAGGGCCGGAACATTCTCTTCATTTTGGAGATAAATTCTAGTAATATGGTCCTCTAAACAAACAGCACTGACAATAAATAGACACGACAATGACCATCCTGACCGTGCATGGCCTACAAAGGGCAATTATTACACTACACAGGCAGCCAATGGGCAATCATCACAATATGCACCCAACACAATGATGGGGTGCAGGAGTATGGAGCATAGAGCCCCTTACATTGCTCTTCTGCCATGAAGAATATGTCCCATCATTGGTGTCAGAGGGAGGAAAATACTGAGGGAAGTAGAGGAGCTGATGGGGTCTATGAGAGGGTACTGAAGCTGAGGGGGTAGTGGAGTTAAAGGGCTTTGAGGGGGTAGACAGCTGAAGAAATCTAGGTGCTTGATAGGGTTGGAGGACAACAGGGCTCTGAGGAAAGAGGAGGTTGTAGGGATCAGGAAGATGCTAAGTTGGGGAGGGGGCTCTTTGTCTTTGATTGTCCTCCCATCTGCACTTACTTTCCAGACCTTCTTAGAGAACTTTTTTTCCAAGTGGAATGGAGAAGGGCAGTCATTAGGGATGAGCTTCGTGTTCGAGTCGAACATACGTTCGACTCGAACATCGGCTGTTCGTCCGTTCGGCGAATTCCGAACGTTATGGGCCATTTGCGCCAAATTCGTGTGGCGCTCACGGCCCACAATGCACTGCACCATCGCAGTGCATTGCTGGCTCATGATTGGCCAAGCATGCACTGTGACCCCGCATGCTTGGCCAAGCACAGCGAGGAGAGCCATGATTGGCCACAGGCAGGATGCCTGTGGCCAATCATAGCTCAGGCTGTGTAGTACACGCCCCACACTATATAAGGCCGCCAGCGCGGCGGCCTTATGTAGTGTGTTGGCGTCTGAATCAGTTAGTGGGTGTTCTGTGTACCTTCAACACAGTATACACCGATCGTTATCGGCCGATTTTTCGATCTTGCTCTTCTGTAGTGGTTGTTGTCTGCGTGCCCTGACCGCAGTATACACCGCTATATTCACCTCACCTATATAGCTAGCGATATATCTATCTTTTATAATAGAGCTTGCAGTCAGTGTTAGGAGCTTGTGCATGCTGTCTGCGTGCTCTGTACCCAGTACACACCGCTATATACACCTATATAGCTCTTCTCTATTTGAGCCATCTGCCATCTGCAGGAGTTATTGGAAGTTGTGTGTGCCTCCAGCACAGCACAGTATACATCTGTATTTACCCTTTATTCCTGGTGTTCTATAATAAAGGCATCTGCAGGAGTTAGTGGGTGTTGTGTGCCTCCAGAACAATATACACCTGTATCTACCCTTTATTGCTGTTCTCTAATAGAGCCATCTGCAGGGCTTAGTGGGTGTTGTGTGCCTCCAGTACAGTATACCCCTTTATCTACCCTTTATTGCTGGTGTTCTATAATAAAGGCATCTGCAGGAGTTAGTGGGTGTTGTGTGCCTCCAGCACAATATACACTACCCAATTGCTGTTTTACCCAACTCCCTTCAGGCCATTACCATGTCTGGAAGGCCAGCAAGGAGAGGCAGACAGGCGCGAGCCGATAAAAGAGGGCAAGCAGGCTCTGTGTCTAGAGACAACAGTGCTGGTCGTGGACGCGGTGCATCGTCATCAGCACGTGGCCATGGGACACGCTTGTCCTTTTCGGCAGCTGGACATGTTGAGCCGCAACATGCCAACGACTTGGTAGAGTGGATGACCAAGCCCTCTTCATCCTCCTCATCCTCTCTCACCCAGTCTCAGGGTACTAGCAAAGCAGCTGCCAACGCATCGTCTTCCCTCGTCTCAATGTCATCATCAGTGACTCCTTCCCTAGACCCACCACGTCCTCCTGAGGAGTCTCCTGAACTCTTTGAGCACAGTGTTGGGTACATGCTCCAGGAGGATGCCCAGTGTTTTGTAGGCTCTGATAATGACACTCAGCTAGAGGAAGGCAGTAGTGTGAATGCAGAGAGAGGGGATGCTCAAGAAGGACAGCAATCTGGCAGTCATGTTCTACAAGCTGCAGCATACTGCCAGGTTTGCTACAGTGATGAAGAGGGAGGGGATGATGAGGGCACTGACTCCACGTGGGTGCCTGGTAGGAGAGAGGAGGACGACGAGGCACATGTCCAACGAGGCAGGATGCCCTCCGGGGGCCAGCTTAGGGGCAGCACACCGACTGAATCACACCGCAGAGCTCCGCCTGTGCAGGGCGCTGCCTCTGCGCGTTATTCTAAAAGTTCTTTGCTGTGGGCCTTTTTTGAGACGAGTGCATCAGATCGCACCGCTGCTATTTGTAACATATGTCTCAAGCGTATCTCGCGTGGCCAAAACATCAGCCGCTAGGGCACCACATGCTTGACCAGACATATGTTGACCTGCCATGCAGCTCGTTGGCAAGCGTACCTCAAAGACCCACACCAAAGAACAAAGCGGACCTCTCCTTGCTGCTCATCAGCTGGCATCTCCAACCCCACTAGACCTTCAGTCCTCTCTGAAACCTGCTCTGAGAGGAATGAAGGTGTAGAATTAGGTGTGTCACAGCCAAGTGCTTCCGGGCACTCTGCTAGCAGTACACCCACGTCCGATTATAGCAGGCAAATGTCCCTGCCCCAGCTGCTGGACCGCCGAAAGAAGTTCACTCCCAGCCATCCACATGCCCAGCGGTTGAATGCTAGCTTGGCTAAATTGCTAGCACTTCAACTGCTGCCTTTTCAGTTGGTAGACTCGGCCCCCTTCAGTGAGTTTGTACAATGTGCGGTTCCTCAGTGGCAGGTCCCCAAACGCCACTTTTTCTCACGGAAGGCGATTCTGGCTCTCTACCGGCATGTGGAAGGCAATGTCCTTGCCTCTCTGGACAGGGCGGTCAGCGGTAAGGTGCATATTACCGCTGACTCATGGTCCAGCAGGCATGGACAGGGACGTTACCTGTCTTTCACGGCCCATTGGGTCACTCTTCTGGCAGCTGGGAAGGATGCAGGACAAGGTGCAGTAGTGTTGGAGGTTGTTCCGCCACCACGCCTCCAAAATGCTACTATTGGTTGTGACACACCTCTCTCCTCCACCCCTCCTCTTCTTCTTCCTCCATGGCCTCTTGCAGTGCTCTGTCCTCAGAACCAGCGTTGCTCCGTAGGCGTTCCAGGGGCTACGCAAGTACGCAGGCAAAACAATGCCATGCCGTGCTTGCGCTGGTTTGTTTGGGGGACAGGAGCCACACTGGGGCGGATGTTTTGTCAGCTCTGCAGGGGCAGGCCGAGAGGTGGTTGACGCCACGCCAGCTTAAGCCAGGAATGGTGATTTGTGACAATGGAACCAACCTCCGACAGGGACAACTGACCCATGTGCCCTGTGTAGCTCACGTCCTTAACCTGGTGGTGCAGCGGTTCTTGGGCAGGTACCCGGGCTTACAGGATGTCTTGAAGCAGGCCAGGAAAGTCTGTGTGCATTTCCGCCGATCATTTAATGCCTGTGCTCGGCTGGCTGAGCTCCAAAAGGAGTTGAACCTGCCCAAGAACCGCCTTATATGTGACATGCCCACCAGGTGGAACTCAACGTTGGCCATGCTGCAGCGGCTGCACACGCAGCAGAGGGCCATCAATGAGTACCTGTGCGACTACGGCACCAGGACAGGGTCAGGGGAGCTCGGTTTTTTCTCACCACGCCAGTGGGGCATGATCAGGGATGCATGCACTGTCCTGTCACCGTTTGAGGAGGCCACAAGGATGGTGAGCAGTGACAGTGCATGCATCAGTGACACTGTACCTCTTGTCCACCTCTTGGAGCATACGCTGCGTGGAATAATGGACAGGGCACTTGAGGCAGGAAGAGGAGGACTTCCTTGCCTCTCAAGGTCCCCTTTATCCAGACAGTGTTCCTGCTGTGCCACCCATCACACAGGAAGAGGAGGAGGATGATTGTGTCAGCATGGAGGTAGAGGCTGGCACTCAGCAGCAGCAGCAGTCTTGTAGGGATGATTTACAGTCCCAAGAAACCCGTGGACTTGTACGTGGCTGGGAGGAGGTAGCTGCGGATCATGTTGTTTTTAGTGACCCAGAGGACTCCGGACCGAATGCCTCAGCTAACCTACGCTACATGGCCTCCCTGATCCTGCAAGGCCTGCGGAAGGATCCTCGTATTCTTTGGATCAAGGAGAGGGACCATTACTGGCTGGCCACTCTCCTTGATCCATGGTACAAGGGTAAGGTTGCTGACCTTATCTTGCCATCGCAGAGGGAGCAGAGGATGAGACATCTCCGGGAGGCCTTGCAGAAAGGTCTGTGCAACGCGTTCCCAGAGACTGGGAGGTTACAAACTCCTGGTCCTGGACAACGTGTTGCTGAGGCACCAGTCAGAAGGAGCGGTGGAGAAGGTGGCCGTCTGACTGATGCTATCAGACAATTTTTTAGTCCGCAGCCCCAAGGTATGATCGGTTCCAGCAACCATCGCCAGCGTCTGATTTACATGGTGCAGGAATACCTAGGGGCAAGGTCAGACTTGGACACCTTTCCCACCGAAAATCCTCTGGCTTACTGTGTCTTGAGGATGGATCACTGGCCAGAGCTTGCACAGTATGCAATTGAGCTACTGGCCTGTCCTGCATCCAGCGTTCTTTCGGGAACACACCTTCAGTGCTGCTGGTGGCTTTGTTACCGATCACAGGGTGCGCCTGTCCACCGAATCAGTTGATCGACTGACCTTCATCAAGATGAATCAGTCTTGGATAACCCACAGCTACCAAGCACCTGAAGATGATGTAACCAAATATTTTTTTTTTAAATATCACATCCCTTCAAGACTGCCTATGCTGATGCTGAGTGACTGTCCTGTTATGTTGATTGTCTATCCTCTTCCTCCTCCGCTGATATGTTGGAAGAACATTTTTGGTTCTGGGTGATGCCATCAGCCCAATTTTTCTGCCCCTGTTTAACAGGGGCGTTTAATTACAATTTTTGATGCAATGCTTTGCAGCAGGGCTAATTCCTGCAATAAAACTAGAGTATATGGGAGAGGTTGCAATGTCGTGGCACCAGCACCAGTGCCTAAGGCCCAATTTTTCTGCCCCTGTTTAACAGGGGCGTTTAATTAAAATTTTTGATGCAATGCTTTGCAGCAGGGCTAATTTCTGCAATAAAACTAGAGTATATGGGAGAGGTTGCAATGTCGTGGCACCAGCACCAGTGCCTAAGGCCCAATTTTTCTGCCCCTGTTTAACAGGGGCGTTTAATTAAAATTTTTGATGCAATGCTTTGCAGCAGGGCTAATTTCTGCAATAAAACTAGAGTATATGGGAGAGGTTGCAATGTCGTGGCACCAGCACCAGTGCCTAAGGCCCAATTTTTCTGCCCCTGTTTAACAGGGGCATTTAATTAAAATTTTTGATGCAATGCTTTGCAGCAGGGCTAATTTCTGCAATAAAACTAGAGTATATGGGAGAGGTTGCAGTGTCATGGCACCAGCACCAGTGCCTAAGGCCCAATTTTTCTGCCCCTGTTTAACAGGGGCATTTAATTACAATTTTTGATATAATATTTCACAGGAGGGCCCGTTCCTGTGCCCACCCAGAGTAACTGTGAGGACTTATAGTGTTGTGGCACCAGCACCACAACCACCAAAGGTCAATTTTTCTACCACTGTTCAACAATGGCATGTAATTACAATTCTTGATATAATCGTTCACAGCAGGGCGCTCCAGCACCCACCAGGAGTCATTTTGAGGGCTTACAATGTTGTGGCAAAACCAACACCTTGTTCCGCCATTTCTGCAGAGCATATAGGGCAGGCCCCTACTTTCAAACATCCACCTTACAAACATCTCCTACTTGCAAACGGAAGGAGACAACAGCAAGTGAGATGAAAAAAGATGGGTGACAAAACAAATTATACAGGGGTGATAACCCTTCCCTATGTTTTCCAAAAAGCTTAAAAATAGTTTTTTTGACTGGAGCTACACTTTAACCACTTTCAGACCGGACCATTTTGCTGGTAAATGACCAGAGGTCTTTTTACACTTTGGCACTGCGCTGCTTTAACTGGTAATTGCGCGGTCATGCAATGTTGTACCCAAACAAAATTTGCGTCCTTTTCTTCCCACAAATAGAGCTTTCTTTTGATGGTATTTGATTGCCTCTGCGATTTTTATTTTTTGCGATATAAACGTAAAAAGACCGCAAATTTTGAAAAAAAATGATATTTTCTACTTTTTGTTATTAGAAAAATCCAATAAACTCAATTTTAGTCATACATTTAGGCCAAAATGTATTCAGCCACATGTCTTTGGTAAAAAAAAAGTCAATAATTGTATATTTATTGGTTTGCGCAAAAGTTGTCACATCTACAAACTAAGGTACGTTTTCTGGAATTTACGCAGCTTTTAGTTTACGACTGCCTATCTCATTTCTTGAGGTGCTAAAATGGCAGGGCAGTACAAAACCCCCCCAAATGACCCCATTTTGGAAAGTAGACCCCCTAAGGAAATTGATAAGAGGCATGTTGAGCCCATTGAATATTTTATTTTTTTGCCTCAAGCGATTGAATAATGACAAAAAAAAAATTTTTTTTTTTTTTTTACACAAAGTTGTCACTAAATGATATATTGCTCACACATGCTATGGGCGTATGTGAAATGACACCCCAAAATAAATTCTGCTGCTTCTCCTGAGTACGGGGATACCACATATGTGGGACTTTTTGGGAGCCTAGCCGCGTACGGGGCCCCGAAAACCAAGCACCGCCTTCAGGCTTTCTAAGGGCGTAAATTTTTGAGTTCACTTCTCACTACCTATTACAGTTTTGAAGGCCATAAAATGCCAAGATGGCACAAAACCCCCACAAATGACCCCATTTTAGAAAGTAGACACCCCAAGCTATTTGCTGAGAGGCATGTTGAGTTCATGGAATATTTTATATTTTGCCACAAGTTGCGGGAAAATTACAAACTTTTTTTTTTTTTTTTTTTTTTTCACAAAGTTGTCACTAAATGATATATTGCTCACACATGCCATGGGCATATGTGAAATGACACCCCAAAATAAATTCTGCTGCTTCTCCTGAGTACGGGGATACCACATATGTGGGACTTTTTGGGAGCCTAGCCGCGTACGGGGCCCCGAAAACCAAGCACCGCCTTCAGGCTTTCTAAGGGCGTAAATATTTGACTTCACTCCTCACTACCTATTACAGTTTTGAAGGCCATAAAATGCCAAGATGGCACAAAACCCCCACAAATGACCCCATTTTAGAAAGTAGACACCCCAAGCTATTTGCTGAGAGGCATGTTGAGTCCATGGAATATTTTATATTTTGCCACAAGTTGCGGGAAAATTACAAACTTTTTTTTTTTTTTTTTTTTTTTCACAAAGTTGTCACTAAATGATATATTGCTCACGCATGCCATGGGCATATGTGAAATGACACCCCAAAATAAATTCTGCTGCTTCTCCTGAGTACGGGGATACCACATATGTGGGACTTTTTGGGAGCCTAGCCGCGTACGGGGCCCCGAAAACCAAGCACCGCCTTCAGGCTTTCTAAGGGCGTTACAGTTTTGAAGGCCATAAAATGCCAAGATGGCACAAACCCCCCCCAAATGACCCCATTTTGGAAAGTAGACACCCCTAAATTTAGGGGTACACTAGTGAGACTAGGTAATAAATGGCGGGTGCCCTGAAACTATAAAAAAATAACTAACCAACCAGCGTCACCTGTAACAGTTATATGGTGATCACTGGTGAAAGGGTTAACTAGGGGGCAATCAGGGGGCTTTATGCGGTAGTATATGGGGGTCCCTGGCGCTATAAAAAGCTGCGGCGAACCTAAATACCTACTTGCCTAACTAGCGTCACCTGTGACACTAATACAGCGATCAGAAAAACGATCGCTTATTAGGCTGGGTTCACACTGGAGCGATGCGGGAACGCCACGAATGCGCGGCGGGTTCCCGCATCGCATGCCTCCCGGCGGCAGTTCACACTGCCCTATGCGAACTGCTGGGAGTGTCAGTGAAATGTTACTGACACCCCCAGATCAGTTCGCATATCGCAGTGCGATCTGCAAACTCGGATCGCATGGTGTGAACACCCATGCGATCCGATTCTGCTGCGGGCCAAAAAAAGGGTCCCGTGCGAATTTGCGGCGGGTGCGGCGGGTGTGGCGGGTGCGGCGAATGGCTGAACTCGAATCGCACAGAGATCGGATGTGATTTGCACTGCAGTGCGAATCACATCCGTTCTCAAACCGCTGCAATCTGAACCCAGCCTTAGTGACACTGGCGACGGGGGGTGATCACGGGGTTAAACCTTTATTGGGGGGGTTAGGGGGGTACCTTAGAACTAAAGGGGGCTAACCCTAACTGCCCTAACAGTTATTAGTCACAAATGACACCCGCCGGGTGATCAGGGGGTTAAACCTTTATTAGGTAATAAATGGCGGGTGCCCTGAAACTATAAAAAAATAACTAACCAACCAGCGTCACCTGTAACAGTTATATGGTGATCACTGGTGAAAGGGTTAACTAGGGGGCAATCAGGGGGCTTTATGCGGTAGTATATGGGGGTCCCTGGCGCTATAAAAAGCTGCGGCGAACCTAAATACCTACCTGCCTAACTAGCGTCACCTGGGACACTAATACGGCGATCAGAAAAATGATCGCTTATTAGGCTGGGTTCACACTGGAGCGATGCGGAAACGCCGCGAATCCGCGGCGGGTTCCCGCATCGCATGCCTCCCGGCGGCAGTTCACACTGCCCTATGCGAACTGCTGGGAGTGTCAGTGAAATGTTACTGACACCCCCAGATCAGTTCGCATATCGCAGTGCGATCTGCAAACTCGGATCGCATGGTGTGAACACCCATGCGATCCGATTCTGCTGCGGGCCAAAAAAAGGGTCCCGTGCGAATTTGCGGCGGGTGCGGCGGGTGTGGCGGGTGCGGCGGGTGCGGCGAATGGCTGAACTCGAATCGCACAGAGATCGGATGTGATTTGCACTGCAGTGCGGTGCGAATCACATTCGTTCTCATAAACCGCTGCAATGTGAACCCAGCCTTAGTGACACTGGCGACGGGGGGTGATCACGGGGTTAAACCTTTATTGGGGGGGTTAGGGGGGTACATTAGAACTAAAGGGGGCTAACTCTAACTGCCCTAACAGTTATTACAGTCACAAATGACACCAATGCAAAAAAAAAAAAAAAAAAAAAAAAAATGACATTGGTGTCACTGTGACTGGGGGGCAGGGGTAATTGGGGGGGTGATCGGGGGGTAAAGGGGGGGTGTGAGTGTGCCTGGCATGTTCTACTGTGTGTGGGATGTGTTGGTGCAACTCACTGATCCGCTCTCCTCCGTGTCGGAACGAAAAATACCGACACGGAGGAGAGAATACATCACTTCCTCTCCTGTGTTTACATTACAGGAGAGGAAGTGATGTCACCGGGGATTTCTATTCGTCGGGAGCGATCGCGAGGGGGTGGCCATGAATGAATGGCCGTCCCCTCGTCCGGGATCGCTCCCGAACGAAAACCGACCGCCGCAGGCACCGGGCGGGGGCCCGATCGGGCCCCCGACCCGCGGGAGGCAAATCACGTACATGTACGTGCTTATGCCTGCCCGTGCCATTCTGCCGACGTACATCGGCGTTAGGCGGTCGGCAAGTGGTTAAAAATGTACCAGTTGAAAATTACAAACAGATTCAACTTAACACAACAAACCTACACAGTCCCTGTCTTGTTTGCACCGCCTGTATACTGCTGTTCTGAGTATATAGGGCCTGGGGGCCACACGCATTTCCTTTTTTTAATATGGGTACGGGGTTCCCCTTAATATGCGTACAAGACCCAAATAGGCTGGTAATGGGCAGGGAGGGCTACCCATGCCATTTTTCTCAATGATTTTCAACCATATTGCAGGAACCAGATATAACATTAAAACCGCAAGCAGCTTTAAATTATGTTATTTCCGTTTAATGTCATTTTGTGCAGGGACTGTTCTAAACACTGGAAACACGTGTCACTTCACAGGCATACTACAGACACCCCCCAGGCACCATATTTAAAGGAATATTTCACTTTTTTTTTCACTTTAATCGTCATTAAAATCAGTGCTCCCGCCAAAACGGCCATTTTTAAAAACATTTTAGGCATTGACCCATGTCCCCTGGGGCAGGAGCCAGGTCCCCAAACCCTTTTTAGGACAGTATCTTGCATATTAGCCGTTAAAATTAGCACTTTTAATTTCGAACGTTCGAGTCCCATAGACTTCAATGGGGTTCTAACGGTCGTACGAATTTGGGGTCCGTTCGAAAGTTCTGGTGCGAACCGAACCGGGGGGTGTTCGGCTCATCCCTAGCAGTCATTCACCCCTTTCGTGGACTCTTCTTAGAGGAGGTCGGTTTGTGCAGCATCAACTAAAATGTAGTTAGGGGTCAGTTCTATACATCTTTGGGAGACAGTCCAATACCTTCCCATGACACAGACTCTGGGAGTGCCTGGTGCTGAAGTTTAGAACCCCAGGAACCCACTGCCTCTCTGTAAAATGTCCTAGGTACTACAGTATACTTGGCAGTGAAAGTCCTGCCCATGCTGTCCTCCTACTACCAACACTGGGCTGCTGTTAGAGGGAGGTAAACTGACTTCTCCCCCACAGCTCTCTACTCCACCAGCCACATCCTCCTGCTATCCAAGCCAAACCCTTCTCTTACTGCAGAGAGTGACAGTCACATCTCTCCTGTCAGCCAGCAGATTCCTGACAGAATCCTAACAGATTGGAGCCTTGCAGCTGGAGTTCTGGCAATTGTCCCGAATAGCCGGAAACTCCGGACAAAAGTCAGCAAGTTCCCCTTCATGGACATCATGATGACCCGACATTGTCCCACATCACTGCCTCGGAGCATATAAGTCAAAGGAAGGATCATATTTATCATTCCTTGTCTGCAGATCTAAAACTAAACAAATCCAGTTCAGAAACCAAAGAAACCCAACAGAGAAAAGGGAATTTCTAATCCGGCAGGCCAAGAGGGTCCCGTAACCTTGAAAACCTACAAAAAGCTAAATAGTCCAAACTAAATGTGTTCCCATGGGGGAGTAGTTGTTAAATGTACAGCAACTCTCCTATTACCCCCCTCACATCCACATCCTATTATTGTGTGACCAATACCTTCCAAATAATTCTTAAGTTTATTTCCAAAAGTTATCCGTCTACAAGGAGACCTGTATAGATCAAATGACGGCACCAATGAGGATGGAGGAGGACCGGAGTCACATGACTGAGAAGATACTAAACCTCACCATGGAGATCATCTACCTGCTGACCGGAGAGGTGAGGAGGATTCTGGGAGGTCACATGACATCACTCCTATCTCTATTTATAAAACGCAGACCTGACCGGAGAGGTGAGGAGGATTCTGGGAGGTCACATGACATGACATGACTTATCTCTATTAATAAAACACAGACCTGACTGGAGAGGTGAGGAGGATTCTGGGAGATCACATGACATCACTCTTATCGCTATTAATAAAACACAGACCTGACCGGAGAGGTGAGGAGGATTCTGGGATTCTAACATGATATTCCTATTGGTTCCTCAATACAGAGATTTCCTCTTGTGAAGTCCGGTGATCATATGACCATCACAGTGCCTCCATGTGACTCCCTAAAACCTGAGAGACACAACATGCAAAAGATTCTAGAAGTCACCAAGAAGATGATGGAGCTGCTGACAGGAGAGGTGAGCGGTGCTGGGAATTCTGGGACATTATCCAGTAACAGACAAGGGATGTGTCTGGATGGTGACGGTATCATTGTGTGTGTCAGGTTCCTATAAGGTGTCAGGATGTCACTGTCTATTTCTCCATGGAGGAGTGGGAGTATTTAGAAGGACACAAGGATCTCTACAAGGACGTCATGATGGACAATCAGCCGCCCCTCACATCACCGGGTAAGAGGAGACTTTATTGTAAAGGAGAGAGCAGTACGGAGGCTCCACCTAGATCCCCCATCATCTGATAAACACATAGAAACAATGTATTCAGTCAGTGTGTGTGTTTCCTACAGATGGATCCAGTAATGGGAACCCACCAGAGAGATGTCCCCGTCCTCTGTATTCCCGGGATTCCACACAGGAAGATCACACCATCCCCCACCATCATCAGGTAGATGAGGAACAATTACTGATAATATCATTAGGATCTGTACATTATCACCTTTGATGTCATTTTTATTACATATTCAGAGTGGAAACCTGAGAGATTCTAAAGTTGAGGTTAAAGAAGAGATAAAAGAGGAGGATGATGAGGATGGGGTGATGGAGGAGTCAGAGTCTCTAAAAGAACATAAAGATCTGTACCAAGACACCATGGTGGAGTCATCCAGCTACAGAAACCCACCAGAGAGATGTCCCTGTCCTCTGTATTCCCGGGATTCCACACAGGAAGGTCACACCATCCCTCACCATCATCAGGTAGATGATTGACAATTATTGGTAGTTCTGATTTATACACAGCATGTTTGTTACAATGAATATCTTATGAATATTCAGAGTGGAAACCTCGGGGATGATAATATTGATGTTAAAGAGGAGGATGAGGAGTATGGAGTGATGGAGAAGTTTTCAGAAGGACACAAGGATATGATGGAGCCACCAAATACCAGGAACCCACCAGAGAGATGTCCCCGTCCTCTGTATTCCCGGGATTCTACACAGGAAGATCACACCATCCCTCACCATTCCAAGGTTGGTTGGACAGAGCATCTAGAACATGAACTTGTAGAGATGATGTGTGGATTTTTTTTTTATTTGAGCTTATATTTTACATATGATTTTTTTCTCTCATTTCGTTGGTTTAGAGTAAAGGTTTGATAGATATAGAATTTGAGGTTAAAGCAGAAGAAGAAGAGAGGTATGTGAGGGATGATCAGCAGCCTATGGAGGAGGATGGAATAATGAAGACATTTATAAAGGAGGACACTCCTACCGAGATCAGCACAGGTGGGTCATTAACACTACATACATTCCTCCACCCATACTGCTCACTGATTGGTCCAGAGATGTGTTCCTTATCCTGTGTTTCACTCTGATAATCTTCCTTCTCTGTGCTGTATTCTGTGGGGTTCATCTGGCAGCAAAATGTAGATTTTACCATAAGCATTACTCGACCTATTCACCTGGGGAATGTACCTTTAGTTTTCTTTCATACCCGGGTCTAGTAAGATCTCTGACAGAACAATTTTCCCAGGGTTACTTGTTCTGTTGTCTGCTGGCTGTGCCGGGTGGAGGGATATGTCTGTATAGTCTCAGACCCAAGTCACTGAGTGCAGTCTCAGGAGATGGGAGGCAGCGGTGTAGGACCTCTGCAACTTCTATTAAGTAAACATTTAAGCTTGAAAACTAAAAAAGAGGATCCCTTAAGGTGTAGATCCCTTCTTGTGCTATCTATGGTGTAAATATATGTATATAAATTGCCTCTATATGCACTGGGGCAACAATAGGAAAAGGAGTGGGCTCTCTCAGTAAGCCATAATAAAAAACAAACGAGATAAAAACCCTGTATGAGCTTAAAATAAAAAAGGGGAAGAAAGGCACAGCCCACTTAATCATAAAAAACATGACAATCGGTGTTTAAAACGCAATGTCCACCATTCATTCCCTCATCCAGTGACCACAATAGTTGAAGCAAAACAATTGACAGGCTCAGTGCTAGACAACAACAATGCAATAAATGAAATGGCATGTAAATGGATTAGGTGAAAGCTGAGCTGGCTCCCATCATGGGATAGGTCCTGAGAGGGTCAGACCTACATCTTGGGAAAGAAAGTGAGAAACACTGATAATTATAAATGGATATTCGTCCCTTATGTCACGTACACACGATCAGAATTTTGGTCGGAAAAAGCTCTGATGGTTTTCCCGACGGAATTCCGCTCAAGCTGTCTTGCATACACATGGTCACACCAAATTCCGACCGCCAAGAACACGGAGACATACGACGGGACTAGAAAAAGGGAAGTTCAATAGCCAGTAGCCAATAGCGTCCATCTCGTAGTTGAATCTGAGCATGCGTGAGTTTTTGCACATTGGAATTGCATACACACAATCAGAATTTTCGAAAGAAACTTTTTCCGTCAGGATAATTGGGAACCTGCTCTGAATCTTTTGCTGATGGAGCATACACACGATTGCATTTTCCGATGAAAAGATCTCATCGGTCTTTTGCTGGCCAAAATTCTGACTGTGTGTACGCGGCATTAGTGTATCCAACAGTTAGGGAATGCAGAAGTAGTGACGAGAGCACAGTGGGTCCACAGTGGTCCAGAGGAGGTAAATGGAGCAAAAGTGTACATTCATAATATGTGTATGATATGAAACACCATAGGGAGTGTTGAGGGTTGAGATTGACCCATGAAATCCTGAAACCTCCCTCTCACTGTTGCATGGCTCAAGTTGATGGTACAAACTTGCGTGCAAGAAGCCAGTCCCAGTCCCTGGTGGACCATGTGCAATCCAGAAATGAAGTCCTAAAACAAATATAAGGTGGAATTATACTTATCGTATGATGGATGGAGGGATGTTCCTCAATGCCAGTAAAGTACCAATTCCCAGCAGGACCTGTCAAGCAAAAAAGGGTGTTCGTAGCTTCCAGTCACAGGAGCAAGGTGGACAGAGAGACAAAGCCTAACCGGTTTTGCCGGTCACCACTGGCTGGGCCAGAGTAGTGCAGTCCTGTGTTACCCAATCCATTTACATGCTCCTTCATTTATTGCATTGTTGTTGCCTAGCACTGAGCATGTCGATGTGCATTTATACTGTTTTGCTTCAGCTATTATGGTCACTGGATGAGGGGAATGAATGGTGGACATTGAGTTTTAAACACTGAATGATTGTCACGTTTGTATGATTAAGGTTTTATTGCTATTGGCTATTCCATATATGTGTTTTTTGATATTTAATAAACGTTGATTCAGCTTTAGTACAGTGGGCTGTGCCTTTCTTCCCTTTTTTTATTTTATTTTGACTTACTGGTTTTCGTTAAGCTCATACAAGGTTTTTATCTCAGGTTTTATACAATTAAAGTGGTTGTACACCCTGTACAACCACCATTAGCTACAGGTAAACCTAGATTAAGGCTTACCTGTAGGTGCTAGAAATATCTCCTAAACCTACACGGTTTAGGACATACCATATTTACAATAGAGACTTGCACCGATGTCTAAGGCGCATGCGCCGTAGGAAAAGGCGCAGGCGCTCTTTAGAAACACAGATCGTGCCATTTCTAAAGGAGGGCATGCCGATCACAGCCAATCACAGGCAATCACAGTGCCGGAGATGCGACACCTGGAAGTAACTCCAGGACGACATGTTGCCGGCTGCTGCTGTGTCAGGCCCCGCAGTGAGGGCTTTGATCCCAGGTCAGTATTACAGTATTGCTGGTGTTAGTTTTTTTTTTTTTTTTAAAGTGGGTTTACAACCACTTTAAGCTTCCACTGATTACTGAATAACAATATGAGTCCTGACCCTTATACTGTATAATTTATATTGCACATTACATACGTCTGACACTGTTGTATCTTATATAATAAGTTGTACAATAAATTGGCCTTACTTCTTTTGCACCCATTTCCTACCAGCTGGACATTTTATATCTGATGATTTGATTGGAGCACAGACTTTTACATGGTGATAATAATGTGATAACATCCTCAAACTTTGGAACCTAAAACAGAAAGTGATAATGAGGGAGGAGTCAATAACCCAATGATGGGGGTCTTCAGGATCAGTCCAGTCTTCATCTTGGCTGTTCTCCCCCCATCCTCACTCTCTGACCCCTGGTGGGGCTCAGCCCCGCTGTTATTCATGACTAAATCATGGAGTAAATAAGGAAATGCAGGACTTCTTGTGTTGGGAAGATGGCAATGAGTGATAGAGGGGGAGGGGACACTCGTCCTATAATCCCCTCATCACTGTCACTCCTATAAAAGACAGTTCTCGTTGATTCCTCACTCTCTGACTAAGGTCCATGAATAAAGAAATTAACTGGTAGGAGATCAGAGGACCCATTTACTAGTTACCTTGAGGGGGGAATTGTAAGACCCTCAGAGACAAAGCTGCCTGATGTGGGCGGAGTCCTGGTTTAGGGGAACCAATCTGCTCATGTCTAGTAATAATCTTTGTATTTCTATTTTAGTAGATGGACGGGAGATGAGGAAAACCTCAGAGGATTGTCTCACTTCGTCTCCAGACTGTAAAGTAGAAGATGAGGACATCACACAGTATAGTCCAGGAGAAAACCCAACTGCTTCAAATGTCCATCCGGCACCACACAGTGTAGATGGACCATCATATTCCTCTTATCCTGAGGAAACTCAGACTGTGAGGGACGGTGCCGTCCTTCCAACAGATAAGAAGTTTTCCTGTACTGAGTGCGGGAAGTGTTTCCATTCTAAATCCAAACTTGATGTGCATAAAAGAATTCATACAGGAGAGAAGCCATATTCTTGTACTGAGTGCGGGAAATGTTTCCATTTTAAATCCAGACTTGATGTGCATAAAAGATCTCACACAGGAGAGAAGCCGTATTCATGTCCAGAGTGCGGGAAATGTTTTTCAAACAGGTCCAATCTTTACACACATAAGAGATTACACACAGGTGAGAAGCCATATTCCTGTTCTGAGTGTGAAAAATGTTTTTCAAACCTGTCCAGTTTTTACAGACATCAGAGATCGCACACGGGGCAGAAGCCATATTTCTGTCCTGAGTGTGGAAAATGCTTTTCAAACCAGTCCACTTTTTACAGACATCAGCGATCGCACACGGGGCAGAAGCCACTTCCCTGTTCTCAGTGCGGGAAATATTTTTCACAGATGTCCAGTCTTTCCAGACATCAGAGGTCTCACGTGGATGAAAAGATGTATTCCTGTCCTCAGTGTGGGAAATATTTCCCAACAAAAACATATTTGATCATTCATCAGAGATGTCACACGGGGGAGAAGCCATATTGCTGTCCTGAGTGTGGGAGATGTTTTTCACAGAAGTCCCATCTTTATGCACATCAGAGATTGCACACAGGAGAAAAGCCATTTTCCTGTTCAGAGTGTGGGAAATGTTTTGCACAGAAATCATACCTTGTTTCACATCAGAGATCTCACACGGGGGAGAAGCCGTATTCCTGTTCTGAGTGCGGAAAATGCTTTTCACAGAAGTCCAATCTTTCCAAACATCAGAGATCTCACACTGGGAGAAGCCGTATTCCTGTCCCGAGTGAGGGAATTGCTCCTCACTGAAGTCCTGTCTTCCTGTATATCGGGGATCCCACACAACCCTTGAGGTGTATTAGTGCCTTGAGTGTGGAAATGTCTTCTATATGAATGTTGCTGGACATCTCTCATGTGGGGAAGAAGCACACCCTGATATACACCTCAGATATACTCCATGGCTGATCTTCATCATGTAAGAAACAGTTCATAAGGAGATAGACATGGATGAAGTGTTGTACCATGTTGGCTATTGATTGTAGTAGAAAAATAAAAATGGAGTCATTACCATTCCTTGGCTGAGTACTTTTTGTTGTGTGAGCTTTCACAAACATTTAGAGGTCTGTTTAAAAATACAAAAATAAATGTATAAGTGATAGTCTTGCGAGCTACCCAAAAGCCAAACGTATATATAGTGTGTGTGTGTGAAATGTATTCAAAGAGCATCTGCTAGCTCTGATCACATCCCCATATGCACAAAAATTGATATGTAAGAGTGCAGCGCTGAATTATGAAATATAGGCCGGATGGCAGAGAGAGTGGATGTGTAGAGACACAGCTCCAGCTCCCGAATGGAATCCTACAGGTATCCTAAGTCCGTTTTGCTCCAGACCAGCATCTAAATACTCCCCACAGCTGTGGGAACACTTCAGGCTGGCATCCATGGTGAAATACGGGCCACTCGCGTTGGCATACGTGCCGGGACAACTAGCCTAGTTTAGATGGCAAGATGGCGCTGGGACACAGGCAGAACAGCATGACACGCTGCTGCAGCCTTCCATTTCAGCTCCTCACAAGCAGAATGCAGCCCTGGTGAGTGACTCTGCCCCTACTCTCCTTGATACACAGCGTGACCCACTACAGACTCAGGACTCCCCCCTGGATAGTGAAGACAGCTCCATCCCAGGCTCCCCTTCTACTGAACCTACTCTAGCCACCATAATGCTAGCTATTCAAGACTGTAAGGCCTCCCTTACTACACAAATTGCATCTATCCACATAGACTTTTCTTTATTGAAGCAAGATGTGCAAAATCTGAGAGATAGAACAGGGGCCCCTGAGGAACGTATCAGCTCCCTAGAAGATGTTGTCCACCCCTTACCTGCTGCCGTGGGGGACCATACAGGGGAAATGCGGCCCTCCGCGCCAAAATTGACGATTTGGAAAATCGTTTGTGCAGAAACAATCTCAGCTTCGTATGATTCCCAGAACGGGTGGAAGGCTCTCAACCAGAAAAATTATCTTATACTTGGCTGAGGGACATTTTTGGGACGGACGAACCATCCTTCTCTCATGTCATTGAGCATTCTCATCGCACCCCTCCGTGTCCCCCCCTTTTGGGGCACCCCCATGATCCATAATTGCAAGGATCCTCAACTTCCAAGACAAGATTGCTATTCTACGTCTTGCCAGGCAGAAAGGCCCCTTAAAATACAATGGCAATACCATTTCAGTGTACCCTGACTTCTCAGCAGGTGTCCAGTGACCGCGCACTGAGTGAAGTCCCGACTACGTACTGAGGGTAACTCTTACGCCATGCTTTTTCCCGCTAAGCTGCATGTCAGTCATGATGGTAAGGCTCACTTCTACACCAGCCCCAAGGAAGCCATGGTGTGGCTCAATGATCGGTACAGAGTTGCACCGAGGCACAGAGCTGTCTGATATCTGATGCTCCAGTTCCCTAATTTCCCCTCTATGTTGCCTTAAGCCGGTTGTATGTTTACCCTTCCCTCCATACCGGGGAGTTCACCTACTTCGTCCCTACAGACTGTTCGGGATCCTCATGAAGGTACACTACATCTCCCTACAGTAGGCCTAAACTGTTTGACATTTTCAATCCGCTCCGATTGGACTTCCTTTCTATTCTCAGGCCCGAGCTCCCTATGTTTCATGTCAGTTATCTATTCTGCAGTTCATCACCTCTAACATTGAACTGTGATACTTCTCCCTCCTGTAGTGCTGTTCGGGAGTCACATTAGATTCCACAACACCCCCGTACCAGTTGGTGGCGAGGCCACGGGACAGTTCCCCCTCAGTTTGAGAGAGGGGATTTCCTTCTTAAGTTCAGGGATCCAGGGCTCGCTATGTTGGGGATGGTCGAGCGGGGAGGGGGCACAGGGTTTTTCGTGGACTTCCTATATTTTTTTTCTCTTTTTGGGTGCTTTCGTTTTTGGCTCTTTTTGTAAAGTTTTGGGGGAAAATTTTTTTTTTTGTACTTTGGTTGTTCATGTGTATCTGTCTCCTTTGATCTGAATAATGCTACCCACTTGTTTTTATATAACTTTGCTTGTGCACATCTAGGGTGGCACGACAGACTGTGCTATGCCACTGCCAATAGCCCGCAGGATGTCCACTGTATTATGTTCCCGGTATCATGGCTAAACCGATGGAAATCATTTCCTTGAATACCAGGAGGTTCAACTCTTCTCAGAAGAGCTCTCTGGTATTCTCAGTTTTGAAAAAGCACTGCTCCCATATTATTTGTCTCTGGTTGACTCTAAAACAAGGTCACTTAAATGGCCATGGCTGGCCAAGTCGTACCATCCCACCCACATGGCCTACTCAAGGGGGTATCTGTCTTGCTTGCTAAGTCTCTCTATGCGGAGGTTGTGCAAGTCAAGACTGACCCGGAGGGCAGGTATGTCGTTCTTTTACTACAGATTGCCTCTATAACACTAACCTTGGTGAATGTATATGTACTCCCCCCCCCCTGTTCTCTGCAGATGTGTTGGTGAAATTATCCCTTATGCTATTGTCTAGGCCCCCATGCCCGTTACTCTATGTGGATGACTTTAACGCTGTCATGGATCCAGCTGTGGACCGCATGGGGGGAGGGGGCAGATTCTATACCTTTTTTACTGACTGGACCCAGGTACATGGCCTCACTGAGTTATGGAGATGGAAGCATCAGGATGAGCGTCAATATGCTTGCCACTCGGATTCTTTCCGTACCATGTCTTGCATAGACCTAGTGATGTTCTCCCGGTGGTTTTTAATGTGTCATACTTACCTCGGGTGTGTCCGATCATGCCCCTTGGGCTTGGATCTCCTCCTTCTCCCAGGCTCAGGTCCAAGAGTGTGGCGCCTAAACTCATACTGCTTGGAGGATGAGATAGTACAGGGAGAGTGTGGGAAAGGTATAGCAAATTACTGGAAAGATAATTCAGGCACAGTAGACCCACTTATGGAATGGGAGGCCTTTAAGACCACGCTACAGGGTACTTTTGTGTCCATAACGGGTGTTCTAAGTAAAAACTCAGCAACATATGGTGGAATTAGAAACAGCTATGACGGCTGCAGAACATGCCTATGCCTCTGATCCAAGCCCGGTCAACAGAGATGCCTGGTTGCAAGGCCGCAGAAAATATGAGCTCCCCTTTTTGGACCTTACACAGAAACGTATGTTGCATGCTACATAAAAGTCATTTCGAACATGGTAACAAAACAGGCCGTTTATTAGCTTATTTGACAAGACCTGAATACTCTCCCATATCTATTCCACGAATTATGACTGCACAAGGACAGACTAGTGATACCCGGAGGACATTATGGTGACATTTCTGGACTTTACAAAGATTTTTACTCCTCTAGAGCAGAATACACAGATTCCCAGTTGACTGATTACTTGGCCCAGATAACCCTTCCCTCCCTCTCGGCTGAGAGTAGGGGAGACTTAGAGGCACCCCTCTTTGTTGAGGAAATCGCAATGGCCATCTCGTAACTACCGGCTCATAAGACTCCTGGCCTGGATGGCTTCCCTGCTGAATGGTAATCCCAGTTCAAACATTCAATCTGACCATTCCTTTTATGAATTTATAATTCTGCCCTAACTGCTGGGATTTTCCCTCTTACTATATGGGAAGCTCTGATAGTCCTATTACTAAAACCACAAAAAGATCCTCTTAAATGTGACTCATACCGTCCTATTTCCCTTATAAACATGGATGTTAAAATTCTTGCAAAAGTATTGGCCAATCGTCTAAATGCCGTGGTTGCGCACCTTGTCAAGAGCGATCAAGGAGGCTTTATACCAGGCAGATCTATGAGAATGAACATTCGTAGACTGTTCCACAACCTTCAATACACACACGAATGCACACCTATTGTGTCTTTGAACACCTGTAAGACCTTTGATAGTGTGGCATGGCCATATCTTTTTCAGGTACTGCAGCGGTATGGCTTTGCCCCGCTTCATTGCTTGGATCAGGCTCCTCTACACTTCCCTAGGGGTAAACTCCCATACTCTCTATCACCGGGCACTAGGCAGGGATGCCTGCTGTCAGCCCTCCTATTTGCTCTGGCCATGGAACCTTTGGCTATATGTATTCGTTGCTTCCCGCAAATTAGAGGACTTCCTATTGCCACTATTGAAGAGCGGATTTCACTATAAGCAGATGAAACCTTAGTATACCTAGCCAATACCCAAGACTCATTGAAGACACTGTTGTCAGAGATAGAGATCTTTGGTGACTACTCGGGGTTCCGAGTGAACTGGGACATATCTAATTTGTTTCCTTTGGCCCCTGATGCAACCTTACAGATTCACCAACACTCCAGACTTCAGGTAGTGTCCTCTTTCAGATATCTAGGGGTCATAGTACAGCTCCCCTTATCTTCTTATATTGAAAATAACTTACTGACCCAGCTCCAGGAGCAGACTAAACGGTAGATGGATCTCATGGGAAGGGCTAATACCCTTAAAAAGATCTATTTGTCTAAACTGTTGTATGTCCTGTCCAACGCACCATGTAGGGTCCCCAAATCACCCTTTAAACAGATAGATATGATCTGCACGGCATTTCTATGGAATGGCAGGTCCCCCAGGGTAGCTTTGGAGACTTTGCGGTTGCCGCCACACCTGGCGGGTTTGGCATTTCCCAACTTTTATTTGTATTATTTGTCCTCCCAGCTAGTCCATATCTATTACTGGCTGCACCCAGTTGCGGTGAATGCCTGCACTTCCACTGAGGGTGCCATCGCCTCCTCAATGGAGACCCTCCATAATATTGTGTACAGGGGTCGACCTCCGACCCGACCAGGCACATCTATGCTGAACAACTCGTTCTCCTTGTTTAAAACAATTGTCTCCAAAATTACGAAGGAATCATAGTCGGCGTCCCCTAATAACCCACTGTGGTTTAACCCCCAACCTTAAAGAACTGAGTTAAATACCTGATCAGCAGCGATGGTACTCCAAGGGGATTAAATACCTGTGCCATCTATATGATGAGTCCTTCCAACAGTTGCGAGATGACTTTGACTTACCACATTCATATATATTCTTTTACTACCAACTCTGACACACCATTTGTGCCCAGTTTGGCTCCCTAGATGACCCCACCATTGTACCACAACTAGAGAAAATACTTTGACACCCTGACCCCACCAAACTTATATCCACATACTATGCTGCCCTTCTGATAGACTGTAACCCTAGATTCTGGGTGTCCCTGCCAAAATGTAAGTGTAAATGGAAGTTCCATCGCCTGTGTCCCAGCCTGAATTCTTGGTGCTGGTGTTCCAGCCCGAGGTGTCGGTGTTCCAGCCCGAAGTGCAGGTGTTCCAGCCTGAAGTGCCAGAGCCAGTGTTCCAGCCCGAAGTGCCAGAGCCAGTGTTCCAGCCCGAGGTGCCAGAGCCAGTGTCCCGGTCTGAGGTTGCGGTGCTTGTTTCCCGGTCTGAAGCTCCGGTGTCCGTTTCCTGGCCTGCGGAGCCTGCTGCCCTGCCAGGCGACCTGGAGCTTGCTGCCCTGCCAGACAACCTGGAGCCTGCTACCCAGCCTGATGTGTCCCTGTCTGCTGCCCAGCCTGATGTGCCTCTGTCTGCTGCCCAGCCTGACGTGCCTCTGTCTGCTGCTCAGCCTGACGTGCCTCTGTCTGCTGCTCAGCCTGACGTGCCTCTGTCTGCTGCTCAGCCTGACGTGCCTCTGTCTGCTGCTCAGCCTGACGTGCCTCTGTCTGCTGCTCAGCCTGACGTGCCTCTGTCTGCTGCTCAGCCTGACGTGCCTCTGTCTGCTGCTCAGCCTGACGTGCCTCTGTCTGCTGCTCAGCCTGACGTGCCTCTGTCTGCTGCTAAGCCTGACATGCCTCTGTCTCCTGCCCAGCCTGAAGCATCCCTGTCTGCTGCCCATCTGGATGTGTCCCTGTCTGTTGCCCAGCCTGATGTGTCTCTGTCTTCTGCTCAGCCTGATGGGCCTCTGTCTGCTGCCTAGCCTGATGCTCCGCTGTCTTCTTCCCAGCCTGAAGCATCCCTGTCTTCTTCCCAGCCTGAGGCATCCCTGTCTGCTGCCCAGCCTGAAGCATCCCTGTCTGCTGCCCAGCCTGAAGCATCCCTGTCTTCTGCCCAGCCCGAAGTGCCCCTGTCTGCTGCCCAGCCTGATTTGCCCGTCTGCTACCCAGCCTGATTTGCCCCTGTCTGCTACCCAGCCTGATGTGCCCATGCCGGCTGCCCAGCCTGATGTGCCCATGCTTGCTGCCTAGCTTGATGTGCCTGCTGCCTAGCTTGATGTGTCCATGCCTGCTGCCCAGCTTGATGTGCCCATTCCTACTGCCCAGCTTGTTGTGCCTGTTGCCCAGCTTGATGTGCCTGTGTCTGTTGCCCAGCTCGATGTGCCTGTTGCCCAGTTCGATTTGCCTGCTGCCCGACTCAATGTGCCTGCTGCCCGGCTCGATGTGCCTGCCAACCAGCTTGATGTGCCTGCTGCCCAGCTCCAGGTGCCTGCTGCCCAGCTCAATGTGCCTGATATTCAGCTTGAGGATCCTGTGCCTGCTACACAGTTTGACGTACCTACTGCCCAGTTTGATGTGTCCCTGCCCCCTGTCCAGCCTGAGGTGCCTCTACCCTTCGCCCGGTTTAAAGCCATAGCCTTTCCCCAGCAGCAGCTAGTTGGAGCATCCGGAGGTCACTCCTTTGACTTCAGGTAGTGTCCTCTTTCAGCTATCTAGAGGTCATAGGGGTCATAGTACAGCTCCCCTTATCTTCTTATATTGAAAATAACTTAAGTTCCTACTGTCCCAGCTCCAGGAGCAGACTAAACGGTAGATGGACTTGCCGCTGGATCTCATGGGAAGGGCTAATACCCTTAAAATGATCTATTTGCCTAAACTGTTGTATGTCCTGTCCAACACCATGTAGGGTCCCCAAATCCCCCTTTAAACAGATAGATACGATCTGCATGGCATTTCTATGGAATGGCAGGTCCCCCAGGGTAGCTTTGGAGACTTTGCGGTTGCCGGCATACCTGGGGAGCTTGGCATTTCCCAACATTTATTTGTATTATTTGTCCTCCCAGCTAGTCCATATCCATGACTGGCTGCACCCAGTTGCGGTAAATGCCTGCACTTCCACTGAGGGTGCCATCACCTCCTCAATGGAGACCATCCATAATATTGTGTACAGGGGTCGACCTCCGACCCAACCGGGCACATCTATGCTGAACAACACATTCTCCTTGTTTAAAGCAATTGTCTCCAAAATTACGTGCCCAGTTTGGCTCCCTAGATGACCCGACCATTGTACCACAACTAGAGAAAATACTTTGACACCCTGACCCCACCAAACTTATATCCACATACTATGCTGCCCTTCTGACAGACTGTAACCCTAGATTCTGGGTGTCCCAGGCAATATGTAAGTATAAATGGAACTTCTGGTGCCTGTGTCCCAGCCTGAATTCTTGGTGCCAGTGTTCCAGCCCGAGGTGGCGGTGTTGCATCCCCGAAGTGCCGGAGTGCCGGTGTTCCAGCTTGAAGTGCCAGTGTTCCAGCCCGAAGTGCCAGAGCCAGTGTTCCAGCCCGAAGTGCCAGAGCCAGTGTTCCAGCCTGAAGTGCCAGAGCCAGTGTTCCAGCCCGAAGTGCCAGAGCCAGTGTTCCAGCCTGAGTTTGCGGTGCCCGTTTCCCATTCTGAGGTTGCGGTGCCTGTTTCCCAGTCTGAAGTTCCGGTGTCCGTTTTTCCTGGCCTGTGGAGCCTGCTGCCCTGCCAGGCGACCCAGAGCTTGCTGCCCTGCCAGGTGACCCAGAGCTTGCTGCCCTGCCAGACAACCGGGAGCCTGCTACCCAGCCTGATGTGTCCCTGTCTGCTGCGCAGCCTGACGGGCCTCTGTCTGCTGCCCAGCCTGACGTTCCTCTGTCTGCTGCCTGAAGTCTCTGTGCCAGTGTTCCAGCCTGAGGTGCAGGTGTTCCAGCCTGAGGTGCCGGTGTTCCATCCCTGAAGTCTCGGTGCCAGTGCTCCAGCCTGAAGTGCCAGAGCCAGTGTTCCAGCCCTAAGTGCCAGAGCCAGTGTTCCAGCCTGAAGTGCCAGAGCCAGTGTTCCAGCCTGAAGTGCCAGAGCCAGTGTTCCAGCCCGAAGTGCGAGAGCCAGTGTTCCAGCCCGAAGTGCGAGAGCCAGTGTTCCAGCCTGAAGTGCCGGTGTTCCAGCCCGAAGTGCCGGTGTTCCAGCCCGAAGTGCCGGTGTTCCAGCCCAAAGTGCCGGTGTTCCAGCCTGAAGTGCCAGTGTTCCAGCCTGAAGTGCCGATGTTGCAGCCCGAAGGGCCAGAGCCAGTGTTCCAGCCCGAAGTGCCAGAGCCAGTGTTCCAGCCTGAGTTTGCAGTGACTCTTTCCCGGTCTGAGGTTGCAGTGTCCGTTTCCTGGTCCCTGTCTGCTGTCCGTCTGGATGTGTCTCTGTCTGCTGCCCAGCCTGATGTGCCTCAGCCTGCTGCCCAGCCTGAAGCATTCCTGTCTTCTGCCCAGCCTGAAGCATCCCTGTCTACTGCCCAGCCTGAAGCATCCCTGTCTGCTACCCAGACTAAAGCATCCCTGTCTGCTGCCCAGCCGGATGTGCCCCGTCTGCTTCCCAGCCGAATGTACCCCTGTTTGCTGCCCAGCCTGATGTGGCCCTGTCTGCTGCCCAGCCTGATGTGCCCCTGTCAGCTACCCAGCCTGATTTTCCCCTGTCTGCTACCCAGCCTGATGTGCCCATGCCGGCTGCCCAGCCTGATGTGCCTGCTGCCTAGCTTGATGTGCACATGCCTGCTGCCTAGCGCGATGTGCCCGTGCCTGCTGCCCAGCTTGATGTGCCTGTTGCCCAGTTTTACGTGCCTGTTGCCCAGTTCGATGTGCCTGTTTCCCAGTTTGATGTGCCTGTTGCTCAGTTCGATTTGCCTGCTGCCCGGCTCGATGTGCCTGCTGCCCGGCTCGATGTACCTGCCACCCTGGTCGATGTGCCTGCCAACCAGCTCGATGTGCCTGCTGCTCACCTTGGGGTGCCGGCCGCCCAGCTCGATGTGCCTGATATTCAGCTTGAGGATCCTGTGCCTGCTACACAGTTTGAAGTACTCACTGCCCAGTTTGATGTGTCACTGCCCGCTGCCCAGCCTGAGGTGCCTCTACCTTTTGCCCGGTTTAAAGCCATAGACTTTCCCCAGCAGCGGCTAGTTGGAGCATCCGGAGGTTGTTCCTTTGAGGGGGGTATTGTCAGGAAAAGTTCCATCTGTCATTTGGCATGCAGTACTGAGGTCCACCAGCAGGTGTCTCCTGGCAGTTTGGAACTGTCAGGAGAGCTTTCCCCTGCTGGTGTTATGTGATCTTTGGGCCGCACTACTGGCGTCCGCCAGCGAATGGATCCTTGTAGTATGGAGACGATAACACCTTCTGCACTCAGGCATCACATGAGCCTGATTATTGGAGATGGTATAAATACCTGGCAAGGCTCATACATTCTTGCCTTGGCATTGTCCTTGAGCCCTGACCTGTATCCTGTTAACCTGCAACCCTGAACCTGATCCCTGTATCCTGAACCTATTTGTACCTGTTCCTGTCTGCTCCTGTATCCCCGGATCCTTGCCCTGCAGCCTGATCCCTTCCACCTTGTCCCTGTCTGTGTTACTCTTTGCCCCCATCTGCTGATCTCCTGTTTATGACCCTGGCCTGGCTAATGACTATGATTCTGGTATCCCCTTTTGCTGTATATGCTGGTTAGTTTGTTATCACTGTTTGGTTGTTTGGTTTTCTCACACTGTTTGGTATTGGTGGTGTGTTACATTTGTATGCATTTATCTTAATAAAATTACTTACCTTTTTCCCCTTTTTCACTCTGTCACTCTGTCACAGTCACACAGTTCAGGTCACATCTAAGTTTATGACACTGTTGCTCCTGAAGCATCATGTGGATCTCTTTTTTTTCCCTTGCCTACAGTGACTTGGTTAGTTACACCAGACCCACCTGAAAACCTCATAAAAGCACCATCTGCTTGGGTTTGTGAGTACCTTAAACCTTGTCTCACATTGGGCCTAATTGTATTACCGATGTGCAGACATAACAGGTCTTTACTAAGACACCCACAACAATGCCAAGGATGAGCTCCTATTCTTAGAGTGCTTCTGTGGGCATTTACCCTAGTTTCCCCAGAAGGAACCTACACCTGTAATTCAGAACCATGGAACCCTATTGTCATAGGATAGTCTTCACCGGTGTCCAACTCAGCTCTCTCAGATATGGCCAAGGCATCCTCCATGTCCACAGGGACCTCACTCTGGACTTTCTGGCTGTTTGTGCTCAGATATCAGGGCCCTCCTATATAAGCCTGAAGGCTGATTAAAACGGTGAGACAAGGACAATGTATCCCTGTGATCACTTCATCGGACTATTCATAGAGTTATATAACAAACTAGTATACTGCCACCTGCTGGACACTATCTGGTATTTCACAATTCTCAGTTTCCTTTATTGGTGTGTACAGTATATACCACGGACAATGTATACAGCACTTATTGTACAGTCACATCAGTCTCTGCCCATAGGAGCTTACAATCTAAGGCCCCTATCTCACATACAGTTATATATTGTATGAAGTTCATTAGCAGAATATTTGTTGTATTTTTGTCTTCTAGATTTCCACTTATTGGGTGTAGCGGTACCCCAGTAGGGGCTGCTGAATAACATGATCCCACCTGTCACCTCTGCCCAGCCTTGCATTCACTGATCAGACACACTGAAGACAATAAACAGTCCTGTGAATTGTTTTTGTAGTTTTATTGAGGGATTTAAACTTGGATGGGTAGAATTATGGGATGCCCAGAAATCGATTGAGGAATCACTTGGAATCGATCACTTGGAACCTTTATTTACACTTCTAGAGCTCCAGTCTCCTCCAGCACAAAGCTATCTTGTAGACTGTTACTCCCTCTCTCCTGTACAATACTTGGTTCCTGGTACAGCTAGCACATGGTTAGGCCCAACACTGACACAGTCAGACCACAGCAATTGCCATTTGCAGGCAGGGACCACGGGCCCACCTGGTGTAGCAACAACAGTAAGAAAAATTAATTGGTACTAGCTGACCTATGGTTGACTACTGCTCCAAATCAGTCCTTTTCAGGCCCTGCCAGCCCTCCTGGCTGCAGATGCCAACTTTTGCTGTCCATTACATCACAGTCTCTCCCATTGGCTCTACATCCATCTCAGACTGCACACTCCCAGTCTGCTCCAGTATGCCTCCCCAGCTCTCCCAACTGTGCCTGTCACTCTCCAGCCCTCCTAGCTGCTACCCTGGGGATCCCTCCTGAAGACTTGCCTGGCAACACTAGCTCCTGTTGTCCTCTTTAGTTCCTCTTCCGGTGTCTCCTGTGCAGATCCTTGCCGCTTATTGGAAAGACCTCTGTCCTGTACCTGAACCCTCAGGCCCAAGGTCACACCCCTCCCAGACTGGGGAGCCCCCTTAAAGGCCCCAACAACCTAGTGCTCCATCTCCAGTTCTTCCACACGAACAACTCCTCCCAGCAAGGCTGACACTGGGTATATAGCCTGCCCCCTGCCAATTCTAGTTGGGGATTAGTCAGGGCTCCCTGAGACTCATCATGCCACTCCAATCCTCTTCGCCACCTTTCTTCTAGAATCCTCTATAAGCAAAAGGGAGGTGACAGAGAAGTGATGCTGCATGCAAGTCACCTCCTACTATTCTAGGCCACTTCCAGCCCACACAGATCAAAACAAACAGGCCTAGCTTGCAGCTAGACCTGAATAAATTTACCTACACTCACAAAAATTCTACTTCTAGCACCTACCTAAGGTAAAGGGTTCTACACTCACCCCCCTGTGAGGAGGGGGTTATAACCTGCTAACAGAAACAATAGGGAAAAAACATATTTACAAAATGGACAGTCTTCGGAGTTCCTGGTGGGAGACTCCAAACAGACAGGCTCTTAAAAGAGTTAGTGTGGGAACAAACCTCACCCAAGTGTCCTTGCGACAGGAAGTGCTTCCATCAGGCCCCGGGGCGGCAGGCTGCTTTGTTCCTGCAAGTCAGGGAAAAACAGGACACACTCTGCTACTCCTACAGCAGTTCATGTGGTTCACTCCTATGTATCCCATGGCTCCTCACAGTCCTCTTTAGGCATAGAAGCAAGGATTAGGCAATCTCTTCTGGTTCCCTCCTTCTTCTTCTCTGGAGACGGAGTAACTCTACGTGGACCGACCCGACCTGGACACAAGTACTTGGTCTCTGTACATCAATCTCACAAGCCTCCTTTCCTCCTGAATGTCTTTAAAAATGGCCCGGGCCTCACTGTCTGGCTCCTGCAATGGCTTGGGGACATGTAGGCAATTCCAGACTAGGTCGTCCTTCCACTCTCCCCAGGAGTTCTCCACAACCTCCATAACCTGGCATTGGACATATGAGAAGTCCAGGCCCCACTCCAGAGCTACCTTCCTTTGCACTTCTTATTGGAAATGAGAGAATATCGGCAACTCTCTGGGATTCCCTCTCCCTTTGACAGCACATGCATCTGGGGCACTCATGACCCACTGATGGTAGGTGGGTGCTCTGGTCTGGGTGGTGGATGGCCTGTTCAAGAAAAGCTGCCTGCTACTGGTCAGGGTTCCCACGGCTCCTTCAGATCCCAAGCTGGCTCTGGCCCATCTCCACTTCCAAGGACTTGGGATTCCCCGGTTTCCCATTCCTCAGAACTCTCACTAGGGGATGACCACTCCACCAATCTCTCCAGAGATCTGAACTTGGCCTGCACTCTGAGGGGACCCCAATCAATGACCCGGCCTTCGCTTTCCCTGTCCAGATCACCTGAAGGCGCTCTGACATTGGATCTCTCTGGACTGGGATGTCAAGGGGCTTAGAGTTGGCCAGCTCTTCAGGGACTGAATTTGGCTCCTGCATGGCAGTACTTACAGTCGCCAGGTCCCTGGCCAGGCCACAGCTCAAGGCAGTCTCTCCTGCTCTGATGTCCTCTTTCTTCACGGGGGGAGTCGCTAGGCCGCAACTCTGCTCTGCCTTCAGGGGGTGATTCCGGTACTTTCACAGTTGCAGACTACTAAGTCCTGATAGCAGGTCCACAGTGTAGAATTTTGGCTCCTGCTGGATGGGCCCCATTTAGGTAAGTGCTTCCCCACAATGGCTGCACTGGGCCCAGGCAGTGACCACCACGGTCAGAATCCCACACTGTGGACAGAGCAGTCACAGTCACTCCACTCTATTGATCACCCCGAGGGCGAATCCACTCTGTCCACCAGAGTCCTTTCCTGCTTGTCAGGCAACCACGTTAAGGTGGGTAGCAGCCAGGTACTTTCCGCCATCTTCCTCCACCTCGTGGTGTCGGCCTCTAGCAGGAAACCTTTTGTCTCCTCCAGGGCGTGGCACCGCCCCCCTCACTTCCAGATGGGCTGGCACCTTTGGAACTGATGGACCGGCTCCTCCCTGGGCATGTTGCTGTAACTTGTTAGACACACTGAAGTTTGCAGGCATGCTGATGCTAGCAGGACTTGTCCAGGCATGTCACTCGGCACAGAGTGTGCCCAAGCAACTGGGGGTAGATGACCGCTGACTTGTCCGGTGGTTGCCGGTAGCAACAATAAAGTTTGAAGCCAGTGTCCTACTGAAAGGAGCAATTTTTGCACAGTCCTACCTGCAGGCACCCGCAGGTTGACTCTGATCACCCCAGGCAATAATAAACACTCTCAGGCATACTTTACTGTCTATAGCAGAATGTTCGAGCAACAGTTCAAGATGTCCAGCATTTGCAGAGCACTGGGCATATTTGTAATCCAGTGAAGAATGTCCAATAATAGCAGTGCACTGGACATATTTGTAATCCATGGGCACGATCACCTGCCATGGTTGCCATGGGTGACGGCACATGGTGAAAAGTCACAGAATTGCAGGATAGCTATAAGTGTCTGCACTAGTGCTGGTTGGGGCAGCTGGATGAGCAGGTAGCAATACTTGTCACAGCTCCTGTTGGTTGCTATGGACAACGGCACTTACTATTATGGTACTGTATAGCAGGCAGAGCACACAAGTCCTTCCCAAGGTTCAATTTCCTCAATACTGATGGAACAAAGCAATTCCCCAGCTCACTTACAGGGTTGCAAGGGGCAACGGCTGGCAGGTCATATGAACAGGTGGTCCCAGAATGAGACCCCAAATGTAGCAATACCATTGCAGGGGCTGCTGAAAGATGTAGTCCACCTGTCACCTCTGCCCAGCCCAGTATTCACTCCTCAATCATTCCAAAGACAGAGAACAGTCCTGTGCATTGTTCTTGTTATTTTAATGAGGGGATATTGAACTTGGATGGGTTAGGGGATTATGTGATGTTCAGAACAAATTAGTAGATCAATTGATAGACCACTTGGTTGATCGCTCTCTTACTCGAGTCTCCTCCTGAACAACACTTGCTTGCGGACTGTTACTCTTTCCCTCTCTCTTGCACAACACTTCTCTTCCCAGGACTTGCTAGCACATGGTTAGGCCCAACACCAAACTCAGTTAGGCCTTAGCGCTGACCATTTACAGGCAGGGACTGCTGGCCCCTTTAATGTAGCAGAAATAATGACAAAGTCTGTAGTGCTAGCTGTCCTATTGTGGACTACTGCTCCAAGCTAGTCCTCTTCAGGCCCTGCCAGCTCTCCTGGC
Source organism: Lithobates pipiens (assembly GCF_037356315.1). Lineage (NCBI taxonomy): Eukaryota > Metazoa > Chordata > Amphibia > Anura > Ranidae > Lithobates > Lithobates pipiens. The sequence continues at coordinate 629,610,264 of NW_027507758.1, forward strand.
TGGAGCTGCCCAAACTCCGCTGCCATGACCCCACAGTCCTTCCAGCTGGCTCTGCACCCATCCCAGACTGCTCACTCCCAGTCCTCTCAGGCAAGCCTCCCCAGACCTCCCGACTGTGCCTGTCACTCACCAGCCCTCCTGGCTGCGACTGGTGGTTCCCTCCTGGAGACTTGCCTGGCAACACTAGCTCCTGTTGTCCTTTTTAGTTCCTATCCTGGTGCCTCCTGTGCAGAATCCTTGCCACCTACTGGAAAGGCCTCTGTTGTGCACCTAAACTCCCAGGCCCAAGGTCACCCCCCAAGACTGGGGAGCGCCCTCAAAGGCCCCGACAACCTAGTGCTCCATCTCAAGTTCTTCAAACCTGAACAACTCCTCCCCAGCTGGGCTGACCCTGGGTATTTCAAGGAGGCCTGCCCCCTGCCAATCCTAGTTGCAAATTGGTCAGGGCTCCCTGAGGAGCCCCAGACAGCTCCTCCCCCTTTCTAGACTCCTCCAGAAAAAAGAGGGAGGTGAAAGTGAGCTGATGCTATCTGGGAGTCACCAGCTCTGCTCTAGGCCACTCCCAGCCCACACAGATCAAAACAAACAAGCCTAGCTTGCAGCTAGGCCTGCCTAAATTTACCTTCTGTTTCCAAAAACCTAATTTTAGCACCTCCCCTGCTCTCACGTTTTTCAGACTTGGGGGGATGGTAGACATGTGCGCTGTCAATAAATTTGTTTTGTTTAGTTTTGTTCCATTTCGTATTAGCAGTTAATTTGTGTCCGAAATTCAGTTTGGATTCGTACAAAATAATTTTAACGTAACAATTACCAACGTTCATTATGATGAATTTATCATCATGTGGGGCTCCCACCATTCCTGTGCTGTGCTCATTGAGGGGCTCCCACCATCCCTGTGCTGTGCTGACTTCCTGGGTTTTTAACGTCATCATAATGAATAATCGTAATTAACGAACATTCTTATTTTGTCCTATTCTGAATCTCCCATCGACTGCCAGTACCAGTCTCCCAATTCCATATTAAAAAAGGTCATTTTCCCAACCCTCACTCAGCAGCAGAAGAAAACTTCTGATTGGTCAACAAAACACCAATAGCGTTTCATTTGTAACGGAATTTGGATCCGAAACTTTGTACAAAATTCGGAAGCATAGCAATTCGTATTTCAGATCCTCTTGAATGTACGAATTTACAGACATTCGTACGAATTTTACATTCATACGAAACTAATCGCACATGTCTAGGGGATGGAAGGACACCCACTGCGCGTCGATGCCATGCCAACACGCCATGCCTTTGATGTCAATTTGATGCCGCGGGCCGACGTTGTATATCCATCTACATGCGATTTGAAGGAGGATTATGGTGTTCAGTTTAAAGTGTTAATGTTCGCTCCACCCCAGCCGGATAGGCTGGCATCCGTTGTGATCACTGTCCATTTTAGAGGAAGGAACGACTTCCCGGACTGAAGCACTGGGGATCTCAGCCACCAGTTCAGTGAATCCCTGACTAGCTGGCTCACCTGGATCTGCCGATCCAGGGTCAACTGAGATTTGTCCCATTTTGACAAAATCTCCTTCTGCAAAACTCTGGTGTGGAACTGGGCATACGGTACTGCCTTGAAGGAGGCCACCATGAGACCCAGGACTCACATGCAGAAGCGAAGCGACGACAACTTAAAAAGTGAGTCTGAAGCTTGTCTGAAGGGAGAAAAACTCTTGCTTCCCTGGAGTCCAGCAGCAAGCCTAGGTACTCCAAACGCTGGGTCGGTACTACCACCGACTTCTTTAGGTTCAACAGCCATCCAAACTCTTGCAGGGTCTGCAAGGCGATTGCTACATCCTCCTCTAACTCTGAGGCGGAATATGCTCTCAGGAGGAGATCGTCTAGGTATCCCACGATCGCAATCCCACATTGTCGCAGCAATGCCAACACTGGAGCAGATACCTTAGTAAAGACTCGGGGGGCTGATGCCAAACCAAAAGGGAGAGCCACAAACTGGTAGTGGGCTTCCCCGACTGCAAACCGCAGAAACTTTTGATGCCGGAGGCATATGGGTATGTGCAGGTACGCATCATGGATGTCTAAAAACGGCGGAATGTCCCCTTGATGGAGTGCAGCTACTACTGAGTGATCTGATTCCATTCTGAACCTCTGCACTTTCATAAAGTGATTGAGGGCTTTTAGATCCGAAATTGGCTGAACCCCTTCCTTCTTGGGAACTACAAACAGGTTTGAGTAGAACCCCTGGAAGCACTCTGATTCTGGAACAGGTACAGTCACCCCACGATTCAGCAGGTCCCTTACTGCTCCCAAGAGGGCCTCCCGGCAAGCCGGGGAAACGAATATGCTGGAGGGGAAGAATCTGTTTGGTGGCCAAGAAAAAAACTCTATCTTGTAGCCTGTGTAAATCAGATCGCCGACCCATTGGTCAGACAGTCGAGAGGACCACCAGGCGGCAAACTCTCGAAGGCGACCCCCCACCCGAGACATGGGTGGGTGCAAACCTTCATGCAGTAGCACTTTTATTCGCAGGCTTGTTAGGCTTGCAGTTCCAGGGACGTTTCTGTCCTTCCGTGGTCATCCTGTTGGGCTGATTTATTATGACGCAATTGAAGGTTTTTATATACATGATTATGTAGATATCACATTAATATTACAATTGTACTTGTATGGTAACAAGAGGTGTAACATAGGAAGGCTAATTCTAATCAGGACTCGAAATAATGCAAACATGTAATGAAAACATTATTAGTGCCATGTGCAAAACATACAAAATAGAATACAATTATATACAGAACTTACACATTTCCTCTACAGTAAAAGCATGCCCCCAAATGACCTCTTTTTGCAAAGTAGACAACCCAAGCAATTTCATAAAAGGAATGGTCAGTACTTTGCAGATTGCATTTTTGTCACAAGGTTTTAAAAATTAAAAAAAAAAAAAGAAGAAAAATTTCCTTTTTTTCTTCTTTATTTTCCAAAAACTTGTGGCAAGAAATAAGATCTACAAAATACTCACCATGCCTCTTAGCAAATACATGGTAGTCTTCTTTCCAAAAAAGGGGTAAGGGGCGTTTATCCTGGCATTTCAGGGCCTCAAAAACTTTGACAGGTAGTCAAGAAGTGAAATAAGGTAATTACTCCCTAAAGGTGGTTATTGGATTTTGAGCTGGACAGCCATGCAGGGAAAGGCATCCAGCAAGACACCACATCTGCAGGTGCAGAAATGCTGTCTCCTATGGAAACGTCTTTTCGTTCCTAACACAAAGTATAACAGTTCTTTCACCTTCACTACAACTCCCCCTTCTAGTTCTTCACCACACGGCGCTCCCGGTCTCTCACTAGACCCTCTGATTCACTAACTCTGAATCCCTTGAGCTTCTCCAATCTTCACAGTTGTATCTTCCTCAAGCATCCCCCCCGCCTCTCTTCTGGGTCCATAGCTTGGCACTCCAGATACTTCTTAAGCTTCACCCCACTGGCCTGCTCGGTCGCTGGCTTGACACACAAGGCTGCTCTACAAGCATCACCTCTGCTGGTTGGATCCCTGGCTTGAACACCGCCTGAAGTTTCCTGATTCTCCACCATGCCTGTTCGTGAGAATACTACTCCGGTTCTTGCTTCACTTACACACTGAGGTCCCTGGTAATAAGGTGGTTGGTCCCTTAGTGGCTATAGCTTACCCTCTACCTCCCAGCCAGCAGAACTGTCCCTTTTACTTGGACTTCAAGCCACAGTCCTGACCCTGTGCTGCTCTTACTTCTGGATAGGACCTCAGACAGCCTAGCAGCCCAATCTCCGGTCTAGCAGCCTGGAGCGTAAGACACACATCCACCTAGACAGCCGTCCAGGTGGCACAAATCATCGGTCGCCTGACTCCACCTGAAAATATAGGCTCTCCCAGTTGGCCAAGAGATTCAAGATACCCCATATACCCATAATCTGACCTTGGGTTGCTCTTCTCATATCCCGTACCACCAAGTACCCGGCCACCTAGTGGTAGAAGAAAAAAGTGCAACAAGGCCAAACTTAGGGAGGAATTAACAGATCTCTAATAATCAACCAGGATAACTACTCCTGGCAAGTAAATTTTTGAGGAGCTCCTTGCCTAAACTCCAGGGTGCTACACAAATAAAACTTACCTGCTAGTGCTAGAAGAGATCAGGCCTGATTCTGCTAACACTGCGGTTATGTGTGCCATGTATCAGAGGTACCAGTGATCTTCTGACACTGCACTTGTTGGGGGGCAGAAGGGCTGATCCTGCTAACGCTGCATTTTTGCAGACACTATACTAAGGGGGGACACTACTATAGTTATGTTCATGATCAGGATATTGATCCATACAGACACTATACTAAGGGGGGCACTAATACAGTTCTGTTCATGATCAGGATATTGATCCATACAGACACTATACTAAGGGGGAACACTAATATAGTTCTATTTATGATCAGGATATTGATCCATACAGACACTTTACTAGTAATGTTGGCGATCAGGATCCTATAGCGTGAGTGCAATAGTGTGTGGGCAGTCTAATGCTATCTGACCCTGGTGCTATCTGATGTAACAAGTGACCCTAATACAGAAATTGGTGAACAATACTGTACACTGATGCTGTACTAATGGCACTGGTTGGGTGACAGGGGTGATCAAAGGGTGAATGAGGGCAATCAATGGGATTAAATGTGCCAATCTAAGGTGTGTGGGTGTAAAGTGTGGTGATTATACTCACAGTGTGGTGTTCTCTTCTCTTCCTGAACCAAAAACGACTTGGGAATAGCGATGGATGAACTTCCGATGGGACGTTTTGCGAAGCGAACTGCGAATGCGGCCAAAAGTTCGCGAACCACAAAGTTTGCGGCGGACCCAATTGACTTTAATGGCAGGCGAACCTTAAAAACCTACAGGTCATATTTTCAGCCACAAAAATACTTACTAGCTGTGCACACATAGTCCCACAACATGGACACTGACATAACAAAAGTATTAAGTGAATCTGGGATCGACAACAACAAGCATTCTTTTTTTATCTGTGAAATTTTGACAATTCAGGAGCACATGAAGGCCATGGCAAGGTCAGGGCAGGCTATGAAGGGGGTGCAGGAGATGATCAGTGCCACAGTCAGGGCAGCGCAGTCCTGTGCCAGTGTCCCAGTGTTCCTACCTGTACTTGAGCCCCTCCCTCTACCCGGCCCTTACCCCCACCTATGCAGGGCTCCACTGCGGTGGTCCGGAGGTGCCAGTCCAGTGCTGATCCTCAGCCATGGTGCTGGCACTGCCTGCTGATTGGCTTCTCCGCTGCTATCTCCCTCACTGACACCAGCACTGAGATAGAACACTGACACCAGCACCGCAATAGAGACTGAGCACTGACACCAGCACCGAGATAAAGAGCACTGACACCAGCACCAAGATAGAGAGCACTGACACCAGCACCAAGATAGAGAGCACTGACACCATACCAGCACCATGATAGAGAGCACTGACACCAGCACCGTGATAGAGAGCACTGAGACCACACCAGCACCGAGATAGAGAGCACTGACACCACACCAGCACCGAGATAGAGAGCACTGACTCCACACCAGCACTGAGATCGAGGGCACTGAGACCACACCAGCACCGTGATAGAGAGCACTGACACCAGCATCGTGATAGAGAGCACTGACACCACACCAGCACCGAGATAGAGGGCACTGAGGCCACACCAGCACCGAGATAGAGAGCACTGAGACCACACCAGCACCGAGATAGAGGGCACTGAGACCACACCAGCACCGAGATAAAGAGTATTGACACCATACCAGCACTGTGATAGAGAGCACTGACACCAGCACCGTGATATAGAGCACTGACACCAGCACCGAGATAGAGAGCACTGATACCCAGGGCCGGGACAAGGAGTGGGCAGGAGGGTGGGCTGCCCCTGGCGCAATGGTTTATTGCAGGGGTAGGGGCACCCTGACCCTAACCCTAAGGGTAAGGGGGCGCAGTTTGGCATCTTTGCCCTGGGCGCTAGGTGACCTTGTCCCGGCACTGCTGATACCAGCACCGAGATAGAGAGCACTGACACCAGCACCGTGATAGAGAGCACTGACACCAGCCCCGAGATAGAGAGCACTGACATCAGCACCGAGATAGAGAGCACTGACACCACACCAGCACCGTGATAGAGAGCACTGACACCAGCACTGTGATAGAGAGCACTGAGACCACACCAGCACCGAGATAGAGGGCACTGACACCACACCAGCTCCGTGATAGAGAGCACTGACACTACACCAGCTCCGTGATAGAGAGAACTGACACCAGCACCATGATAGAGAGCACTGACACCACACCGGCAACGTGATAGAGAGCACTGACACCAGCACCGTGATAGAGGGCACTGAGACCACACCAGCACCGAGATAGAGAGCACTGACACCACACCAGCACCGAGATAGAGAGCACTGACACCACACCAGCACCGAGATAGAGGGCACTGACACCACACCAGTGCCGTGATAGAGAGCACTGACACCAGCACTGTGATAGAGAGCACTGAGACCACACCAGCACCGAGATAGAGGGCACTGACACCACACCAGCACCGTGATAGAGAGCACTGACACCCCACCGGCACCGTGATAGAGAGCACTGACACCAGCACCGTGATAGAGAGCACTGAAACCACACCAGCACCGAAATAGAGGGCACTGAGACCACACCAGCACCGAGATAGAGAGCACTGACACCACACCAGCACCGTGATAGAGAGCACTGACACCAGCACCATGATAGAGAGAGAACACTGACACCAGCACCGAGATAGCGAGCACTGGCAGCAGCACTGATACCAGCAACTCGCTGCGGGACCCAAAAATATGACACGCTCAACCTCTTCAAACAGGAGGGTACGGGCATATAGTGCGGTGTGCTTTTTTTGTACAAGGAAGTGAGCCAAAGGTAGAAAAAAGGTCTGTGTGTTTGATTAAATAAATCGTTTATAGAGTTATGCATATACATGGTCTGCTGGTCACATGTGTTGAATTCCTCCGAGATCCATGCCTCATTCATTTTTATAAATGTGAGGTAGTCAACACTGTCGTGAGCTAGGCGAGTGCTCTTATTGGTCACGATCCCCCCTGCTGCGCTGAACGTCCTTTCAGACAGGACGCTGGACGAGGGGCAAGCCAATAGTTTCATTGCAAATTGGGCAAGCTCTGGCCAGAGGACAAGCCTGCCCACCCAGTAGTCCAGGGGTTCATCACTCCTCAGAGCGTCCACATCGGCCGTTAACCCAATGTAGTCGGACACCTGTCGGTCTAGGCGTTCCCTGATGCTGGATCCGGATGACACCTGTCGATGGGTCGGCTGAAAGAATGACCTCATATCAGAAGTCACCAACACATCTTCAAACCCCCTCTTCTTGCAGGCGCTGTTGAATTGGTACCCACAACTCTTTCTCTGAGAGTGAGAATTCCTCCTCTGCCAGCACACACAAAATCAGAATGCAGCAGTTGTCGAAGCAAGGTCTGTAAGTGCTCCATTCTGACAGCCCTCTGTGATGGTGGTAACATTTCCGCCATTTTGTGTTTGTACCGGGGGTCTAAGTACGTTGCCACCCAGTACTGGTCCTCTCCCTTTATGCTTTTTATATGGGGTTCCTTGTTAAAACACTGGAGCATGAAGGCCCCCATTTTCACTAAACTGGAAGCGGTGTGGTGGCTTGGCTCCTGCTCATAATCCAGGATAATGTCGTCCTCCTCGTTCTCCTCTCCCCATCCACGCACAACAACAGGGATCCCAGAAAGGTTTAAAGCATGCTCTTCTTGCTCCTCCTCATCCGCCCCGGCACCATCTTCCTCTGACTCCTCTTCAGACTCCTGTTGTTGACTTGTCTCAGATAGAGTAGCCCCCCCCGGAAATTCATCCAGCATTGCGACTTCCACATCTTTCTGCTCCTCCATGGCTTGATCAATGACACGACGCAATGCACGCTCCATAAAGAAGGCATAAGGTACCATGTCACTGATGGCGCCATGGCTGCGACTTACCAGTTTGGTGATCTCATCAAATGGCCGCAGAAGTCTGCATGCATCGCACATGAGAAGCCACTGGCGCTGTGAGAAAGGGTAGTCGTTAACTGCACGTTTCTGCTGGAGCAGCCTATCAAGCATATAGAAGGTTGAGTTCCATCGTGTCGGGCAAATAAGACGTCTGACCGGCAGATTGTGTCGCCGCTGAATGTCAGCAAGGCGAGCCATGGCCGCGTAAGATCTTCTGAAATGGGCCAAGATTTTCCTTGCCTGCCGTAAGATGTCCTGGACCCCAGGGTATTTGACAATCGCTGCACGACCAAGTTTAAGACGTGTGCCATGCATGGCACGTGCGTAATTTTGCCCTGTTTCAATGCACTAAGCAGATTGGCACCGTTGTCACACACCACTTTACCAACTGTCAAATTGAGCAGTGTTAGCCACTGATCTGCCTGTGAACGCAAAGCTGAAAGGTGTGCAGGGCCAGTGTGGCTCTTGGCTTCCAGGCATAACAGACGCAGCACAGCATGGCAATGTCTCACCTGGCATGTCAAATAGGTTCTGGGTAGCTTGGGCGGCGCAGCGGAAGAGACGCTAGCAGCGGAAAAGGAGGAGTCAGCTGAGGAGGAGAGGGAGGAGGATGGAGTAGGAGGAGGAGAAGAAGAGGCAGGCCTGCATGCAATGTTGGCGGTAAAACCAAATCTACACGGGTGCCATGGGTTACATGCTTGACGGCTGTCAGAAGGTTCACCCAGTGGGCAGTAAAAGTTATATAACTTCCCTGCCCGTGTTTGCTAGACTACGTGTCTGTGGTCAGATGTATCTTGGCACCGACACTGTGTGCCAGAGATACATTCACTCGCTGAACATGGCCATATAGCTCTGGGATGCCCTTCTGTGAGAAATACTTCTTTCCTGGGACCTTTCATTGTGGTGTTCCAATGGCCACAAATTTTCGAAAGGCCACCAGTTTATATGGCAGTAGTTGGCGGGCTATCAGTTCTGACAAGCCAGCCGCCAACCGTTGGGCAAGAGGGTTATCCGGCGTCATCATTTTTTTACACTCGAACATTTGGCCCACGGAAGCCTGCCTTTTTGCAGAAATAACGTGAGGATGGCATGATGGAAGGTGGAGTGGAGGACAATTATGAGGAGAGAGGAGAAGGAGAAGTAGAAGATGAGGCTAGACGGTGAGAGCCTGGAGTGTGGCTTTGTGGGTTCTGTTGCTCCCACTGGGCTCGGTGATGGCAGCTCATGTGCCTTCTTAAGGCGGTCGTCCCTAGGTGAGTATTGGGCTTACCGCGACTTATGCGTTGACTGCAAAGGCTGCAGATGGCAACACTATTGTCAGCAGCAGACACATTAAAAAAGCCCACACTGCGGAAACCATGTGTCGGCGTCCTGGGAGCGCCAGATGTGACCGTACATGGTTGATGCCTCGCTCCTGATACATTAGCAGTCTGCTTTGTCCCTCCTGTGAAATCTAAGTTCTGCCTGCTTCTCCTCCCTATCTGCTGGTCCATATCTCACTCTGATCTCCCCTCCTCTTCCTCTCTTGTGGGCACCCACATGACATCACTAGACACGTCATCATCAACATCACCTTCCCCAACGCTATAAGTAGAGATCTCGGAGTAGGCAGCAACACTGGGGACCAACCTCCTCCTTGGGCTGATCTGGGTACTGTTGTCAGACTCTGCCTGTCATTTTTTAAATTACCCTGTGACAAAAGTCTCTAGAGAAGTGCAGTATATGTGGAAGAAGGTATATAACACCCGGTTTCAATCTGTCGTTTTTGGGGGCCACTGGTCTATCACACCAGTTATAATTCTTTTTTTTAATTGCGTTTGTCACTCTTTGTAGTATCGCTGCTGAACCATTCTGCAGTCACAATGCTGCACAGTGGAAATGCACTATACTATGCTTACTATATGTGCAAGTATTTTATAAGTGTATTATACCCCTATATACTGCACACCAAATAGTACACCTATACCAGTGTCCTTAAAAGGACCTTTGTGGACCTAATAGTAGTAGTAGGAGAAAAGATATAGGAGGGGGAAGAGGAGCGGGAAAGGAAGAAGAGAAGAAAAAAAAAGGGGGGAGGAAAGAAGGGGAAGGTTCTGGGAACCTAAGTAGGGGTAGTTTTATGGGCTTTGGGGAAGGTGCCTCAGTAGATACACAGGGACACTTCCGTGTATTTTTACCGGAGGTGGTCATAGGCGTGCCTATCCACCTAGTGGAGAAGGTCCGGATTTGTAGCTCTTGTCCGTATGGACAGCTGTGTGGGGGTAGTGAACTGGGTGGGAAATCAGTGGTGTAGCACTGATGAGGACGAAGAGAGATATACAGATGCAGCACAGGATGTTAAGAGGTGTGTGAAGACGTGTATTACAAGGGTTTCAAATGCAGGGTGTAAGGCCACGTACACACGGGCGGACTGTCCGCCCAACTTAGTCCGCTGAACAGTGTTTCAGCGGACAATCCGCTCGTGTGTGGGCTTCAGCGGACTGTTTCAGCGGACAGTCTGACGAACAAAGTCTTACGGAATTTCCATAAGACAGTCCGTCCAAACTTGGTTTCAGCGGACAGTCCGCTCGTGTGTAGGCTAGTTCGACAGACTAAGTTTGGCGCATGCTCAGAAAGGATTTACACGGCGAAGGTTGCATTGCAGTGTATTGGACGTCGAATTTCTCGTCCCGTCGTACGTGCCGTTCACGTCATCGCGCACGCTTTCAGCGGACTGTCTGCTCATCGTGTGTGGTCAAGTCCGTTCATGCAAATTTTGAACGGACTGTTTGTCGGATTGTCTGACGAACTTAGTTGGGCGAACAGTCCGCCCGTGTGTACGCGGCCTAAGTCATCATATTTGAAGAACTTTGGTAATGAGTGGTGTTAGTTTGACTGACCCCAGAGCTTTCAAGAATTTAGTGACGTTAATCAAAAATAACTTTCAATAAGATAATGGGGTAAGTACCCTAATGAGTAGCAAGTAACATTGTGCATAAACTTAAATAAAAACCAAATTCAGTTAAGGAGTATTGAGAGTATTGACATCATATCCTATCATATCCCTTACTTCCCCCAAGGACTCGTCTCCCCCTCTCGTGAGAGTAAGCTAGTTAGATGGGGGGTCTAGAAGATCTGCTTGGGCTTATGATAAATATGTTGTTATGATGAGATATCGGTTAGTGCAAGTAGGAATATGTACCAAAGGGGTATGTAGCATCTGTCATATTTCCTTTGAATGAGATAGGGAGCTTTCCTATGTTGATCTCGATGTTTAAGCGATCACTGTCGTAATAACCCAAACATTGCTCAACCTGAACCCTTGTAGGTTAGCTGTGGAGCACATGCATCTGCTAATGTGCAATGGGGTGGGAAGTGTGGGAAACACATTGGTAAGATAAAGCAGCATAAAGGGGTATGCGTTTTCTGCCGGTAAACAAGTAAGTGTGTGGTAAGATGAGTAAACTATAAGGCTATATATCCAGGAAAAGTTCTCTTCAGTCGAGTTCCTTGTAGGGCGTCAAAAATCTCTAGGAGTCTGGGGTCGAAGTGCTGTTCTGTTGATCGTGTAGCATCTGGCGGGATATCATGCAGAGTGAGGTGGTCATGTATATCATTAAAAATAGAGCATACTGCGTGTGGCAGAGCAGCCTGATCAATCCCCTCCGGTACCCCCCTCACCCTTACGTTATGCCTGCGTCCCCTATTGTCTAAATCCTCCACTTGTCTGTGGAGTTCAAACATATGTGGTAGGTGCAAGTCATAGGTATTTTTGTACTTGCCTAATCGCTGTGGCTTGTATCCGGGAGTTTTCCTCTACATCAGAGATCCGATGGTACATCGTGTGGATGTCTGCTTTCAGGTCTGAGATCGCCAACATTATGGTGTGTTGGTTGTCTAGGCCGACTTTTTGCAGATCCCTCTCGAGGTCAAGGAGGCTTGGGTGGGAGGCGATGGAGCCGTCGCCATTCATTAGCGAGTCCACGGTGCTCCTAGGTGAGTCCTGGGATGGGGCCTGTGAGTTCCGTGAGGCCTGTGAGGCCTGTGATGCCTCGTGTTGCGTGGATTGTCGGGTTACAGAAAAGTTCCGGGATATTCCCGCTGAGTTGTGTCACAGAGTCCTTCTGTGTCTGGGGTGTTGAGGAGCTTCTGTTGGGCTTGCCCATCGTGGATAAGTGCCTCTAGATCCGCATGTAGGCTTCTTTTTTGTCCTCGGTGTGCGGGAGCTGGCTTTCAAGCAGCCATCTCAGATCCCATCCAGGCCACGCCCCCAATATAGCACTATTCTATGCAAGAAAAGCTTTTGCATTGCATTGGAAGAAACCTCGCCCCCCCCCCACACACACACACTTTCATTCTGGAAGCAATTGGTAAATAATAACCTTCCACTGTATAGAGATACCTGCATGAATAGGGGTTGCCCTAGCAAGTAAGACAAAGTGTGGGCAAAGTGGCTGGACAAGTCGTACACAGTATAGACCGTCAATGGGGGCTAGGATGTATGATATGCATGCTCCTATGTGAGAAATGTCTGAGGCTATTGGTGGGAGAATTATTGTCTATTGTAATTTGTTTTGCTTCTTATTTATTTTTCTATTTTTATTTTGGATTAATAATTCAAATATCAGATTTGGGAAAAGGTATTACTATTACTATTACTCAATTTTATTTTATTTTTAAAGTGTATGATGGTTTGTTGTATCTTTTATGTTTTGTCTGTAATTGATAAATTTAATAAAAAGATTTAAAAAAAAAATGTGTGGGGGTCCCCCTAAATTCCATACCAGGCCCTTCAGGTCTGGTATGAATATTAAGGGGAACCCTGCACCAAAATGTAAAAAAAAATGGCGTGGGGGTCCCCCTCAAATTCCATACCAGATGGATTTTAAGAGGAACCCCGCACCAAAATAAAACAAAATTGGCGTGGGGTCCCCCAAAAATCCATACCAGACCCTTATCCGAGCACGCAACCTGGCAGGCCACAGGAAAAGAGGGGGGACAAGAGAGTGGCCCCCTCCTGAACCGTGCCAGGCCACATGCCCTCAACACTGGGAGGGTGCTTTGGGGAGAAGGGCCTCATCCCCACAACCCTTGCCTGGTGGTTGTGGGGGTCTGCTGGCAGGGGGTTTATCAGAATCTGGAAGCCCCCTTTAACAAGGGGACCCCCAAATCCCACCCCCCCCCCGTGTGAATTGGTAATGGGTTACAAATGTACCCCTACCATTTCACAAAAAAAGTGACAAAAAGGTTAAAAACACAAGAGATGGTTTTTGACAAGTCCTTTATTAATTTCTTCTTCTTTCTTCTGGTCTTCCTTCTGTGTTCTTCTTGTTCCTCCAACTTCTTCTCCATCTTCTTCATCTTCTTCTTCCTCTGCTCTTCTCATCCTGCACTTGCTCCAGCTTCTTCTCTGCACCGTCCGCACCATCCGCCTCAGTGGGAGTCTTCCGCCGTGTGACGCTTTGATTCTTCTGACACTTCTTAAATAACGGAGGGTGGGGCCATCCGGTGACCCCACCCTCCTCTGATGCATGGGGACTTCCCTATGGCTTTCCCAGTGTTGTCAGAGGGGGCAGGGTCACCCGTTGACATAAATTGATGACCCCACCCCCTCTGACCTGAAGGGCCTGGTATGGAATTTGCATTTTTTTTTTTTTTGGTTTGGGGTTCCCCTGTGGGGAAATCCCCATGCCGTTTTTATCAATAAACTTTTATGTGTATTGCGGACCGACAATTCATTGTAGCCACGAGTAGTTTGAAATGGCTTTTTTTCCTTTAGAAATGTCATTTTGCTGTCAGACTGTTCTAAACATGGGAAACATGCACCCCTTTACAGGCATACTATAGACACCCCCCAGGTATGACATTTAAAGGAATATTACACTTTTATTGTTTCACTTTAAGCATTATTAAAATCACTGCTCCCGAAAAAACTTCAGTTTTTAAAACTTTTTTTGCTTTGATACATGTCCCCTGGGTCAGGACCCAGGTCCACAAACACTTTTTATGACAATACCATGCATATAAGCCTTTAAAATTAGCACTTTTGATTTCTCCCATAGACTTCTAAAGGGTGTTCCGCGGCTTTCAAAATTGTTCGCTGTTCGGCTCGAACATAAAGCCCATCCCTAATGTCGACCTTAAATGATACCCAGGTAGGGATCAAGCTGACATACGAAGCTAGTCCCTCTACTATCCATGTTTTAGATTTAGAAACAACAGCAGTGAATAACCAATTGGTGACCAAAACTTTCTTCAAAGCCACAGACCAGAATGGCTACATGACCAGTGTAGCCCAGATAAGACCCACTCTGCTGATACAGCCCCTTTTTACTCCCAACCTTTCTTACCCCTTAATAAGAGACCACACCATTCTTTGTGGAGTAAAATGGCCACAACAGCCTTTATTAAACCAACTGAAATTAGAAACTCCAAAAATAACTTTAATATATAATAACATATCTCCAACACATATATAAAACAACATGTTTTACCCAATTTTGTTGGTCAGTGACGGAGCTAACTAATTTTACCGTATATATATATATATATATATATATATATATATATATATATATATATATACACCAGGGGGCACTGCGGGACCTTTACCACAACCTTACAAGCCTCCAGCTGTACCGCTCAGAGACAACCACCTTTCCCGCAGTGCAACAACACCATTATCATCAAAACTTTTTGATGTACACACCAGAGGGGCCATCTACCGATGAGCCCCCCACCCACTTTACCACCTCTATTACTGCTACCGTCACTGACCAACAAATAAATACCGCCAACCCACCAGCCACCGTGTTCAAACCTGAAATGACAAGAAAAACATTAACACATCCAAAGCTGAACATCCTAACCAAAAGAGGGAGGGTGGGTGGGAAAAACTGCCTCCTTGTGTGCTCCCACGTTCCGACTGCCTGCTCCTGACTCCGTCCCTTTTTTATATGGCCGCTCCCCTTCCTCCGTCCAGCCTACTTTTCACCAAACCCCACCCCTAGTGTGTCACTCTACACACTGTCATGTCCGACCCGACCCTACTTTCCCCTCCGGTGCATTTTCGCTCCGGTCCTCTCTTTCCAGTCGACAGCTGTCACCATGCTGTATGGTTAAAGTCAATACCTCGGAGTCAAATGATGCGGATTAGACGTAACTGTACTAATATTCCAGACTTTTTTCATCAAGCAGAGATCCTTAAGTCTAGATTTGCTGATAAGGGATACGATTCATCTCTTATTGATGATGAAATCCATAAAATTTCAATGTTAGACAGGAATCTTCTAATATCTGAACAACCAAAACATGCACAGGACACAAAACATAAATGTTCTTTTCTCACCACCTTCTCCATACAACACAAACAAATTAAGGATATTATCTATAGACATTGAAAAGTTCTTAAAAATGATCAAATGTTAGGTCACATAATCCCCGACCAGGCTGGAGTTATCTTTAGAGGTGCCCTCCCATTGAGTGGATAAATCGCACCCAATGTAATAGATCCTCCCACCATTCCTTCCTTTTTTCACAATATGAAGGGATTTTTTCTGTGCCATAAATGTAATGTGTGTCTGCACAATACTTGCGGACGTAGAAAGACAGAAACATTCACATCCACTTTAATGGCAATTGAATACTATATGAAGCATTTCACAACATGCATCACCCCATACGTTGTTTATCTGATCACTTGCCCTTGTGGGAAACAGTACATTGGTCGTACCATACAGACCTTTTCCATAAGGGTAAGTGAGCACATAAGCAGTATTAAAAAGGGACACATCAACCACAGCGTCCCGAGACACTACCTTCAATGTCACAACCAAAACCCTTTGGGTACAAAGTTTCAAGCTATAGATGAATTTGTCCTCCATGGGAGGGGTGAGTCCAATTTGAGAGTCATGTCCAAATTTGAAATAATAATTTCTGGATATACCAGCTTAAATGTTATACCCCCATGGGTTAAACATAGATTGGGACATCAATGCCTTCATGAACCAATCTTGAATAGGGCTTCACATTTTTAATATCTCAATCCCAGTATTTTGAATAGGATATATAAGAATTTATTTTTGTTTTATCCATTATCATACACGGATTGTTTGGGATATTTATTTATTATTAGAATTATTATATTATTATTTTTAGTTTCCCAATTCGATTTAACACAACCTGTTATACACACTAAATTATTATTTTTTTGATCTGTTTCTTGTTCTCTTGTCTCTCGATATTCTCGTATATTGTTATCTGGTACATACTGCCCTTTTATGTAGAGAGGTTACCAACTGAGCTCAGTGATTCACGGCTGTGATGTGCTCTGATTTTTACCTGCATGTTTTACATATGTGTTTACAGTTTGGACTTCACACAGCATCTGTAATCACCCAGCAATGAAAGTAGTTCCCCCACTCTCTATATGGCCCGTTACCGGCGCATGAGTATACAGCTTATTAGCTTTTGCCATACATATAGATATTCCATTTTTTATCATGTATTTTTACAATGGTTATCTGTTTGACATACATATAGGTATACCGCACTGCATTTTTTCAAACTTTGGCCTTGTGGAATTCCACTTTCTGATACTCCGGTCTTTTAATTATCATTTTTTAATTATAAGGTGCTCACCACAGAAGATATGTTCTGTCTGATGGTCCATCTTTCAAGTTCTGTGAATACATTTATTTATAACCACTTGTGATGTGCTTTTTACATCTTTAATACTAGTTTTCACAATCTCGAGGCTTGGACGCACCTCGTTCCATTGCCGGCTATTATCCACTTTTTTGCCCTTCTCTTCCTTATGTTATGCACGCTCCAGTAGCGCATGGATTGACAGAGGGACATTGGCCCCGCCCACAGCTCCCTATGTGATGTTGTGGCCATATGTGAGACATTCGGACGCCGAGCACTCAGTGACTAACCACGCCTCTCATCTTTGCGCGTGGCATTCACGTCACCTGTTTGACACATGCCATGGCGATTGGATGATGAAACAGAGGCCTGGCTTGGCTTGGCTTGAACATTGCCTGGTTGTGTTACACTATTTCCCTATAGACTCATTATCAGGTCACATAACGATGATTGGAATGCACTCCCGCGAACCCGGAAGTTAGATTCCACATTGTTTATACAGGTGGTTAATGTTTTTATAATTCATGTCTGTATATATAAGCGCAGTGGTGGTAGGTCAGCACATATCCCAGTCGAAGTCTATGCAGACGAAACGCATAGGGTTAATATGCTTGCTGAGCCACTTTTTACTGCGCATTTTATCTGTTCAGTTGAACCTGTTTTATTATAGCACACATTTGGGTGTTGGAAATTTATTTTTGAATACATTTTTTATCCGTATTTGGATTTACACTATGTGGAGGTACTCTCTTCTTTTCATATTTTGAAAACTACTAACATTATCGAAAGGATTGGAGATGAGGATCGCTGCATGTAACAACTTTGATCGTTTGGTGAAAGTGAAAACCAAGCATTCGGTTTACAGTTCCTCACTCTTTCACAGCTCCTGGGGGAAGTCTGGTGGAACTGGTGGCTTTTTATTTCATCTTTGTTTTATGTTTTTTGCTTATGAGCTGTTGCATATAGCAGAATACATCAACTTCCTGTGTACTTCACAGTCAGCCATCTATAAGGTGTCAGTAGGCCAGTATTTTATTACTAACTATACCTTCCTGTGCTTCTCCCGAAGAAACGAGATCTTTCTTGTGAAACACGTCAAGATCTACAACACAGCTGTTCTAGATTGTTGGTGGTTATCTTCATGGTATATTTAGGTCCCATGGAAAGGTTTCTTATGTTATCTGAATGCAACATTACCTATGCATTGATGTTTACTATACATTTTTGTATTATGCATTGTTTTTAAATGTTTGTTAAATACATTTTTCCCCGGGCTAATTTGTTTATGTTGTGGTAATTCTAGCACCAGACCTCCTCCGTAACACAAAACTGTTGACCTATAGGGGTTTTTTAAAGCATTTCATACAGAAAATATAGGGTGTGACCATTTCACAGGAGCACACAAATGTAAGATTTGATATGCTGTGTATTTATTTACTCAGTGCAACCTCAGCTTTTATATTTTACCAAAAAAAAAAGATAATTTATTGTGATTTTTGTGCCCCCTGAAATGAAATATAGTATGTTTTTTTACAGAAATTTTGCATTTTCAAGACCTTTGCGATAATATTGTGTGACATAAAAAATTGGAACTACCAGTATTTTATTCTCTAGGGTGTTTGCTTTCAGAAAATATATCATGTTTTGGGGGTTTTATATAATCTTCAGGCCTAAAATTATTTTTTTAAACTCCTTGCCGCTTGGCTTATAGCAGAATGCCAGCCAGGCGGGGGTTCCATTATCCTAATTGGATGCCATACAACATTCCAGAAGAATAAGCCGATCAAGCGCATAGCGATCGGTGGTGTGTTGTGTGGTACTGACATATCGCATCTCCAATTTTGGTAACGAGCGTATGATGTAGGCTATTTACCATGTGATCAGCTGTGTCCAATCAAAGTAAATCACATGGTAACCAGGAAGAGCCAGTTATTGACTTACTTACTTTATTCATGCTGACAAGGTGCAAGAAGAGGAGAGCCAATCAGCAGATCCCATGACAGGGGCGGGAGGGCCTGCACTGATATTTAGCATTGATTATCAGTACAGGCCCATCAGCAATGATCGCCATTGATGACCACCAGTGCCCCAACAGTGATGCCAATCAGTGCCCATCAGTCCTGCATATTAGTGCCTCATTATCAGTTCCCATCAGTAAAGGAGAAAACTGTCTTATTTATAACATTTTATAACAGAAACAAAGAAAACTTTTTTTTTTTTTCAAAATTTGATGTCTTTTTTTATTTGTAGCACAAAAAATAAAAACCCAAGTAGTGATCAAATTCCAAAGTTCTATTTGTGGGAAAACAAATGATAAAAATGTCATATGAGTACAGTGTTACATGACTGCACAATTGTCATTCAAAGTATGACAGCGCTGAAAGATGAAAATTGGTCTGGGCAGGAAGGGGGTAAAAGTTTCCGGTATTGAAGTGGTTAAACGTGTGGGCAAAAAAAAACCTGCAAAACCAGCTGTGGCAGTGAAAGGGTTCAAGGATAAGTTCACCTTCGGGAAGATGTTACATGTTCCTGTAGATCTGAGCCCTCTGTGTGACAGCAGTGCGGGGAGAAGTTCCCCGTACCGGCTGTCACTTTATGAAAAGAGCGTGGCCATGCCATTCATTCACAGAGTTCTGTCCTTTGCCGATGTCAGCTTGTAGTTTTCATTGAACTCACACACCGCTGCTGAGCTCTCTGGTAGATGAGGAACAAGGAGATTGTTATAAGGGACAAGGAGATTGTCATAAGGGACAAGGAGGTTATCATAAAAGACAAGGAGATTGGGACCCCGATTTAGTTTGGACAAGACATTTCCCGTATTAAAGGCACTAATACACCTTAAGGGTTGTGTGGGATCCCTGATGTACAGGAAGACAGGACTTCAGTGAAGATAATTCTCTCACTCAGGACAGGAAAGTGGCTTCTCCCCGTGTGAGATTTCTGAAATTTGTAAAGACTGGACTTCACAAAAAAACATTTTCTGCACTCAAGATAGGAATACAGCTTCTCCCCGTGTGAGATCTCTGATGTCTATTAAAAGTGGAATTGTCTGAAAAACATTTCCCGCACTAAGTCAGGACTGGAATACGGCTTCTCTTCTGTGAAAAACATTTGCCACGCTCAGGACAGGAATACGGCTTCTCCCCTGTGTGAGATCTCTGATGTGTGTGAAGATGTGACCTCAGTGAAAAACATTTCTCACACTCAGGAGAGGAATATGGCTTCTACCCTATGTGAGATCTCTGATGTCTGTAAAGATGGGACTTCACTGAAAAACATTTCCCACACTCAGGACAGGAAAATGGCTTCTCTCCTGTGTGAGATCTTATATGCACATTAAGACTGGATTCAAAATGGAAACATTTCCCGCACTCAGGACAGGAATACGGCTTCTCCCCTGTGTGAGATGTCTGATGTATGTGAAGATGGGACTTCTGTGAAAAACATTTCCTGCACTCAGAACAGGAATACGGCTTCTCCCCCATGTGAGATCTCTGATGTCTGTAAAGATGGGACTTCACTGAAAAACATTTCCCACATTCAGGACAGGAATATGGCTTCTCTCCTGTGTGAGATCTTATATGCACATTAAGACCGGATTCAAAATGGAAACATTTCCCGCACTCAGGACAGGAACACGTCTTCTCCCCCGTGTGAGATTTCTGATGTTTGTAAAAACTGGAATTGTCTGAAAAACATTTCCCACACTCAGAACAGAAATACGGCTTCTCCCCCGTGTGAGATCTCTGATGTGTGTGAAGCTGGGACTTAATTGAAAAACATTTCCCGCACTCAGGACAGGAATACGGCTTCTCCCCCGTGTGAGATCTCTGATGTGTATGAAGCTGGGACTTCATTGAAAAACATTTCCCGCACTCAGGACAGGTATACAGCTTCTCCCCCGTGTGAGATCTCTGATGTCTGTGAAGCTGGGACTTCATTGAAAAACATTTCCCACACTCAGGACAGGAATATGGCTTCACCCCCGTGTGAGATCTCTGATGTGTGTGAAGCTGGGACTTCATTGAAAAACATTTCCCGCACTCAGGACAGGAATACGGCTTCTCCCCTGTGTGAGATCTCTGATGTCTGTGAAGATGGGACTTCTGTGAAAAACATTTGCCACACTCAGGACAGGAATACGGCTTCTCCCCTGTGTGAGATCTCTGATGTGTGTGAAGCTGGGACTTCATTGAAAAACATTTCCCGCACTCAGGACAGGAATACGGCTTCTCCCCTGTGTGAGATCTCTGATGTATGTGAAGATGGGACTTCTGTGAAAAACATTTTCCACACTCAGAACAGGAATATGGCTTCTCCCCTGTGTGGGATCTTTTATGAACATTAAGATTGAATTTAAAACTGAAACACTTCCCGCACTCAGTACAGGAAAAGCTCTTCTCTGTTGGAAGGACGGCACCGTCCCTCACAGTCTGAGGTTCCTCAGCATAAGAGGAATACGATGGTCCATCTACACTGTGTGGTGTCGGATGGACATTTGAGGTAGTCGGGTTTTCTCCTGGACTATACTGTGTGATGTCCTCATCTTCTACTTTACAGTCTGGAGACAAAGTGAGACAATCCTCTGAGGTTTTCCTCATCTCCCGTCCATCTACTAAAATAGAAATACAAAGATTATTACTAGACATGAACCAGGACTCCGCCCACATCAGGCAGCTTTGTCTCTGAGGATCTTACAATTCCCCCCTCAAGGTAACTAGTAAATGGGTCCTCTGTAGGGTGGCAACTAATGACGATTTTCAGAATTGTTTAGTTGGCAGGTTATTTTTTCGATTAAACAACTAATTGGATAAAAACCTCAAAAAAGGTTGGTGTATAATTGAGTTAATATTCTTGAATATCTATATACAGTGGTAAATATACCATATTTATCGGCGTATAACACGCACTTTTTTCCCCTTAAAATCAGGGGAAAATCATGGGTGTGTGTTATATGCAGATCCCCCTGCCGTTTCTCTGCCGTTCTTGGAGGCTTTCGGATATTTTCGGCTGCACTCGGCCATTCTCGGCTATTTTGGCTGCACTCGGCCGTTCTCGGAGGCTTTCGGACTAAAAGCCGCCGAGAATGGGCGAGTGCGGCCGAAAATAGCCGAAAGCCGCTGAGAACGGCCGAGAGCTTCCGAGCGCCGCCGAGATACACAGGACATCCGCTTTGTATCTCGGCGGCGCCATTTTTAAACAGCAAGCCGGCAAAGACGCTGTGGCAAGGCTGCAAATGACTGACATAGCTAAATGGAAGGCTGCAAATGACTGATAAGGCTGCAATGCAAGGCTGCAAATGACACTGACAAGGCTGCATTAATGGGCATTTAAATGTAAGGTTTTTTTTCCTTAAACTTCCCTCCTAAAAGTTTTTTCTTTAAAATTCCCTCCTAAACTCAGGGTGCAAGTTATACGCCAGCGCGTGTTATACGCCGATAAATACTGTAAATATCCAGATAAATAGTTGGATATTTAATCCACTCTGAGAATAACAGACGGATAGATGTATTATTAGAGGGAGAATCTGCTACATATCAGAATCAGAGATCAACATTATTAAAATGCAAAAAAGAGGTAAAACGCTGTTTTGCAGATGATCAGACAGGAGTGTAATATAATATGATGGATGACAGACTCCCTCGTAATAGACAGGTAGGTGGGTACAAGCTCCCTGCACCTGATGTCACTTATGCTGGCCGTACACAAACTCATTATTCTTTAAAAAAAACATTCAACCAATTTTCTAACCATTAGTGGGGTCAAATTGGCGTTCATTTTCCACCACACTGAAGGGAAAATTCGAAGGAGTAGAACAGAAAACTTTTCTCCATCGAACAAATTTTCACATCATGTATGTGGTTTGTGATCAGAAGTTACATTCATTTTATAATTGAATTAAAAGCAAGTGGAATTTTCAAACTACACTCGTCCATTCATCGAATGTACAATTAATTTTCATAAAAATATTTGTGGGAATATTCTCATCCAAGAATCAATCCGTGTATGGCCAGCATAGGACATTTAGTAGCAGCAGCATGATTTTTTATTTTTTAACAGAAAAGTTTTTATTAATAACAAAAACAAAACAAAACAGAAAACAAAACAACGCTACATCATAAGTATACAATAGTGAGGTATTCAAGACATTAGTAGAGTAACTGGATGAAAAAAATCACAGAGGAGTTGGTGATGCTATATAATGTAATATCTAGGATGGGAAATAGAGCAAGGCATTCCTGACACTAAAATAGTACAGTTTGGGAAGTTGAATCTATATTGGGAGGGGGGGAAGAGAGAGGGGGGTCCACAAAGGGTCAAGGGGGTGTCGGAATCTCAGCTAGGTTGTCAGGTGGTTGTGACAGACCATTTTAACTCTGGGGTAGGAGTAAGTTAAACGGTAGAGATATCATCAGGAGGTTTAAGAAGGAAGGGAGATCAATAGGAGGAGGCTTGGGAGTCTCGGCTGCACCTTCCAGGGTACATCAGTGGTCTCTAGGGGGTCCAGGCTGGTAAATTCTGTCTATGTTTCTCAACATTTAGCTAAGGAACATAGATGTGACTCGTAATACAGGAGGTCATTATCACCTTTAGTTATTGAGCTATTTTCTGTGGCATCCTTATACAGAGAGCGATATAGCAGTCACCCATGGGCTCCACACTTTATCAAATTTTTGGGGGCATTTACGGCCCATATATGTTAATTTATATAGAAGTAGCACAGCATCCACCATTGCATGCCATTGAGTCACCGTGGGGGGAGTCCTTAGTTTCCAGTGTTGTAGGAGAACTTTCCTGGCATAAAAACATAGATAAAACAACAGCAGTCTGGCATGCGTTGAATCTGTCACCAATTCTGTAATGCCTAGAGGAAGGACCTTGGGGTCCATTGATACTGGAAGGTTGGTGGCAGTGTTAACCTCCTTAACCACTTTCCTCCAGTATTCCTAGATGACGGGGAAGTCCCAAATAACGTGATAGAATGTTCCTAGGGATTGCTGACATTTTGGACATAGTGCTGATTGTGTGGGGTATATCCGGGCTAGCCTTTGGGGGGTATAATAAGCCCTACGTATAAACTTCAGTTGAATAAATCTATCCCTAGCAGATATTACTGTTGGTATATAGTGCTGTAGTGCTAGTTTCCAGTCCTCCTCCGAGAGGTCGATGATATCTGTCCTCCATACCTGAAATAGGGGAGATTCCCTCTCTGAGTCGCCACAGGTGAGACAGAGGTATATGGAGGATAATATTCTATCCATCCCACGTGAAATAAGAAACCTCTCTATCACATGCAGTTCTACAGAGACTACCCTGGGAAACTGCGCTTGCGTTGCATGTTTCAACTGTAGATATCGGAATAGCATCCACGAAGAGAGCTGATATGTCATGCATAGATCTGGGAAGGGGAGCAGTGTCCCAGCAGGCATAATCTGCTTTATCTTCACTCTCCCAAACCCAGCCCAGGTACTGGGATATGGGATAGATCTGAAATGCAAACATTTGAGGATGCCCCATAATGGGGTATGAGGGGAGATTGTATCTGGTGTGCCCACAGCTGCAGTGACCATTTTCCATACCTGAATCGTGGTGCACATCGGAAGAGTTACTTGTTGGCTAGCTCTTGTCCCCCTGTAAACTAAATTGGTAAGGACTGAGTAGAAACCCATAATAGCTGCCTCAAGATTCCTCGCAGGGTTGGATTTGGTCTGCTTAAACCACCAGCGAACATTGACCAGCACTGCTTCCCAGTAATATTTCTGGAAGCATGGTAATGCCAAACCATCAGAGGATAGGGGAACTTGTAGTTTGCATTTCGCTATTCTAGGAGTTTTTCCACCCCAAATGAAGGAGGAGACTACTCTATCCAGTTTGTGGAAGAAGGAAACAGGGATGGGGACTGGGGTGTTTCTAAAAATATAGAGGAATTTAGGGAGAAACAGCATTTTTAATAGATTCACGCTCCCCAACGGTGTTAGGGGAATTGTTTTCCAGACCTAGCATTTTAAGATCTGGGCCTGGAGGACCAGATACAGGTTATCAGTCAGGTGTTAAGTCAGATCATTTCGGACTTCAATACCAAGATATCTAAACTGGGAGGCTCTATGGAGGGGAGTCAACTCAGATGTGGGGGAAGTAATGTCGGACAGGCGAAACAGGCTGGATTTACTACAATTGATTTTAACCCCCGAGAAATCGCCGTATTGATCTACAATTTCCAGAGCTGCCACCAGGGAGTGAGACTCATTGCCAAGATATAAAAGCATATCGTCAGTGTATAGTGATATTTGTTCTATCAGTGGTCCAATCTCTATTCCCTTCACCGCAGTTGCCGAGCGGAGTAATATAGCCATGGGTTCAATGGCCAGGGCAAACAGCCCTGAAGACAATGGGCACCCTTGTCTTGTCCCTCTACAGAGGTGAAAGGGGGGGGAGAGGACACCACCGGTGCGTACACGGGCTACTGGTGATCTATACAGCAACTTGATTCAGCTAATAAATTTAGATCCAAAGCCAAATTTGGTCATTACCTGCCATAGAAAGTCCCACTCCACTGAATCAAAGGCCTTTTCTGCATCTAACGAGGCCACCGCCCCATTAGTATTATGATCTCAGGATATTGCTATATTGGTGTGGAGCCTACAAATATTTATATCTGTACCTTTACCCGGTATAAACCCTGTCTGGTCACCATGAATTAGAGAGAGTATCACTGTGTTTAATCTATTGGCCAAGATCTTAATGAGGATTTTGGCATCCACATTTAGTAAAGATATGGGCCGATAGGACGAGCACAATTCTGTATTCTTCCCAGGTTTAGGCACTACAACATTCACTGCCTCCATTATAGAGGTGGGGAGGCACTGTTGCGTCAGTGCTTTGGTAAGTGTGGAGTGGTAGTGTGGGCCTACTACTTCCAGGTTGGTTTTGTAAAGTTCCGTGGGGAGTCCATCAGGGCCTGGGGTCTTGCCTGCCTGGAGGGACTTAATAGCTCCTTGGATCTCTTTTAGCATAATGGGACTTCCGAGAGCCCGACTAGCTTCATTTGTTAGGGTCGGAAATTCTATCGCTAGGAGGAATGACGAACTCCTCAAGGGAGTACGTTGCTCTGGAGGTGTAGAGTTTTTGATAGTATTGCTCAAATCTCGCATTAATATTTACAGGATCTGAGAGCAAGGTACTGTCCTCATCTCTAATATTCGCAATACAGGAGCTCCCTGATCTTTCAGTTTCCAACCAGGCCAGTAGTCTACCCAAAGGCTCACCCTGCTCAAATATGTGCTGGGTCTGAGTGAGGAGGAAGTTATAGCAAGAGGTAGCGGGAATGAGCGCCAGTCCCCTACAGGCTGTGAGCATATCTGTATGTGAACTTTGGTGAGGCAAAATATAGTATAGAGTTCCCCTATAGGAAGGTACAAATTATAGTATAGAGTTCCCCTATAGAAAGGTACAAAGTAGAGTATAGAGTTCCCCTATAGGAAGGTACAAAGTATAGTATAGAGTTCCCCTATAAGAAGCTGCAAAGTATAGTATAGAGTTCCCCTATAGCAAGATAAAAAAAACTTCTGCCTTTAGAATCACTTGCTTCCTTCTCTTGTCCAGGACTACATGTCCCATGAGGCATTGCTCCTCACACATTCAAATTCTCAATAATTTACAGACATGTATGGATGGTGTACCAAGCTGTATTTTCTGATATGTAAAGAAATAATACATTCTCTATGCAGACCAACTAATCGACTGACAAACTAATCGATTATGAAAATAGTTGACAACTATTTTCATAATCAATTATAATAAACAACAAGAACTGTCTTTTATAGGAGTGAAAGTGATGAGGGGATTATAGGACAAGTGTCCCCACCCCCTCTATCACTCATTGCCATCTTCTCAACACAAGAAGTACTGCACTTCCTTATTTAGTCCATGATTTAGTCATGAATAACAGCGGTGCTGAGTCCCACCTGAGGTCAGAGAGTGAGGATGAGGGAGAACAACCAATATGAAGACTAGACTGATCCTGAAGACCAGCATCATTGGGTTATTGATTCCTCCCTCATTATCACTTTCTGTTTAAGGTCACAAAGTTTGAGGATGTTATCACATTATTATCAACATGTAAAAGTCTATGCTCCAATCAAATCATCAGATATAAAATGTCCAGCTGGTAAGAAATGGGTGTGACAAAACAGGACTATGTAATGTACAACTTTTTGTATACGATACAACAGATAGGACTATATAGTATCAGAATAATATAATGTAAAACATAGGGTATATAGTGCAGGGGTCAGAAGTATGTAATGTACAACATATATAGTAAATAGCGTAAGGTGGCCCGGAAGGCGGGGGTTAAACGGGAGCTGTTGTCCTAGCCAGGGGAAGAGAGGAGAGGAAGAGTCGTGCTGGCCGATCATCAGAGAGGGGGGATTTCCCTCTGTAACAGGTTTTATTTGAATTGTTGGGTTCCTGGAGCGGCTCAACGTCACATAGAGCCCCGCCACCTCGCCGGGCGCATTTGATAGACAGAACAATGGTCCAATGCCAGGAGGTGCCGGGCGAGGAGGCCGGACTGTGTTACGGTGAGTGGCACCGGTAACCCAGCAATTCAAATGAAAGCTGTTACAGTGGGCAATCCCTGCTCTCTGATGATCAGCCAGCTCGACTCTTCCTCTGCACAGGTAAGACTCTATTGATGGGCACAGGTGAGGCTGTACTGATGTACACGGGTGAGACTGTACTGAGGGGCGCTGGTCACGCTGTATTGATGGGCAGTGGTGAGGCTGTCCTGAGGGTCACTGATAAAGTTGTTGTTAATATTTATTTTTATAACTTAATTCTGAATAAAACATTTAAGTGTCATTTCATTAGATAATTCCTGAGGGTGTGTTTAGGGATGAGGACTGGTTGGGTGGACCAACTGGTGGCGAGTAACCCTTAATGCCTGGCTAGTAGCTCAGGAATTGAAATTTTGAGCCCTGGTGTAAAGGTCAGGAGTATGTAATGTACAATATAAATGATACAGTGTAAGGGTCAGGACTCATAATATTGGTATTCAGTAATCAGTAGAAGATTAAATGTTTACATGAGACAAGTTGTAGAGGTCCCACACTGCTGCCTCCCATCTCCTGAGACTGCACTCAGTGACTTGGGTCTGAGACTATACAGACATATCCCACCACTCGGTACAGCCAGCAGACAAGAGAACAAGTAATCCTGGGAGAATTGCTCTGTCAGAGATCTTACCATATTTGACTATGGGGCAGAAGACCCAAAACACATACCCCAGGTGCCTAGGTCTAGTAACATCTATGGTGAAAATGAACATTTTGCTGTCAGCTGAACCCCATAATCTCAATAAATCCAATCTAGATACATAAATTGTATCTGCAACACAGAGAAGGAAGATTATCTGAGAGAAATACAGGAATACAGGATGGGGAATACAGCCCAGGAAAGTGATGAAGGGATTACAGGCTGATATCACCCAGTCCTTGCCCTACTCTGGACCAATCAGTGAGCAGTATGGGTGGATGAATGTATTTAGTGTTAATGACCCACCTGTGCTGATCTCTATATGAGTATCCTCCTCTATAAATGTCCCCGTTATTCCATCCTCCTCCACAGACTGCTGATCATCCCTCACATACCTCTCTTCTTCTTCTTCTGCTTTAACCTCAAATTCTATATCAATTGGATCTCCACTCTAAATCAAGAACATGAGAGAGAATATCATCTGTAAGGTATAAGCTTAAATATTGTGACATCACATAAAAAATCCACACATTGTCTGTGTTTCATATCCTCCGTCCCACCAACTTTGTAACAGTGAGGGATGGTGTGATCTTCCTGTGTGGAATACAGAGGATGGGGACATCTCTCTGGTGGGTTCCTGGTATTTGGTGACTCCATCATATCCTTGTGTCCTTCTGAAAACTCCTCTATCATTCCATACTCCTCATCTTCCTCTTTATACTCTTCTTTAACATCAATATTATCATCCTTGAGATTTCCACTCTGCATATATAATAAAACATTCATTGTAACAAACATGCTGTGTATAAATCAGAACTACCAATAATTGTCAATCATCTACCTGATGATGGTGAGGGATGGTGTGACCTTCCCGTGTGGAATTCTGGGAATACAGAGGATGGGGAAATTTTTCTGGTGGGCTCCTGGTATTTGGTGGCTCCATCCTATCCTTGTGTCTTTCTGAAAACTTCACCATCACTCCATCCTCCTCTTTAACATCATAATTGTCACCCCCACGGTTTCCACTCTGAATATATAATAAAACATTAATTGTAACAATCATGCTGTGTATAAATCAGAACTACCAATAATTGTCAATCATCTACCTGATGATGAGGGATGGTGTGATCTTCCTGTGTGGAATCCCGGGAATACAGAGGATGGGGACATGGTGGGTTTCTGTAGCTGGATGACTCCACCATGGTGTCCTGATACAGATCTTTGTGTTCTTTTAGAAACTCTGACTCCTCCATCACCCCATCCTCATCATCCTCCTCTTTTATTTCTTCTTTAACCTCAACTTTAGAATCTCTCAGGTTTCCACTCTGAATATATAATAAAAATGACATCAATGGTAACAATGCAGATAATGTACAGATCCTAATGATACAATCAATGATTGTTTCTCTTCTACCTGATGATGGTGAGGGATGGTGTGATCTTCCTGTGTGGAATCCCAGGAATTCATAGGAGGAGGACATCTCTCTGGTGGGTTCTCATTACTGGATCCATCTGTAGGAAACACACACACTGACTTAATAAATTGTTTCTATGTGTTTATCGGATGATAGGGGATCTAGGTGGAGCCTCCGTACTGCTCTCTCCTTTACAATATAGTCTCCTCTTACCCGGTGATGTGAGGGGCGGCTGATTGTCCATCATGACGTCCTTGTAGAGATCCTTGTGTCCTAAATACTCCCACTCCTCCATGGAGAAATAGATAGTGACATCCTGACACCTTAGAATTCCCAGAATCCTCCTCACCTCTCCTCCATCATCTTTCTGGTGACTTCTAGAATCTTCTTTGTATTTCTCTATTCTATCAGGGAGGGAGGTAAAGGCAATGTGATGGTCATATGATCTCCAGACTTCACAGGAGGAAAACTCTAGATCGGAATACAAATAGTAAAATCAAATGATATTCCCAGAATCCTCCTCACCTCACCATTCAGGTCTCCATTTTATTAAAGCCCCACTTCAGACTGAGATATAAATTACCCACACAGGACCCCCACACTATGCAGATTAAAAGCTTGTTGCAGGCATTCTGATCTCATTACATACAATGCAGGACCAACAGTCCTACTTTGTAAGTGAAGATGTCAAGGGTCCGCCCACATCCTAAGAGCATCAGGAAAAAAGGAAAGCCAGATGTAGGGACATTGGGAGGAGGCGCTATGAGGTCATTGTGATGTCATAGGACATATAGACTCTGGATGGAGGGACATTGGGAGGAGGAGCTGTGAGGTCAGTGTGATGTCATAGGACATATAGACTCTGGATGGAGGGACATTGAGTGGAGGAGCTGAGAGATCAGTGTGATGTCATGGGACATATAGACTCTGGATAGAGGGACATTAGGAGGAGGAGCTGTGAGGTCAGTGTGATGTCATAGGACATATAGACTCTGGATGGAGGGACATTGGGTGGAGGAGGAGCTATGAGGTCAGTGTGATGTCATAGGACATATAGACTCTGGATGGAGGGACATTGGGAGGAGGAGCTGTGAGGTCAATGTGATGTCATAGGACATATAGACTCTGGGTGGAGGGACATTGGGAGGAGGAGCTGTGAGGTCAGTTTCATGTCATAGGACATATAGACTGTGGATGGAGGGACATTTGGATGGGGAGATTTGAGGGGTCCTCTATATGAGGCTCCTGTGCAAACCAATCTTTGTTCCTGGGTGTGTCCTACCTCTCCTAAACTGAAGAGTGTACTTTGACCTTTACCATACAGAAATCTGTCAGGAATGTGTGAAAGTAAGCTCTCATGTGATCAGGTGACATGCGGAGGAACGGAGTGTAAATAACAGACAATTTTCTCCAGAGCTCTTAATGGTGAGGATGGATTTTGCTGAGCGCTGGTGCCAAGTTTCCACCCCCCAGGGTCACTGCAGGTGTGAAGAAAAGCTATGTAAGAGGATATGGAGGAGAGATGAGGAGGAGATCCAGGAATCAGGATAAAGGTCAGGACAAGCAACAGACGAGCACATCCAAGAGATGAAGCTGGGGTCACTACACAGAAAATCAATCCAAGGAAACAACAGGCAGGACGAGGAATAACAAGAAGGAGCTCAGAGACAAATGAGAATATTGCTCAGCCAATGGGAGATTATCTCAGCATGACTTACATAATGAAGGAGATGAGGGGGAGGGGAGGAAGTCACTTATGGTGACCATAGATACATTTAAATTCAGCTGGTTCAACAGGGATCGGTCACATATACATCCATGTGTGGTCACTGCCGGATAAAGGTCACTCGATCAGCGGCTGCAGCCAATAGCTTCATCACTGATCTGTGTATTCTGAGAGCGGAGGAGCGCCCCCCATTGTCAGAATACAATAGTGCAGCAGGGAGGATTCCCCCACCCCACTTTAATGTGTGGATGGGGGAATCACTTCCGTTTTTTCTTCTCATCCCGCTGGATGAACAAAAACTGAACCATGTATGGCCAGAATTGGAAGGAAGATATATTCATCATCAACTGATCCCCCTGAAGGGGTTAATCTACATATTACCTCCTCTGCCGCCAGATCCAGCAATGTCTCCTCTCTCCGTCCTTCCAAATGGAATGTCCTTTGTCTGCTCTGTGTCTGACATCACTTCCTGTCTTCCATAGAGTCTTCCTGTCTGGATAGAAGTGAGGTCACCACCTTGTGGAGATCAGAGGAACTGCAGCCTTGAGAAACATCCTCAATCATACCAAAGAAGATCTTATGATCGTTCTCCAGGTTGATGGTTGTTATCTTAATGTACCATTCCTTATTTTTTTTAGATCTTTTGACACATCAACACATATCTTTGTCAATCCATGATGACAATGTTTCCCTACTTGCTGGCAGGCTTGATCGCAATGTCATGGCAGTTCTCGTCGAGCTGTTCCAAAGCAACATGTTCTTCACCCATAGGATTATCAGATGCCATCTTTCCAAAATTCAAAATTTTTAATTCTATGGTAACTGCAGCCACAAAACACTTTACTCCAGGTACTGCCGATAAGGGAAAAGAAGAAGATTTAACACGTAAACTCACATCATCTACTTTGGACATGACCATGTTTTCCTCACAATTTTCTCATGAATTTTCTCCACCAGTTCTAAAGCCAACTGTCAACTAAATCACCTTCAATAAACTCTACATGACTTTCTTCCTATAGGGCTACACAATGTCTTAAAGCTCTATACTCCTTTCTCCAGAGCTGGGAGCAAACCTTAATAAGTCCATCAAAAGGATCATCTTGTCTATTGTTTCTAGAATGTAATGTTTTCACAACCAACTTACGGGTCAGTGGCAGTTTGTCCATTAAGGGCACACGGGTGCTGCCCCCTCTGTCACGCCACCCCCCTGTGTGTAGGTTGGATAGATTCATGCATACCATGATTCTATCCACGGGCACTGTAGTCACTCCCTATTCAGGCATCCAGCTCCTTTTCGGACGACGGGCACCTGACTAACAGCGGCAGGGGTGTTATTTTGAAGCACCCGATTGGAGCCATATGCTCTAATAGGCTTCAAAAAAGGTGGACTTGGAGCGCAAAGCATTGCACTCGCAGTCCACCCAGCTGTGTTGGCAAAATAAATTAATATTTGCTTTTCTAACACTGAACCACCTCTCAGCCAATCAGGAGGCCTAGATCTAATACCCTTCCCCTGATTGGCTGAAGACACATGCGCTCTGATTGGATGCAGAAGAAGAGACATACGGGAGGAAAAAGAACCATGGAGGACACAGAAGCCTTTACCTGACCCGCTGCATGTCCCACAGCTTGCCGCTGTCATCCGCCACCAGGATGGGGTAAGTGTGGGTCGGTTAGTGGGTGAGTAGGGGGGTCACAGAGGCTGCATATGAAGGGCTCTGGCTGCATATGATGGGCACAGAGGCTGAATATGATGGGCACAGTGGCTGCATATAATGGGCACAGAGGCTGCATATGATGGGCACAGGCTGCATATGATGGGCACAGAGGCTGCATATGATGGGCACAGGCTGCATATGATGGGCACAGTGGCTGCATATGATGGGCACAGAGGCTGCATATGATGGACACAGGCTGCATATGATGGGCACAGTGGCTGCATTTTATGGGTCACAATATCTGCATTTTTTTGGGACACAGCGGCTGCATTTCATGGGCACAGTGGCTGCAATTGATGTTTTTTTTCAGGTTTTTTTTTTACAGTTTGTTTGCACCCCCCCCCCCCCAAAAAAAAAAACAAATTTGGCCACCAGCCACCACTGTTATGGGTAAATAAATAAAAATCTTCCCTCCCCCATACTCGCATTTTTTTGCTAGTGATCCACCAACACCAACTTGGTTCTTATGTACAAAAAATGACTGGAATGAAGTTCCTTCAATCTGAAGTTCCATGACAGTGAGTGGACTTTTTTATCTTTCTATGGTCATCTGCTTTACGGTCTCCTAGTAATATGGGTAACATCCAAGCCATGCATAGATGATCTTGGTGGTCCCTGTAGAAATCCATATATATGGACATTTATGCATTATTAACCACTTCAGTACCCGACACTTTCACCCCCTTCCTGCCCCGGACAATTTTCAGCTTTGAGGGCTGTCACACTTTGAATGACAATTACTCATTCATATAATGCTGTACCCATATGAAATGTTTACCATTTTTTTTGATACAGATAGTTTTTTTTTGTTGTATTTAATAACCGCTGGGCTTTTATTTCATGCTATATTAGTAAAAATATAGAAAAAGATGAAAAAAAAATGTTTTTTACATTCTTTTTTTTTTACACATTGTCACCAGAGCAGTAAAGCATCATCATATGACTGGTGTGGTGGTGATCAGGGATACGGACTGGTGGCAGTATGTAACAAAATAGATTAAAACAATTGAAAATAATAATAAATTATTTTCAAATTTTATCTTTTTTTTTTTTTCAATTTTTTTTTTTACATTTATTTTACATAGTGACACATTTGGTGTTAACATATTGACCCATATTGACCCTGTACTACTCCGGAGAGATTATCAGGATTTATTTATTTTTTTGATGACCGTTGTTATAATCAATAATTTTTATGAATGACACAGGGTGTACTACTGTGATAACAGTGATTTGTCACAGATGTTATAGGCCCTGTATGTACCATGTGATTACTAATCAATCACAGAGATCATTACAATAGTGCACAATGAATGGCTATGAATGAAAGCCATTCATTGCGTATAACTGTCATGTGATCAATGTGATTGGTCACAGAGATCACACAGTACTGGGCTCAGCCCCGTACAATGATATGTCATTTGGTGGAGCACCGGCATGGAAACTAGACTTGGAGGACTGCGTATGATGTCCACCCAGGATGGGAGAGCTCCCACTCGTCCATCATGCTGCTATCAGTCTGACAGGAAGCAGCTAATTCCAGGCTAAATCCAACTGGAGACCTGGGGACACAAGTTATATATGTAGTCTTGGTGGTCCCTGTGGAAATCCATGTGT
The DNA here is from genome assembly GCF_037356315.1 of Lithobates pipiens. Taxonomy (NCBI): domain Eukaryota; kingdom Metazoa; phylum Chordata; class Amphibia; order Anura; family Ranidae; genus Lithobates; species Lithobates pipiens. The sequence goes on from NW_027507758.1 coordinate 629,644,676, forward strand.
GGACATTTCTACCTATGATAAATGACAGGCTAAATCTACCTTCTACTTTCTCCACACCTGGAGTGTTCTGAGGTCTTGGATAACGTCTACACAATGTTTACAGATTGGCTTTACCACCCCAGCGAGCTCGCTCCAGTTCATGGATGTAATTATTATGTTTGGATGATGTCACCAGTCAGGAGACTTTCCTGTCATCCTACATGATCCTTTCTGAGGATTCTTCTATCCTTCCAAACAAATGTATGAAATCATCGATGAGTCCTCCTCTTATATGACCTAGAAGACCTGGAGTCACAATGTCTTTATGGATGAAGTGGGTGACTCAGTTTATATATTATTTATTGCTTTACAGCTTTTTTCACTCCATAATTCATTATTTTATTTACAGCATCTAAGAAAAGTAAGTACACCCATCAGTCACATTCGTGTAAATCTTTTCTTCTATCTTTTCATGTGACAACACTGAAGAAATGAAACTTGTCTACAATGTAAAGTAGTGAGTAGGCATGAGCCGAACACCCCCCGGTTCGGTTCGCACCAGAACTTTCGAACGGACCCCACGTTCGAAACGAACGTTAGAACCCCATTGAAGTCTATGGGACTCGAACGTTCGAAATGGAAAGTGCTAATTTTAACGGCTAATATGCAAGATACTATCCTAAAAGGGGTTTGGGGACCTGACTCCTGCCTCAGGGGACATGGGTCAATGCAAAAAAAGGTTTTAAAAACGGCCGTTTTGGCGGGAGCACTGATTTTAATGACGATTAAAGTGAAAAAAAAAGTGAAATATTCCTTTAAATATGGTGCCTGGGGGGTGTCTGTAGTATGCCTGTGAAGTGCCACGTGTTTCCCGTGTTTAGAACAGTCCCTGCACAAAATGACATTAAACGGAAATAACACCATTTAAAACTGCTTGCGGTTTTAATGTTATATCTGGTTCCTGCAATATGGTTGAAAATCATTCAGAAAAATGGCATGGGTAGCCCTCCCTGCCCATTACCAGCCTATTTGGGTCTTGTACGCATATTAAGGGGAACCCCGTACCCATATTAAAAAAAGGAAATGCGTGTGGCCCCCAGGCCCTATATACTCAGAACAGCAGTATACAGGCGGTGCAAACAAGACAGGGACTGTGTAGGTTTGTTGTGTTAAGTTGAATCTGTTTGTAATTTTCAACTGGTACATTTTTTAAGTGTAGCTCCAGTCAAAAAATACTATTTTTAAGCTTTTTGGAAAACATAGGGAAGGGTTATCACCCCTGTATAATTTGTTTTGTCGTCCATCTTTTTTCATCTCACTTGCTGCTGTCTGATGTTTGTAAGTTGGATGTTAGTAAGTAGGGGCCTGCCCTATATGCTCTGCAGAAATGGCGGAACAAGGTGTTGGTTTTGCCACAACATTGTAAGCCCTGAAAGTGACTCTTGGTGGGCGCTGGAGCGCCCTGCTGTGAACGATTATATCAAGAATTGTAATTACATGCCATTGTTGAACAGTGGTAGAAAAATTGACCTTTGGTGGTTGTGGTGCTGGTGCCACAACACTATAAGTCCTCACCGTTACTCTCGGTGGGCACAGGAAGGGGCCCTCCTGTGAAATATTATATCAAGAATTGTAATTACATGTCCCTGTTAAACAGGGGCAGAAAAATTGGGCCTTAGGCACTGGTGCCATCACACTGCAACCTCTGCCATATACTCTAGTTTTATTGCAGGAATTAGCCCTGCTGCAAAGCATTGCATCAAAAATTGTACTTAAACGCCCCTGTTAAACAGGGGCAGAAAAATTGGGCCTTAGGCACTGGTGCTGGTGCCATCACACTGCAACCTCTGCCATATACTCTAGTTTTATTGCAGGAATTAGCCCTGCTGCAAAGCATTGAATCAAAAATTGTACTTAAACGCCCCTGTTAAACAGGGGCAGAAAAATTGGGCTGCTGGCATCACCCAGAACCAAAAATGTTCTTCCAACATATCAGCGGAGGAGGAAGAGGATAGACAATCAACATAACAGGACAGTCACTCAGCATCAGCATAGGCAGTCTTGAAGGGATGTGGTATTTCAAAAAAAATTATTCGGTTACATCAGCTTCAGGTGCTTGGTAGCTGTGGGTGATCCAAGACTGATTCATCTTGATGAAGGTCAGTCGATCAACTGATTCGGTGGACAGGCGCACCCTGTGATCGGTAACAAAGCCACCAGCAGCACTGAAGGTGCGTTCCGAAAGAACGCTGGATGCAGGACAGGCCAGTAGCTCAATTGCATACTGTGCAAGCTCTGGCCAGTGATCCATCCTCAAGACCCAGTAAGCCAGAGGATTTTCAGTGGGAAAGGTGTCCAAGTCTGACCTTGCCCCTAGGTATTCCTGCACCATGTAAATTAGACGCTGGCGATGGGTGCTGGAACCAATCATACCTTGGGGCTGCGGACTAAAAAATTGTCTGAAAGCATCAGTCAGATGGCCACCTTCTCCACCGCTCCTTCTGACTGATGCCTCAGCAACACGTTGTCCAGGACCAGGAGTTTGTGACCTCCCAGTCTCTGGGAACGCGTTGCACAGAGCTTTCTGCAAGGCCTCCCGGAGATGTCTCATCCTCTGCTCCCTCTGCGATGGCAAGATAAGGTCGGCAACCTTACCCTTGTACCGTGGATCAAGGAGAGTGGCCAGCCAGTATTGGTCCCTCTCCTTGATCCGAAGAATACGAGGATCCTTCCGCAGGCTTTGCAGGATCAGGGAGGCCATGCAGCGTAGGTTAGCTGAGGCATTTGGTCCGGAGTCCTCTGGGTCACTAAGGACAACATGATCCGCAGCTACCTCCTCCCAGCCACGTACAAGTCCACGTGTTTCTTGGGACTGTAAATCATCCCTATAAGACTGCTGCTGCTGATGCTGAGTGCCAGCCTCCACCTCCATGCTGACACAATCATCCTCCTCCTCCTCTTCCTCCTCCTCACCCTCTTCCTGTGTGATGGGTGGCACAGCAGGAACACTGTCTGGATAAAGGGGGCCTTGAGAGGCAAGGAAGTCCTCCTCTTCCTGCCTCTGTTCTGCCTCAAGTGCCCTGTCCATTATTCCACGCAGCGTATGCTCCAAGAGGTGGACAAGAGGTACAGTGTCACTGATGCATGCACTGTCACTGCTCACCATCCTTGTGGCCTCCTCAAACGGTGACAGGACAGTGCATGCATCCCTGATCATGCCCCACTGGCGTGGTGAGAAAAAACCAAGCTCCCCTGACCCTGTCCTGGTGCCGTAGTCGCACAGGTACTCATTGATGGCCCTCTGCTGCGTGTGCAGCCGCTGCAGCATGGCCAATGTTGAGTTCCATCTGGTGGGCATGTCACATATAAGGCGGTTCTTGGGCAGGTTCAACTCCTTTTGGAGCTCAGCCAGCCGAGCACAGGCATTAAATGATCGGCGGAAATGCACACAGACTTTCCTGGCCTGCTTCAGGACATCATGTAAGCCGGGGTACCTGCCCAAGAACCGCTGCACCACCAGGTTAAGGACGTGAGCTACATAGGGCACATGGGTCAGTTGTCCCTGTCGGAGGGCGGAGAGGAGGTTGGTGCCATTGTCGCAAACCACCATTCCTGGCTTAAGCTGGCGTGGCGTCAACCACCTCTCGGCCTGCCCCTGCAGAGCTGACAAAACATCCGCCCCAGTGTGGCTCCTGTCCCCCAAACAAACCAGCGCAAGCACGGCATGGCATCGTTTTGCCTGCGTACTTGCGTAGCCCCTGGAACGCCTACGCAGCCAGAAGAGTGACCCAATGGGCCGTGAAAGACAGGTAACGTCCCTGTCCATGCCTGCTGGACCATGAGTCAGCGGTAATATGCACCTTACCGCTGACCGCCCTGTCCAGCGAGGCAAGGACATTGCCTTCCACATGCCGGTAGAGAGCCAGAATCGCCTTCCATGAGAAAAAGTGGCTTTTGGGGACCTGCCACTGAGGAACCGCACATTGTACAAACTCACGGAAGGGGGCCGAGTCTACCAACTGAAAAGGCAGCAGTTGAAGTGCTAGCAATTTAGCCAAGCTAGCATTCAACCGCTGGGCATGTGGATGGCTGGGAGTAAACTTCTTCCGCCGGTCCAGCAGCTGGGGCAGGGACATTTGCCTGGTATAATCGGATGTGGATGTACCACTAGCAGAGTTCCCGGAAGCACTTGGCTGTGACACACCTAATTCTACACCTTCATTCCTCTCAGAGCAGGTTTCAGAGAGGACTGAAGGTCTAGTGGGGTTGGAGATGCCAGCTGATGAGGAGCAAGGAGAGGTCCGCTTTGTTCTTTGGTGTGGGTCTTTGAGGTACGCTTGCCAACGAGCTGCATGGCAGGTCAACATATGTCTGGTCAAGCATGTGGTGCCCAAGCGGCTGATGTTTTGGCCACGTGAGATACGCTTGAGACATATGTTGCAAATAGCAGCGGTGCGATCTGATGCACTCGTCTCAAAAAAGGCCCAACACCAAAGAACTTTTAGAATAACGCGCAGAGGAAGCGCTCTGCGCAGGCGGAGCTCTGCGGTGTGATTCAGTTGGTGTGCTGCCCCTAAGCTGACCCCCGGAGGGCATCCTGCCTCGTTGGACATGTGCCTCCTCCTCCTCCTCCTCCTCCCTCCTTCCAGGCACCCACGTGGAGTCAGTGCCCTCATCATCCCCTCCCTCTTCATCGCTGTAGCAAACCTGGCAGTATGCTACAGCTTGTGGAACATGACTGCCAGATTGCTGTCCTTCTTGAGCATCCCCTCTCTCTGCGCTCACGCTACTGCCTTCCTCTAGCTGAGTGTCATCATCAGAGCCCACCAAACACTGGGCATCCTCCTGGAGCATGTACCCAACACTGTGCTCAAAGAGTTCAGGAGACTCCTCAGGAGGACGTGGTGGGTCTAGGGAAGGAGTCACTGATGATGACATTGAGACGAGGGAAGACGTTGTGTTGGCAGCTGCTTTGCTACTACCCTGAGACTGGGTGAGAGAGGATGAGGAGGATGAAGAGGGCTTGGTCATCCACTCTACCAAGTCGTTGGCATGTTGCGGTTCAACATGTCCAGCTGCAGAAAAGAAGGACAAGCATGTCCCATGGCCACGTGCTGATGACAATGCACCGCGTCCACGACCAGCACTGTTGTCTCTAGACACAGAGCCTGCTTGCCCTCTTTTATCGGCTCGCGCCTGTCTGCCTCTCCTTGCTGGCCTTCCAGACATGGTAATGGCCTGAAGGGAGTTGGGTAAAACAGCAGTTGGGTAGTTTATATTGTGCTGGAGGCACACAACACCCACTAACTCCTGCAGATGCCTTTTTTATAGAACAGCAGAGATAAAGGGGTATATACAGATGTATACTGTGCTGTGCTGGAAGCACACACAACTTCCAATAACTCCTGCAGATGACAATTGGGCCCAAATAGAGAACAGCTATGTAGGTGGATTATAGCGGTATGTACTGGGTACAGAGCACGCAGACAGCACGCACTATCTCCTAACACTACTGACTGCAAGCTCTATTATTAAAGATGGACCACTAGCTATATAGGTGAGGTGAATATCACGGTGTATACTGCGTTCAGGGCACGCAGACAATAACCAGAAAACAGCAGAGATAAAGGGGTATATACAGTTGTATACTGTGCTGTGCTGGAAGCACACACAACTTCCAATAACTCCTGCAGATGACAATTGGGCCCAAATAGAGAACAGCTATGTAGGTGGATTATAGCGGTATGTACTGGGTACAGAGCACGCAGACAGCACGCACTATCTCCTGACACTACTGACTGCAAGCTCTATTATTAAAGATGGACCACTAGCTATATAGGTGAGGTGAATATAGTGGTGTATACTGCGGTCAGGGCACGCAGACAATAACCAGAAAACAGCAGAGTTAAAGGGGTATATACAGATGTATACTGTGCTGTGCTGGAAGCACACACAACTTCCAATAACTCCTGCAGATGACAATTGGGCCCAAATAGAGAACAGCTATGCAGGTGGATTATAGCGGTATGTACTGGGTACAGAGCACGCAGACAGCACGCACTATCTCCTAACACTACTGACTGCAAGCTCTATTATTAAAGATGGACCACTAGCTATATAGGTGAGGTGAATATCACGGTGTATACTGCGGTCAGGGCACGCAGACAATAACCAGAAAACAGCAGAGTTAAAGGGGTATATACAGATGTATACTGTGCTGTGCTAGAAGCACACACAAATTCCAATAACTCCTGCAGATGGCAATTGGGCTCAAATAGAGAACAGCTATGTAGGTGGATTATAGTGGTATGTACTGGGTACAGAGCACGCAGACAGCACGCACTATCTCCTAACACTACTGACTGCAAGCTCTATTATTAAAGCTAGATCACTAGCTATATAGGTGAGGTGAATATAGTGGTGTATACTGCGGTCAGGGCACAGACAGTAACCACTACACAAGAGCAAGATAGGAAATCAGCCAAAAACGATTAGTGTGTAACTGTGTTGAAGGTACACAGAACACCCACTGCTTCAGATGCCAACACACTACACGAGGCCGCCTCAAAGGTGGCCTTATATAGTGTGGGGCGTGCACTACACAGCCTGAGCTATGATTGGCCACAGGCAGGACGCCCGTGGCCAATCATGGCTCTCCTCGCTGCTGGCGCTGCGATTGGCCAAGCATGCGGGGTCACAGTGCATGCTTGGCCAATCATGAGCCAGCAATGCACTGCGCCACCGCAGTGCATTGTGGGCCACACGAATTTTGCCGCGAATGGCCCAAACGTTCGGAATTCGGCGAACGCCCGAACGACCAATGTTCGAGTTGAACGTACGTTCGACTCGAACACGAAGCTCATCCCTAGTAGTGAGTGTACAGCTTGTATAACAGTGTAAATTTGCCGTCCCCTCAAAATAACTCAACCTACAGCCATTAATGTCTAAACTGCTGGCAACAAAAGTCAGAACACCCCTAGGTGAAAATGTCCAAGCTGTACACTCACTACTTTACATTGTAGCAAAGTGTAATTTCTTCATTGTTGTCACATGAAAAGATAGAAGAAAATATTTACACAAATGTGATTGAGGGGCGTACTTACCTTTGTCAGATACTGTATAATTAATCATTCAAGGAAGTGTTCTTACTTTGAGAGCTCTCCACCACCATTCCTATATGAACATTACAACCTTGCAATTTATGTTTAACATTTTCATTATGAGTGGATTGATATATATATATTTATGCTTTTGGATATATTTTTGCATTTTCTTCACCAAAAGGATCAGTTTTGGGGGGTATTTGTTTTATTAGCGATACATTTGATGTTAACTGGTGTTCTGTGTCTTTAAGATCTTTCTATATGTAATAAAATATCTTTGTTAAACAATTGGTTACTTAAGAAAGGTATCTATTTCTTCTTACTTTTTTTATGTTATATTTGAACTTCTCTGGTGGCTATATAAGATATTTTACAGGCATGGTTACTATGAGACATTGCTTGGGTCTGCAGTTCAAGGTAGTGATCTCACTCATATTCAGACAGGAAGTGATGTCAGCTACAGACAGGAAGTAATTTGGAATAAAGACAGGAAGTGATGTCAGTTACAGACAGGAAGTAATCTGGACTAAAGAAAAGGCATTCCATGTGGCAGGGAAGAGAAGACATTACTGAAAGTAACAGCAGAGGAGGTAATAAAATCGTATTTTCTATTTACACACACCGGTCTCACCTCCATCGATCACTTCCAGCAGTGCCCAGTGAGGCACTTTGTTCTCTGTGACCCCAAAAATGGCACATTTTGGCCAATGAGATTCCCAAGGGATGACAGGCTGAGATGAAGTGCATGAATGGGGGGAGGGGGTCTGTACTGGGGTGTCAGTCTAGGGTGACCACATTTCCAAACTGCCATTCAGGGACACTCCCAACCTCCCCCCCCCCCGCACCCGCCCAAAAAATATGTTTGATACTTTTTTGTTGCCAATTTTTGGCAGAAAAAAAAAGCAAACAGTGGTAACCAGTTTAGACAGGTGGTATGGACAGCAGAACGGAGGGGGACACGGAGAAAGAATGGAGGGGGACAGAAGAACGGAGGGCCTCTGTTCTTCCTCCGTGTCCCCCTTCGTTCTGCTGCCCCCCTCCGTTCCCCCTCTGTTCTGCTGTCCCCCTCCGTTCTTCCTCTGTGTCCCCCCCTCCGTTCTTCCTCTGTGTCCCCCCCTCCGTTCTTCCTCTGTGTCCCCCTCCGTTCTTCCTCTGTGTCCCCCTCCGTTCTTCCTCTGTGTCCCCCTCCGTTCTTCCTCTGTGTCCCCCTCCGTTCTTCCTCTGTGTCCCCCTCCGTTCTTCCTCTGTGTCCCCCTCCGTTCTTCCTCTGTGTCCCCCTCCGTTCTTCCTCTGTGTCCCCCTCCGTTCTTCCTCTGTGTCCCCCTCCGTTCTTCCTCTGTGTCCCCCTCCGTTCTTCCTCTGTGTCCCCCTCCGTTCTTCCTCTGTGTCCCCGTCCGTTCTTCCTCTGTGTCCCCGTCCGTTCTTCCTCTGTGTCCCCGTCCGTTCTTCCTCTGTGTCCCCGTCCGTTCTTCCTCTGTGTCCCCGTCCGTTCTTCCTCTGTGTCCCCGTCCGTTCTTCCTCTGTGTCCCCGTCCGTTCTTCCTCTGTGTCCCCCTCCGTTCTTCCTCTGTGTCCCCCTCCGTTCTCCCTCTGTGTGCCCCTCCGTTCTCCCTCTGTGTGCCCCTCCGTTCTCCCTCTGTGTGCCCCTCCGTTCTCCCTCTGTGTCCCCCTCCGTTCTCCCTCTGTGTCCCCCTCCGTTCTCCCTCTGTGTCCCCCTCCGTTCTCCCTCTGTGTCCCCCTCCGTTCTCCCTCTGTGTCCCCCTCCGTTCTCCCTCTGTGTCCCCCTCCGTTCTCCCTCTGTGTCCCCCTCCGTTCTCCCTCTGTGTCCCCCTCCGTTCTCCCTCTGTGTCCCCCTCCGTTCTCCCTCTGTGTCCCCCTCCGTTCTCCCTCTGTGTCCCCCTCCGTTCTCCCTCTGTGTCCCCCTCCGTTCTCCCTCTGTGTCCCCCTCCGTTCTCCCTCTGTGTCCCCCTCCGTTCTCCCTCTGTGTCCCCCTCCGTTCTCCCTCTGTGTCCCCCTCCGTTCTCCCTCTGTGTCCCCCTCCGTTCTCCCTCTGTGTCCCCCTCCGTTCTCCCTCTGTGTCCCCCTCCGTTCTCCCTCTGTGTCCCCCTCCGTTCTCCCTCTGTGTCCCCCTCCGTTCTCCCTCTGTGTCCCCCTCCGTTCTCCCTCTGTGTCCCCCTCCGTTCTCCCTCTGTGTCCCCCTCCGTTCTCCCTCTGTGTCCCCCTCCGTTCTCCCTCTGTGTCCCCCTCCGTTCTCCCTCTGTGTCCCCCTCCGTTCTCCCTCTGTGTCCCCCTCCGTTCTCCCTCTGTGTCCCCCTCCGTTCTCCCTCTGTGTCCCCCTCCGTTCTCCCTCTGTGTCCCCCTCCGTTCTCCTCTGTGTCCCCCTCCGTTCTGCTGTCCCCCTCCGTTCTTCCTCTGTGTCCCCCTCTGTTCTGCTGCTGTCCCCCTCCGTTCTTCCTCCGTGTCCTCCTCTGTTCTGCTGCTGTCCCCCTCTGTTCTGCTGCTGTCCCCCTCTGTTCTGCTGCTGTCCCCCTCTGTTCTGCTGCTGTCCCCCTCTGTTCTGCTGCTGTCCCCCTCTGTTCTGCTGCTGTCCCCCTCTGTTCTGCTGCTGTCCCCCTCTGTTCTGCTGCTGTCCCCCTCTGTTCTGCTGCTGTCCCCCTCTGTTCTGCTGCTGTCCCCCTCTGTTCTGCTGCTGTCCCCCTCTGTTCTGCTGCTGTCCCCCTCTGTTCTGCTGCTGTCCCCCTCTGTTCTGCTGCTGTCCCCCTCTGTTCTGCTGCTGTCCCCCTCTGTTCTGCTGCTGTCCCCCTCTGTTCTGCTGCTGTCCCCTCTGTTCTGCTGCTGTCCCCCTCTGTTCTGCTGCTGTCCCCCTCTGTTCTGCTGCTGTCCCCCTCTGTTCTGCTGCTGTCCCCCTCTGTTCTGCTGCTGTTCCCCCTCTGTTCTGCTGCTGTCCCCCTCTGTTCTGCTGCTGTTCCCCCTCTTTCTGCTGCTGTTCCCCCTCTGTTCTGCTGTTCCCCTCTGTTCTGCTGCTGGTTCCCCCTCTGTTCTGCTGCTGTTCCCCCTCTGTTCTGCTGCTGTTCCCCCTCTGTCTGCTGCTGTTCCCCCTCTGTTCTGCTGCTGTTCCCCTCTGTTCTGCTGCTGTTCCCCCCTCTGTTCTGCTGCTGTTCCCCCTCTGTTCTGCTGCTGTTCCCCCTCTGTTCTGCTGCTGTTCCCCCTCTGTTCTGCTGCTGTTCCCCCTCTGTTCTGCTGCTGTTCCCCTCTGTTCTGCTGCTGTTCCCCCTCTGTTCTGCTGCTGTTCCCCCTCTGTTCTGCTGCTGTTCCCCCTCTGTTCTGCTGCTGTTCCCCTCTGTTCTGCTGCTGTTCCCCCTCTGTTCTGCTGCTGTTCCCCCTCTGTTCTGCTGCTGTTCCCCCTCTGTTCTGCTGCTGTTCCCCCTCTGTTCTGCTGCTGTTCCCCCTCTGTTCTGCTGCTGTCC